>NC_133770.1:132863156-132909700 GCF_003597395.2 Chelonoidis abingdonii
AGCTTTGGACCATGGACGCAAACAATCGATTTCGGGATCCCACTGTGGACGCGCTAAACCGATTTTATTAGATCTGTTTTGTAATATCGGTTTAAGCTAATTCGAAATAATCGTGCAGTGTAGACGTACCCTTAGTCTCTTTCTAGGATGTTTTGGGCACTTAAACAACTATTAGTGTGTTCTTATACTAATTATGTTCAATAACTCACCACTAGTAATAAAGTCCAAATATTGTTTGGCAAGCTTCCAATATGTCACAAAATATTACACCATTTGGATGTCCAGATTTTTTGTAGTGGTCTGTGTGATTTGTTGTAACAGTGAATTGGCCTTTGGTTTTAAAGATTACACAGCTTTTTTGTAAGCTTCAGTTTCTAGTTGCAATGTTTCTGCATCCCTTGCATTCAAAGAGTATCTATACATGGTATTAACCACTACCTGGAATGTACCAAGTACACTGTGTCTATGGATTGCACCTGTCATACATAATACTGTTTCTAAAGATTGTGTATACCTGGTCTTAACTAACCTTCAAGACCTCGCAATAATACTCCCCCTAATTCATAGTTACAGGCATCCATGCTTAGTGGCATCACAGATGTAACTTAAGTTACTTAGGTATTGATTCTTGAGACAGTAATTCTTTCAATCTATTGTTTACCTGTTCTTGTGGTATGGTCCAGTAGAGGTACCTGAGTGGGTAGGTAGATGGATAGACTAGGAAGTGCTCTTACATATCAGACATTCATTGAAGGGATGTAGCCTTTCTGAAAGGCTGGATTCATATCTTCCTACTTGGTGAATCATATATATTATTTTCAGTACTGGAATGGAATCAAGAGGGTGCATTTCCTTAATGTTTTTTTTTAAATCCAAATACAAAAGTGTGTCTTCCCCCTTTATATCACTTTCAATTTTTTATGGTACATCAAATATTTATTGAGCTTGAGACTTATGGATTTCATTGTTTCCAATGAAATATTTTTTTCATTGAACATTATATTATCATGTTTCTCTTTTGTCATATGCAAGAATACCATCCAATATTAGCAACTATCACATCTAGGTGCAACAGGAACTCTGGTATTTTCTTTTGGAAGATCTTAAGTGCACTAATGATTCCATACAAACGTTTTTGGTAATAATACTGTCCAAATGTTGTGGTAGAATTGTTATCTGTATAAGAGAGACAAGCAGGGTGCGGTAATGTCTTTTATTGAACCAACTTCTGTTGGTGAGAGAGTCTTCTTCACCAACAGAAGTCCGCTCATCATCTCTTTCTAATGTCCTGGGACCAACACAGCTACAACACTTCAAATGGCTATCTGTATGAGAAAGATAAATTATAAACTACACATTGGTTAAATAGTTTAATTAACGAGCTTTTAAAGCTGATAAGAAATTACAGAAAGCAAAATAAAGATGGTTAGGTGATAGAGTTCACAATATTAAAAAATAAACTCAACATAGGAAGTTACAACTTTCAAGAGATAATAAATCAGTTCACTAATTCAAAATCTTATTACAGTGGGAAACTTCTATACTACTCTGGGCAGGTGATTTTGGTATCAGCATGGAATTATGGATTGTTAAGTATGGATCCTTATTTACTTCCAACCAAATTTATATGCCACTGGAATTATAGGACTGTTCACATCAGTTCAATCAAACAATTCTACAGTAGAATTTAGAAATTTAGACAAATAACTTAATTATCAAAGAATGTCAATTCAGTTCAAAATTATGTTGGCCAAGAGATACTTATAGCCAGCCATTGCCTCTTACACATGCACGAGGATATCACACATTAAGCCCAAAACATTATATTCAGTTCTCTTGACCACAAAATCTGTATGATTTTTAGGCTAAATCTTTGAAACACTTTTGGTTTCTCACAATAATTTTTGCTGTAGAGAAGCCCAGTTTCCCTTTACAAATAGTACTAGGCTTAGTTATGATGAGTTCCTCAATGCCCTCAACTCCAGGTGTTATGATAGCTGTATTCTTATTCTTTCTGGATTTCAAGCAATCTCCCTAGATGAGACTTAAAAGACAGTTAATAGAGTTCTTTTCAGTGATAAGATTTTGTATTGTCCAGTTATACCAAAAGAAGGACAGGAGACACTTGATATGGGTTTAATCAGGTCAGAACTTTATTATTAGATGTCTGGGATTACCTGGGAGATAAAGTGTACAGTACAGGTAACTTCATGATCATTTCAGTTTCACTAGCTCACCCGCCCCCCTGCTTTTTCCATCCAGGTGCTCCAGCCAACCCATTGCTAGGACTGTACAACCCCTCTGCTCCCCCCATCCCCAAATGAGGGTTAAGCTGGGCTATAAGGAAGGGGGGTTGGATCCATGCCGTGCCAGTAATAGGAGCCCTGAATTCCTCTCCCCCATTACAGTCTTTTAACAAACATTTGCTTTTTAAGTCCTTTACCAAGCCATTTATCCGGTCACTGTATCCCTTCCCTATGGCATATCTGCACTGGACATCCACCCCACACTTACATAACAAGTTGTGAAATCAGCAGGAGCGGCGCCGTTGTTTTTGATGCCCTAGGCAGGGGTCCTTCCACGCTCCCGGTGTTCGGGGCACTTCGGCGGCGGGTCCCGGAGCCAATGAAGGACCCGCCGCAGAATTGCCGCCGAAGACCCAGAGCGTGGAAGGACCCTCCGCCGCCGAATTGCCGCCCCCCCAAATCCTGGCGCCCTAGGTGACCACCTAGGTCACCTAAATGGAAGCGCCAGCCCTGGACATCAGAGCCTAATTCCCTTCCTTACTCACCATAACAAAGCCTCCCTTCCCCCAACCTGCTGTAGGGAAGGCAAAAAAAAAAAAATCCAGTCCACCTTGGTCAATCTATAGTAAGGGAAAAATTCCTTCCCAGCCCATCTAGAAAGCAGCAACTAGCACAATGCCCTCAGCAGATCCTGGCCAAATCTGGTATTTTGATACCTCCAAGGGGAGGGAGCGTGGATGTTGCTCCACTTGATCTGTGGAAAAGGGACTTCTCCCGCCAGGTTTGCCCTTTATCAACTCCCCAGCCCTGCCAGTCACCAGGGGATGAGTCAGTGTCACCACACTGACCCACTCTACTTTGCAGCAGCTCCTGAGCTCTCATTCACCCCCCACCCATAAAGTACTATACTCCTTCCCCCAGAGAGCCAGACAATGTCCATCCCTCTCCCCCACTTAAGGTGCAGTGCAGTCATTTTACCAAGCAAAGGATACCCTTGCTTTCCAGGCAATGACAGTTTCCTCTCTCTCTCTCAGCTGTTTTGGCTTCTGGGAACAAAATAGCACATTTTATTATAGTGGCACGGCAGCACTACTACAGTTAAGGTTGCACCACAACATCTGTTTAATGCTCAACCTTTTTAAGTCCTTTAAAATCTATGTGCTTTGTCGGATTCCTTTAAAACTTGCTATGCCTCAGGAGGGTCCAGCGGTGGGTTAGTAGCCCACATTTTGAGTCATTTGTGCACAGGATTCCAGAGAGATCAGCCCCCCAAAATACAGCGATTAAAAAAAAATTCTAGGGTGGGGGGTGGGGTTCCCACAGAGCTAGAGATCAAACTGTTGATGTGATGCAGGTTAAAATGGTCTCAATCAGTCGAGTTTTACCCAACGTAGTGCATGGCACCCACTAAATCTTTGGGTGTCCCAAACTGAGAAAAGTATTTAAGAAAATCCATGGGTTTTTTACACTGTACATGCACCAAAACAACAAAATGACTAGAGGTGTTTCCATTTTCACCATTTCATATGCTTTAATGTTTGTAAGTGCTCTAAAATTTGAACAGTTAATTGAACTGCTTTGAAATTTGGTGTACTTCATGGGGGCATCGGGTTATTTGACCAGTTCTGGTTCCCTCTAATTTTTCCCATGCTTGTGCGAAATGAATTTTGTTATGTGTACCAATAGGGAGGTCATGTGTGGCAGGGGTGGGACAGAGGGACTCGGTGTGTGGGAGAGGACTCAGGGCTGGAGCAGAGGATTTAGGTGCAGAGGGCTCCAGCTGGGGATGCGGGCTTGAGGGTGGGGCCAGGGATGAGGGGTTTGGGATGCAGGCTGTCCCAGGGCCATAGTGGGCAGAGAGGACACCCCCCAGCCCTCTCTCACCTCAGCAGCTCCTGGGCTGTGGAGAAGAGGCGCCTCTCCCTGGCTGCAGCAGCTCTGGGGCTGTGGGAGAGCATCTCTCCCCGTCTGTCCCCGCCGCAACCCTGAGAGCCTGCACAATCCTTGATAGGCTTGACCGCACAGCTTAGAGGGAATTTAGCATTTGACCAAGATTTGGGGTCATTTGACTAAGGAGTTCCCAAGTTAGACTCACCAGCCTCCAAAAGCCTGTTTCCGTCTCCTACTTTGCATTGTTAAACTGAGGGGTACTCATGACTGAATGAATCACAGACCTCTTGATGGCTGTGAACTCACTCTTAATTAACATAACTAAGGGCAATTTAATCACAAGCCTCTACCTAAGACAAAAGGAGTTTTGATTGAGTGTCTGGAGGTTGCAACAAATTGTGAATTGTGGGTAGCAATTTTAGTTTGCAGGGAATGTAATTAAAGTAGGCGGGGGAGGGGTGGAATTAGACATGGGAAAGGAGGTATACTAGCGAGTGGAGGAATGAGAAAGTATGAGGAAGGAGTTTGCGGCTGCAGCAAAGAGGTCTGTTACAGAATGCTTTTGACAGCTTTAATTTACTGGTAACATTTTTAAAATATTAATTGACAACTTTTATTTATTTTGACAGCTGTATTATTTTATCTAGGTAATAACTTGATTTGTTACAATATTGTAACAACGATTATAGCTTGATCTATTATATCTCTATTGCAAATGTATAGGCCTAAAGCATAGAAGGGAAAAAAGAAATTTGCTTCACAGCTTAGCAAGAATCTGTGGTTAGTAGTTACTCAACCTACATCTCTTCTTTTTGAAATACAGAAACAGGATCTACAGTTTGACATATTTTAAGGCTTAGGCCTAAACTAAGCCAAGATTTTGGACTTTTAATGCATGTCTGTATTGTTTTTAATAACTCCATATTTCTTTCATTGTCACTACATCTGTGTGATGACCAACTTGCCAAAAACTACTTGCAAAATCTCAGGCATATTTACCATGAAACAAACAATGCCGTGGCATTGGGCCCCCAATGACAGGAGGGCCCCCAAAATGCAGGACAAATCTCATCTGACAACCTGACCCGTGTCCCGGCCGGTGATGCAGCAGGGCTCAGGCAGGCAAGCTGCCTACATTCCATGGCTGGTGGCCGCATGCTGCTCCTGGAAGCGCCTGGCTGCTGGTATGTCCCTGCGGTCCCTAGGGGGGTGTCTGTGCATGTTGCCTCTGCCCCAAGCACCAACTGTGCAGCTCCCATTGGCTGGGAACTGTGGCCAATGGGAGCTGTGGGGGCAGCAGCACACAGAAACCCTCTGTCTCCCGTGCCTAGGAGCCGCTGCCGGAGGGATGTGCCAGTCGCTTTGGGAGCCGTGCTGCCCAAGGTAAGCGCCACCCCCCTGCTCCTTGCCACATTGCAACCCCCTTCCCCAGCCCAGAGCCTGCACCCCGCACCAAAACTTTCCTCCCAGAGCCCACACCCCTTACCCCCTTCCACAACCCAACTCCCTGACCCAGCCCAGAGCCTGTACCCCATACCCAAACTTCCTCCCAGAATCCACAGCCCTTACCCACTTCTGCAACCCAACTCCCTGATCCAGCCCAGAGCCCACACCCCACACCCAAACTTCCTCCCAGAGCGCACAGGGCCCCACTAACTCTAAATCTGCCACTGCAAAACCTAGAAGGAAAAATAATGCTTGTGAGAGGAAGTCATCTAATATGCATGGGATTTATTTTTCTCTCTCTGAAATATTTTTTGTAGTTGTTTCAGGTCAATACATGTGTGGACACTGAGGCCCTGAACGACAGAAGTGAAGCACTTTGCTACTAAAACTAGCAGTTGTGCATAGATTTTGCTGTACATATAAGGATAATTTCAGCTCCAGTGGCCCCTAAAGTAAAAGAGGCCGTGCGGAGAGGGAGAAAGAGGCAGAGGGCTCCTGCATTGCCTCCTTCCAAGCACCGCCCCCTGCGACTCCCATTGGCCGGGAACAGGGAACCGCGGCTAATGGGAGCTTCCTGGGAGGTACCTGGAGGAGCAGCAAGAGCAGCACATGCACAGAACCTTGAGCCCCTCCCCCTCCCCCAAGGGCTGCAGCGACACGGTTCCAGCTGCTTCCTGGAATGGAGCGGCGCGGGGCCGCGGGCCAGGGCAGGCAGGCAGGGAGCCTGCCCTGGCCCCGGTGCATGCTGCTGCCACCCTGGAACCACTCTAGGTAAGTGGTGCTGGGCTGGAACTCACACCCTGCACCCCAAATCTCTGCCCTCAGCCCCCTGGCACACTCTACATCTTCCGGCACCCCAGCTCCCTGCCCTGAGGCCCCTGCTACATCCCACACCCCAACCCCCTGCTCTGAGCCCCCTGCCACATCCCACACCCCTCCTGCACCACAACCCTCTGCCCTGAGCCCCCTGCCACATCCCACACCCTTCCTGCACCCCAACTCCCTGCCCTGAGCCCCCTGACGCATCTTGTACCTCTTCTGCACTCCCTGTCCTGAGCCACCTGCTGTTCCCCTCATCCTCTTGCACCCGACCCACCAATGCCCTGCCCTGAGCCCCCTGCTGCACCCTGCACACCACCTGCATCCCCTGGGGGACTTCGGGGAAGGAGTTGGATTGGGGCAGGGAAGGAGTGGAAAGAGCTGGGGCAAGGGCGAGGCCTAATGGAAGGGGTGGAGTGGGGGCGGGACAAGAGGCAGCAAGGGGGGTTGTCAGTGATGCGGCTGTCGGTTCAATGCATTAGTCCTCATGTGACCCTCATGGTCATTTGAGTTGAGACCCCTGAATTAGACCAAATTTTTAGGCAATAGGAAAAATTAGAAAGCCTAGTTAGTCATCTGTGGTCTTAGTCCCTTATTCAGCCTGGTTCTTAAACACGACTATCCCAACTGAAGTAAAAAGTTGTGATTACTCCCATGTAAATATGTGAATAGTCCTATTGATCATCTTTATTTCAGAATGCTTTACTTCTGTGCTCTGTTACACAATATGGAGTCAATATGTCTTACAGTTATTGCCTTACTTATAAAGGAGCTCAGTACCCATAACTCCCATCAAGCCATATGGATGTATGCTTCCTGTTGTACTAACAGCAATTGTACCTCAATTGGCTTAAGCGTAAAGCTAAGATGTTCTGTGAGGGAATATTGAAAAAAAATGTGTTTGTTTAGTTTGAAAAAGAGAAGACTGAAAGGGAACATGATAATCCTTTTCAAATACATAAAAGGTTGTTATAAAAAGTAGGGAGACAAATTGTTTTCCTTAACTTCTGAGGATAGAACAAGAAGCAATGGACTTAAATTGCAGGAAGGGAATTTAGGTTGGACAATAGGAAAAAATTCCTGATTGTCAGAGTGGTTAAGCACTGGAATAAATTGCCTAGGGAAGTTGTGGAATCCCCATCATTGGAGATGTTTTAAGAGCAGATTAGACAAACACTTGCCAGGGATGGTCTGGAGAATAATCAGTTCTTCCATGCGTACAGAGGACTGGACTAGATGACCTTTTGAGGTCCCTTCAGAATCATACAATTCTATGATTCTATGTCAAAGAAATATTCTACATTTCATTTTAAATTCTGTTGTTGTTTTTCCTTCACCTCTCTCCTGCACAACCATCTGGTAGCCTTCTCAATTAAATATTACTTAACTAGAGGTTCTCAACAGCTGTCTTTGATTTAATCTCATGAAATTCTTTCATGTTCAGAGAACATTTTCATTGACATGAAAGTAATTGTTGGAACAACAAAAACCCTTTAAATAGGGTGAACATTCAGTTTCTGTAGTCCTGATTCAGCAAAGCAGTTAAGTGTGTGCTTAAAACTGGGATTTTCATGGGACCCAAAGTGCCCACGTCCCAAATGAAAGCAAATTAAATGGGATTTGGGCACTTTAACTCCCTTTACGCTCCTTTGAAAAATCCTAGCCTAAGTGCTCTGCTGAATCGGAGTGTGTATATATTCTTCATTTCTGTATCTAGTTGTCTGTATGCATATTTATTCAAGTCAGAATGCCCAGATCAGCAAGGCACTTAAGCACATGCTTAATTTAAAAAATGTGAGTAGTTCCACAGCCTTAGACATTTTGCATCCATAACTCTAATTGCAATAGTCTTTCTAATTCTTCTTTTGCTAATACATCCCTCCTTAAGGAAATCCAAAAGAAACCAAGAACTTGCTTTGGTTTCCTCTGAAAAAGCCTGCTAGTTAGCCAGAACAGCAATTTATCTTACATAAGAAATATTAAGAAAAGAAAGCTTTTTAGCTGATTTTTTTTTATGATTCAACCCTTTTAATATAGCTCTTCTTACACAGGTTATACGGTAATTTCTTCCTGAATGAACCCAGCCTTTTGCATTAACAGACTTCCCATTCCATGCCACTCCAAACATTGTTCTTCCTTACATGAAAATGTTTCTAATGTGTCTTTAAAGTACCTTTTCTTCAACTACATTTTATTCTCCCAGTGTTACTGTCCTGGGTATAATTGCAATAACAGTTCATAATGATTTCATTTACTAAACTGTGTATGTTTGTAATGCTTAATATTTATTAATGTTTGGTTTATTTTCTTTTCAATATTCTGTAGCCTGTTTCATGATCCAAGGATCAACATAATTGATTTCTTTTAAGCTTTTCTGGGTTGTGTTTTTGTTTGTTTTTTACATCACTGTAATAATAGATCAAAACTGAATAATCTCAGTATAATGTTCTGATGGGTGCAAGGTAGGGGAGAAAATAAATAAATAAAGCTTGGAGACCTTTGTCCTCTCCTGTTTTCTACTGAAGCACAAAAAAACTCCCAAGGATGTTGATTTTCTGTAGTAGTCTGTTAAAAAGATATATTATACTACAGTCCTGCAGAACAAAGCTACATTTATCTTATGCTGACTGCTTACAGAGATCACTTACAAACAGTATGTCAGCTACTGAAAAACAGTGTAAAAGAGCAGTAGTGGAAAGGAAAAATGCATTATCAAGTGAATGAGGCCTAGAATATCTGAGAACTCCAACCCCATCTTTCATAAAAATAATTTTGAAGCAAGATTAACTGTACATTGGCAGTCAAATAAAACTCCACCAGTTATCACCTTCTGGGCCAAAGACCATTTCAGAAATGTTACAGGAGGATAGGATTTGCCATATCAGATTAAATCAGTCATCCATTAGGTCTAGTGCCCCATTTCTGCCCAAGCCAATTCTTGCTTCAGAAGAAAGAGAAATGACTGTGCCATGTTTGTTCCATAATTCAACAGGCAAGTAATGTGGTACCATTCTTTCCCTTAGACTGATTATGTTACCAATATCATGTACCAAACCCTACAATAACTACTGTATATGGATCTCTTTGTAGCAGTATTTCATACTGCCACTCTGAACCTCACAAAAAAGATTTCCCATACTCAGTATCTTCCAAGTTTGATACACGGGAATCTCACCTTCATTCCATGGAGTTAAAACATTTACAAACATTAATAACACTTCTTTTGAGATAGGTAAATATTAAAAGTTAACTGAGATACAGAGAAGTTATGTGATTTATCAGAGATTTCACACATACTTGGCAACTGAGATGGGATAGAACAAAGATCTTCCAAAGAGTTGCAGTTCAAGCTTAGTCAGAAAGCCAAGTTTCTCCTCTGTATGGTTTACTATTCCTAAAATAATTAACATGGGTATTAAAAAAGAGAACTCTAGTTTGAACTTAGAATGAGTATTTGTTACGAACGAATGATTCCAAAAATGTGACAATAGTGATAATGTATAAAAAAGTAACCATTTAGCAAAAGAAAGCATCTGAGTAACCTGGTATTAGAGATAAATGAAATAAGGTACCATTACCACTGTTGTTTGGCTTTCTTGTAAAATGAAAATTATGGACCCATGTTGTATCCTAACATAATATTCTTCTTAATTGTAGGAAGGTCAGAGATGCAACTGGAGTTGATATCAATATGCGTGTAGGAGTGCATTCTGGAAATGTCCTTTGTGGTGTTATTGGGCTACAGAAGTGGCAGTATGATGTATGGTCACATGATGTTACATTGGCAAACCATATGGAAGCTGGAGGAGTCCCCGGGTAAGGCTTTGTATACATGAATTTTAATACATTTTCTTATCAAATAAATAATATATAGATAATTGATGGCAGACCTTTATGAAGAAATCTTAACCAGGACTTAGAGCTTCTTATCAATAATATGTGTTAGTTGTTTTCCTGAGGGAAGGTATGATTCGAGCTGATACTTTTTATACGGAAAACCCCAGATTTGTTGTTTTCTACCTGATTTGTGCACATAAGAACTTTTGAAAATGGCACCCTTAATTATTGTATCTTTCATTTTCAAAAATCTATATAGGAAAACTGTTGAAATGTTTGTTGTTTTCAGTTTAAAATAATTCTATAAATTAATATTTGTAAAGTTCCATAATAACTTATTTAACAAACATAATTGCAGCCGTGTTCACATTACTTCAGTCACCTTGGCACATTTGAATGGAGCATACAAAGTGGAAGAAGGGGATGGAGATGTAAGGGACCCGTATCTGAAGGAGCATAATGTTAAAACCTACTTTGTAATCAATCCCAAGGTTAGTAGTACATGCATTATGCTGTCAACCATAGTTGTATTTTTAAAAAGAATATTATACTCTTTTATTAAACACTTGTACACAAAATGTTACTCAGAGAACAATTATTTTGACAATTTTGACAACAAGGATATTGTTGCCAAGAAGTACTATACAAATATTATCTGGATTGGAAAAGAAACCTTCTGTTTGATATATACAGTAATGGCCAGATCCTGAGAAATGAACTCTGCAACTCCCATTGGAGCCACTGGGAATTGCATGCTCTCAGCACCTCTCAGTTATAGTTAAATATATAGATATATAGTACCGTGATAAAGCATGAGAGAGTGCACATATGTTTGCGTGTGTGTGAGCGCACTCGTGTGATTTACAACAGGATTTAAATCATCTATAAATATTCATCTTTTTTTCCCCCTCAGGGAGAAAGGCGAAGTCCTCAGCACCACTTCAGACCCCGGCATACCTTAGATGGAGCTAAAATGAGAGCCTCTGTCCGCATGACCCGGTACCTGGAATCTTGGGGTGCAGCCAAGCCATTTGCGCACTTACACCACAGGGACAGCATGACCACTGAAAATGGCAAGATTAGTACCACAGTATGGGCCTATTTATGTCATTTCAAACTGTGTAGCTATTTTGAAAGAAAAATTAACTCCTTGGTATTAAATGTTCTATTATTTCCTGATACAAGGTGGGAAGAGGTAAAATCTTTTATTGGACCAACTGCTGTTAGTGAAAAAGACAAGATTTTGAACTTACATGGACCTCCTCTTCAGGTAAAGTGGTCCGATAAAACATTTTACCTACCCACCTTGTCTCTCTAATATGCTGGGACAGACACGGGTATAAGAAGAGTGCAAAAAACAATTATTTCCTGTTAAACAAAAACATGTGTCTCTGTATTTTGTTTCTCTTTCGAGATCCAGTTTTAAAGGCCAGATCCAGTGCTCACTGAAGTCAATGAGAGTCTTTCCATTGACTTAATGGTCTTTGGATCAGATTCTAAAGGGCCAAATTCTACTATCAATGCAAGTCTGAAATCCCACTGAAATCAACAGAAATTGTGTGTGCACATTGGAGAGCAAACTTGGGCCTTCTAGGCCTATGGACTCAACCCCGGGGTATAATGTGGTTACTCTGCACTACCGTACAGGCAGTGTCTGGATTAAAGGCCAGTGCTTGACAGCCCCAGGAGAACACCAGTATAGAGAGATTCTCTGAGAGGTATACTCTCTCACTGCAGTAGTTAGGGAAAAAGCAGCATGGCCAGGGCTTTCCTGTGCTCTTCAACTGCTCTAAGTTATCCTGGAGTACACAAGCAGCACCTGCCTTTCCAAGCTTCATTGTGTGCTCCTCAACCATAGATGAGGATTTGGGTCAAGAGGGCTATAGCACACCATTAAATTCTGCACCCTTATTAGATAAGAGATTTTTTTTCTGATCATTCAGTTCCAATGTCTCTGTTATTACTGCACATCACTATCATCTGCTGCTGAAAAAGCAAAAAAAAAAAGAAGGAAATTCTGGTTGTACTCAACATTTGAATTCAATCCCATATTCCTTGCACCAAGAATGCAGAGTTGAACCATGTAACTTCTCATTAACTCAAGATTTTGATCAGTAAGTACATCAAAGCAAAAATATAAAGTGAATGCAACCAGGGCTGGCTCCAGCTTTTTTGCAGCCCCACATGGTGAAGAAAAAAAAAAACAAAAAATGATTCAGCTGCTGCTGAAGTGCCACCGAAAAGGAAGAGAGGGAGTGAAGGACCCACTACCAAATTGCCGCCGAAGACCCAGACGTGCTGCCCCAATAATGGACGGAGTGCCTTCCCTTTTTATTGGCCTCCCCAGGCACCTGCTTCCTTTGCTGGTGCATGGATCCGGCCCTGAATGCCACATGTTAACCATAAAAAGCATGAAACTATTATTTAGTCACAAAATAATGGTTGCTGTCAGTAATAGTCTTCATTTTAAAATAATGGTCATAATCTATTGTGACAAAGCTCCGAGCCTGTACTGGTGGGTCCCACGCTTCCTGGCGGATACAGTGGCCTCAGAAGCTCACTAAGGTCCTCAAGATGACCTCCCTCTCCCGGTATGGTGGCAGAGGTTACAACTTATTGAGCTATTTTCATCACAGGCCGGTATGGGAGGTGGGAAGGTGGAATACCCACAGTCTTTGTTGCTCTTTAGAGGTCTGTAGGTACCATTTGGTGTCCTGCCTGGAGCGAAGTCTGTTTCCCCTTTCAAAGGGATCTCTGTAGATCATGCAGGGGAAGAAGGGGAGAACCCAGGCCCGCCCTCTACTCCGGGTTCCAGCCCAGGGACCCTAATGGTAGCAGCCGTGATTGGCTTCCCTCCTTCACTGACGCTGCTTTGATTCCCTGGGCCACTTCCCTGTGGTCCCCTTTTCCAAGCTACACCTTTACCTCAGGGATCAGTAATGCTTCCTCCCCTCCAGCTCCTTTCACCTGAGCTCCTCTCGAGAGAACTGGAAAGGAGAGCTTTTAGCGCAGTATAAGTGGGACCTTAATTGGTTCCAGCTGTCTCCATTAGCCTATCAGCCTTAACTGACTCTTTCTCAGTTAATTGAGGTCAGGTGCCAGCATTAGCCTAACGACCTTAACTGGTTAAACTGGCATCAAGTGTCTTGACTGACCTGGAGTAGCCCTTGTTTGGCTATCCAGGGAACAGGGACCTGCTCATTCTGAGGCTGATATACCTGCTTTGCACTACCCTCTTACATCCTTCTGGCCTGAGTCCGTCACACTATATTGGGGACCTAATCAGGTACTTAATTTTCAAATGCACTGAATAACCCTAGCTCCCATTGGAAGCAATGGGAATTTTGGGATTGATTTCAGTGGGATCATGATTAAGTTCCAAAGTAGTAAAACTAGGGAAAAAGCTTTTTGGTTCCAACCAAATCATATTAATAATTTAATATTTACATTGAAGCTTGTTGCCAAATATTAGGAATGGCAATATACAAAAACCTGTAAGAGAACACTTGGATCTCCCTGAACACACAATAGCAGATCTAAAGGTAGCCATCCTACAGCAAAAAAAGGTCAGGACCAGACTTCAAAGAGAAACTGCTGAGCTTCAGTTCATCTGCAAATTTGACACCATCAGCTCAGGATTAAACAAAGACTGTGAATGGCTTGCCAACTACAAAACCCGTTTCTCCTCCCTTGGTTTTCACACCTCAACTGCTAGAAGAGGGCCTCATCCTCCCTGATGGAACTAACCTCGTTATCTCTAGTCTGCTTCTTGCTTGCATGTATATACTTGCCCCTGGAAATTTCCACTAAATGCATCCGACGAAGTGGGTATTCACCCATGAAAGCTCATGGTTCAACACGTCTGTTAGTCTATGAGGTGCCACAAGACTCTTCGCTGCTTTTACAGATCCAGACTAGCACGGCTACCCCTCTGATACTTGACATATTTTCTAAATCATTCCCTTTTTCTGCTTCATTGAAACTTATTATGTGAAAAGGCTTCTACTTATTAACACCCATTTGAAAACTTCATATATCGATCTGGTAACAGATTAGCACTAATGTATTTGCAGTTTTCTTCTTGACAAATTTTGGCATCACTATAGTCTAACAAATATTTTCAACATGAGGAATATTCTCAGAATGTTCTACAATTGATACAGGGGTTTTTTGGGGGGGTTTTTTTTTTTAGGATGTACCAATGGGTCAGTATCATTTCCACCGCTGCAGAGAAAGGTATGTATAAATTTATTCACATAAAGTATAATAGATGCAGCACTTTTACCACTAAAAGCCATTTTTTTCCAAAATATGATTTTTAGAGCAAGTCCTTCCAACAAAGAGATTGGATGTAAAACTAGATATATTTTAAAGTGGTGCTTATTAATTATGGATGCACATCTGCCAACAAACACCATTAACCCTATAGAAAGTTGCATTACAGTACAGCGTGGATCGTTTGAAAATGAAGCTGCCTCATTGTCCCCTAGTGGGGCTTCTGGTAAGGGTTTTTTTCAATTGACAATCAGTTTTTGAGTGTTACTGACTTCATAAAGTAGTTTCAGAAAATATTATTGTGGTTCAAGTGCTGGTTTGTGTCATATTCTGTGTTACTGCCAGACAAATTCTTATATATTCACACGATAAAGTTCAACTTGTCATTGCTGAATTTTCCATTAGTAGGAAAGAGCGAGAAGAAATGGATGTAGGTGAACTGAAAAAGTTTTTAAAAAGAAAGGATTATGGCTGGGTTTTTTTAAATAAAATTAGCATGGTATTGCAAGAAAATTAGAGCTGGATTTCATCTTTTTAAGAGCCTGAGAAAGCTAAACTGTAAATAACATATTTTCTTCATTACTATAAGTAATATCACAAGTACCATAAATTGGTTTAAAAGAACCATTCCATTGAAAACTAACATGTTCATTCCCTTTGCCTAAGGTGGTAATTCATCCTATCTGTGGTCTTTCTTTATTCTCTTTCAATGTCCCTTCCCTGCATATATATCGTACACTATCCAAAGGTTTACAGGAAGCCAGGTAGTTCTATTCAACAGCAATTCTGGATCCCATAGGAAGACCAACCTTTGGCTGATCCTGCATGACCTGACAAACACATCCTGGCTTTAAGGCTATAATAGATTAGTTATGTTTCAGTTTGCACAGCATGTGAAAATCATGTATGTCAGCACTGTAGTGAAAGAGTGAACCATTTTATTGTGATATTTTCAAAGAATGAAATTCTTTCAAATACTGGAAATGCTTTTGTTTTCTTATTCTTTAATTGTACTCTAAAATAGACTCCAAAGGTTCAAAAAATGATGATTGTATAACTGGACTTGAAAATATAATATAGCTTATGGCCAAGATTTTCATAAATAAGAACTTAAAATCAGGCTCCTATATCCATATTAAGGCGCTTGATTTTAAGTAGTGATTTTTAAAAGAGCTGATCACCCAACTACTGAGGTCAAAGGGAACAGTTAGGTGAGTGCTCAGCTCTTCTGAAATCCCATCTTCCTAGTTATTTGCTAGATAGGGTTTGATAAGATTGGACTAGTGTCTGTTGTTATCCTGGACTACTTGTAAGAAATAGGTGATAGACACTTGACATATACCTAATAGTCATGAAATCAGTGATACATTTCCATAGTCTTGAAATCAGTTGCATTCAGTAGAAAAGTAATAGGGTTCTATAGAAACTACTCTACTAACCTATGCTATCTTATCTATTGAACTGTCCTGTAGATCAGGGGTCGGCAACCTTTCAGAAGTGGTGTGCCGAGTCTTCATTTATTCACTCTGATTTAAAGTTTCATGTGCCAGTCATACATTTTAACGTTTTTAGAAGGTCTCTTTCTATGTCTATAATATATAACTAAACTAATGTTGTATGTAAAGTAAATCAGGTTTTTAAAATGTTTAAGAAGCTCCATTTAAAATTAAATTAAAATGGGGAGCCCCCCGGACTGGTGGCCAGGACCCGGGCAGTGTGAGTGCCACTGAAAATCGGCATTCATGCCATAGGTTGCCTACCCCTGCTGCAGATCCTCAGTTATTAAGAACTAATCCAAAAGTCATGGCTCAGAAGGAGGAAGGGCTTGAGTTAACCTTGCCAAAATTCAAATCTGTGTTATCATAAACTCTAGGAGTTCAGGTAGTTCAAATCTGAGGTACTACCTATATCTTAAATTTTGGATATTAATCTTGAAAGGATGGAGAGAAAATCTGGAGTATTTGAGGTGCTCCAGGTTTTAGGAGAGCACAACTTCTAAAGTAAGCAACAAGTGAAGCCTGGTGTAATAGAAGAGAGTCCCATCCATGCAGACATTATGTCCATTTCATGCCCAGCTAACTTAAAATAAAATAAATCTTTTTGTTCATTATAGTAGTTTTACAGACTATATGAAGAGAAACCTGAAATATATTTGAAAATAAAGTTTTGATAGCAATTATTTCGAGATCTGCTACTGGAAAGTTCTAAATCCTCTATTCGGCCATACAAAGTGTTCCTATGAATGCGAATGGCATGTTCTTACCTAGTCACACAATGCAGACAAATATTAGCAAAAATAGCCACAGCAAATATGGATATTTTTAAGGAGCTGAGAATATGAAATTCTTTTTCATAAATGCATTACATTACCAAGGTGAGCACTTTCCTTTCATAGAAATTTCCTCAACTCTAATTTTCTACAAATGTATTTTGTTTTATTTTTAAAGCACAACTTTATATTTTGCTTTTAGATAGTATGTTCTTTGGGGAATGGATTGTCATAGAATCATAGGGTTAGAAGGGACTGCAAGGGTCATCTAGTCTAAACCCCAGCCAAGATACAAGATTTGTTGTGTCTAAACTATCCAAGAGAGGTGGCTATCCAGCCTCCTTTTAAAAACCTCCAGTGAGGAAAATTCCATGGCCTCAGGAGACAGTCTGTTCCATTGTCCTACTCTTCTGACAGTTAGGAAGTTTTCCTGAAATTTAATCTAAATCTGCTATGCTGTAGTTTGAACCCACTACCTCTTGTCCTGCCCTCTATTGCAAAAGAGAACAACTTTTCTCCATCTTTTTTATAGTAGCCTTTCAAGTAGCTGAGACAACTACTTAATCTCCTCTTTTCCAAACTAAACATACCCAGTTCCTTCAGCCTTTGCTCATATGGCTTGCATTCCATCCCTCTGATTGTCTTTGTTGCTCACCTCTACATTCTTTCCAGTTTCTCTACATCCTTTCTAAACATCAGTGACCAAAATTGGGTGCAGTACTCTAGCTGAGGCCTAACCAGTGCTGAGTAGAGTGGTATTATCACTTCCTGTGACTTGCATGCTATGCCTTTGTTAATGCAACTTTTTTTTTGCAATAGCATCACATTGCTGACTCACCTTGAGGTTGTGATCCATCACAACTCCTAGATCCTTCTTAGCAGTGCTGCTGTCTCATTTTGTATGTGTGCATTTAGTTTTACTTCTCTAACTGTAGAACCTTTCATTTGTCTTTGTTGAATTTCATTTTGGTGACTATAACCCAGTTTTCCAATCAAGATCCAATGATAATATCTCATATTTTTTCATTACAGAACAAAATCACAGAAGAAAAGATTTGAAGAGGAATTGAATGAGAGGATGATTCAAGCCATTGATGGAATCAATGCTCAAAAGTATATTTACATCTCCTCCCTTTAACATTCACATTCTTCTACAACTGATGGTAGACTCTGCTGCCTCTCCTTGCATAGATGCACAAAACCCAAAAAGCAGTGGTACATCCACTATTCCATATCAGAAAGTAGAATAGGCCACTCAGAGAGACATTACGCTCCCTACTGGCTAAGGAACAGCACTGTGCAGAACTTTTTCTAGGGCCTTGTTCTAATAGCTGCTGCTCTTGTGATTCTTACATTGGGGGAAGATTCCGTTTGCCCCTTGAAGTTCCTCTGCTCAAAACTTGATTCTTTAGGCCTTCTACAGGAATCCACGGTTTGTCCCTAAGTCCTCATGTCTACGACACCTCTCCACATCCTTCTAAGAACTGGTACAAAGCCTTATATATAACTGGGAAATTAAGTATAGTTATATCCTAAATTGATGGGACTGCTAGTGAAATATTTGGGTTTGTTCTTTTATTTTCTGATTTCATAGATATGTGCACCTTAGAATAGCAATTGAAAAGACAGAGGCGAGGTAAGGAGAAAGAACAAAGGAACTTAGTAGTAAGGAGTGAAAATATAAATAATTAATAATCAGGGGTAAAAACAGATGGGGATAAACATGGAAAAAGAGAATAAAGCATTATGCTCCTATAGCTGTATTCCATGTCTACTTGCTCTGGCTCAGTACAATCATCTGTCACAGTAGATGAGTAAGTGAGATGAAGAAATAATAACCAGGACTTTCTGACACTGAAATCAGAGTGACAGAAGCGGCTCCACAGAACTAGAAGTGCCTCTTGTGCCACCTTTGATAATTATTGTTTCAGTTGGTCCATTGATTCATTAGAGCATAAACATAGCTAGTCTGTACACGTAAATTGTTCCTAGAAGCAGAGAGGCACACATTGAGTATATGTCCTTGGAGGAACTGGAGGTGACACTTATTGATGATATCAGATCCTGTAAGTGAACAGAAAAGAGCAAGGTCAATACTTCCCTGACTGAAGAGTACAGGCTCCTTTAAATATTAACTGTCACTTCAGAGTGAAATAGGGGGATCAATTTGCAAAAATTGTGGTTAATAGTTATGAATTGTATTCTCCACTGCAGGTGCCCAATATTTGCTCAGTTGAATAAGTTGTATACTGCACCTAATTGCTAGAAACTCAAAGACCACATTTAATTTTCATGTGTAACAATCCCGTCAGGCTGTCTGTAGTTTTAAGAAAACAATTTTGAGTAAGTTCTCAGTGGAAGTTGACAGTCATGTCACACACAAATAACAAAATGATTGGAAGCAAGTCCTCAGATAGAAAAATAGGTTTGTTTACACTATGCTAGTCTAAGAATGGGTTAGAAGACACAATCCATACAGCTTTAGTATGTTTTAAAGTACATGGACTCTAAAAATCGACACTGCAAAATGGCATTGTGTGGTTCAATTATGTGTTATTTATCAATGATTTCCATAACAAATGTTCCTAGTTTACATGTAAAAACTTGCCAATCCTGCAGTCTTAACCTATGATCAAAGATTTAAACTGAGTTCTTTCCTTCTCATACATCATTGTTAGTAAAAGCTACACCCTACAACTACATGTAGACAACAATAAAATTGAAAAGTCAAGAGCTCAAAACTAAGAAATGTCAAAAATACAGCTGACTGTGCATGTGCATTAACACAGTAATAATTACATGTTCACATATTTTTACAGTAGGACCCCTACCATGTTCAATGCACAGGATTGACTGCACTCAGGATGAATCAGGACTGTGTCTTGAATGAGACTGTTGTCTGTAGGACCCCTTCCTCATATGGAAGGCTACAGGTTTGTCATGGTGCAGAAAAAGCCATGGGTATCATGATTTCTCTGCGACTTCTCTGTCTATGACTTCCTCCAGGAAGGCTTTAGGTGGGTCACCAGCCCACTGCAGAGGTGATGCCCTGGGGAAGTGTGTTGGAGAGCAAGAGCCTACCCCAAAACGGCAGCTCCCGTGTCCCATAGGGCCAGGCCCAACTCCTCTCTCTAGACATTGCAATGTGGCACACAGGATCGCAGCCACACTCATTCAAATTTGGCCCAGCTGCCTCCTAGTCATGACCTGTCATGACCTGCCATTGCTTGTGACCAGGGTGAGTGCATGGTTGGCTTGCTCTCAACTGCCACACTCTTCCCTAAGGGACACAGAAAGCCAGAGTGAATACAGGGTGGGCTTGCTCTCCAGCCCCCCAAACCCATCCTCTTCACTAAGCCGGATTAGGATTGTAGTGCTGGGGGGTGGGGAGGATGCTGCTGTAAGCGTTTGGTGCACCCTCACTTCTCAGGGCATTTTTTATATCAAAAATCATAGATCATAACTTCTACTAAATTTACTTTGACTGCTCTATCATTTTTGATAAAATATGCCCTGACAATTCTGTAGTTCTACTCATATATTACAGAAGATAGTATGTAGTGAGTGAGGCAGTGATTTCAGGAAGAGAAAGGGTAGCCTTATGGTTAAAGAAATTGAATGTTGCCATGGAGAACTGGGTTCTCTCCTGTAGAGTTTCTGTATGATTCTGGGCAAGTCACTGAACCCAAAATGTTCACAATTGGCCACTTAACTGTGAAGCACTCAGATATGTTGATGAAAGCTTCTATGAGGTAATGAATAATTTTGTATTCAGAAGGCCTGGGGCCATACATTGAATAAGAAGTGGGGGAAGTTGAATTATCACCTCTTGACTGATGGACAACCTTAATTCTGGAATTTCCTAACTTTCGAGTGCTTGGCTTTGCAACTTTAATAATGTTTTTTTATGTAATTTTTTTTTTAATATAATTTCCCATTTAAAAAAAAAATCATCATGTGGAACTTGATTGACCACTAGCATAGGTAATCAGCAGGGTCTAAACTTTTAAATACACAGCACAAACCTCTGCCATTTGCACTGTTACCAGATTAACTGATACCAGTAGTAGGCTGCATATGTTACTCCTGAGGGCGTTCTGCACCAAAAAATTAAAAATTCTCCATACAATATTTTAAAATTCTGCATATTTTATTTGTCAAATAAATGTGGAGGCTCTAACCAGGCATTGGGGGACAGGCCACTGGCTGCACAGAGGTGGGAGATCACTGTGCAGTTTCCTCCTTGGGACACGGACTCAGCAGTGATGCTGCACACAACCCTGACACAGCACAGGGACCACCCCTCTCCCCCCTGAAACACTCCTGGGCCTTGCCCCTCTATGCCAGGTGCACCAGGTGTGGGCAGGCAGGATGCAAGTGTGTGTGTCGGGGGGAATCTGGGTGTGGGTTTAGAGGGTTTTGTGTAGGGCAATCTGGGTGCAGTCAGCTCAGTGGGGTGTCTGGTTGCAGAGGGATCTGGTTGCTCGGGCTTGTTGTGGGGTTCTGAATGCAACAGTAATGGGACTCTGCAGTGGGGTCCAGGTGAAGGTGGTTGGGGCTCAGCAGGGAAGTCTGGGGGATAGATCTTGGCAGGGGGGTCTGGGTGTGGGGGGATCAGTGGGGGGTCTAGACACTGGAGGAATGGGACTTAGTAGGGTGGGGATCCAGGTGCAGCTGGTTGGGGCTCGGTGGTGTGGGGATCTGGGTGCGGGTGGCTTGTCAGGATGGTCCAGGTGCAGGGGGAGTGAGGCTCATTGGGAAGGTTCTGAGTCTGTCTTGGTGGGGTGAGGCTTGGCAGGAGGGTCTGGGTTTGAAGGGGACTAGATACATGGGGATTGGGCAGATGGGGGAGCAGCTCCCAGTATAGGGATCCCTCTCCCTGCAGCTGAGGAGTGATGGGTGCAGAAAGCATGGGAAGATAGTTTGCAGAGTTTCCTGCTGCTGGGAGAGAAATCTGGGGATGGGTCTGACCCAGCCCTGGATGATGTGCAGGGGAAGAGGAAGTCCCATCCTCTCCAACCCAGCCGGGACTAGCAACTACACCCAGCTCAGGGTAGGAGCCACCACCTGGGTCTTCCCCAGTCCCTCTTCCTGCACCACAGTGATTTACCTCTCTGCTAGCTGCCCTGGGAATTCAAAACATACTACTGGGGATGGGTGCATAACCACTCTTCTGACCCCTTTGCTTTCCCATCAGAAAGTCATTTTTCTCTGGGGAAGCAAAGAAATCTGCGGGAGGCATAAATTCTGCACATTAGATCAGGCATTGATGGGACTTCAGACACTCACTGTGCCAGATAGTTTTGGAGCTATTTACTGGGACCAGAAGAGTCCAAAGCCTGAGATCTCCTGGTCTGAGTTCTAGGTTCTGGAAGGCAGTGTACTTAAGTTATTAGAGACATTTCTGCTCCCATTTACCATACGCTTGTGTCTATCTTCCTTACCTCTTGTCCTCCCTCCCCCTACTCGCATCTGCTTCTCTCTGCCCCTACCCCAGCTTCTCTTCCTCTGCTCCAGTTCTCCATCCCTAATTATTCCCCAGACTGCTCCCTTTCCTGTACAGTAACTTCTCATTTAATATTGTAGCTACATTCTTGAAAAATGTGGCTTTAAGCTAATCCACTTTTCCCACAAGAATTAATGTAAAGGGGGGCAGGGGAGTTAGGTTCCAGGGAATTTTTTTGGCCAGACAAAAGACTGTACATGTACATATATACAGTATAAGTTTTAAACAATGTAATACTGTACTCAGTGATGATGATTGTGAAGCTTGGTTGGGGTGGTGGAGTCAGAGGGTGAAAGAGGGTGGATCGTCTGGCTGCTCCTCTTGCTGTTGTTTCCAAGGTGCTGGGGCGGGGGGTCGCTTAAACCCCCGGCTGTGCCCTAGGCCCGCCCCTACTGTCCCCCCTCCAAGCATGCTGCATCCTCGCTTCTCCCCCTTCCCCCCCTCCAGTCTCTTGAATGCTAGGAAACAGCTAATTGCTGCAAGCAGGAGGCACGGGAGAGGGAGGAGAGAGTTGCTGATCCGTGGGGCTGCCAGCAGGCAGGAGGTGCTGGGGGGTTAAAGGGAGCTGATGGGGGACTCCTGGCCCCCATTGGTTCCGAGCCCCCATGGCCAAACAACGTTATAAGGAAACATTGCGCAAATTTAAATGAGTATATTCTCTAATAGATCAGTGACATAACAACGGAACAATGTTAACTGGAATGATGTTACGTGAAGAGTTACTTACTATTCAACTTGCTTCACAGCTCTTGTCCCCCTCCCTACCTGTTCCCCCCATCCCTGGCTCTTATCTCACACTGCTCCCCCACTGTCTGGCTACTGTCCCCCTCCCACTCTGTCTGTCTCCTGCAACCCCCACTTATTCCCTCCCCTCAAGGAAAATTGAGAACACAGGAGAGACAATTGTCATGCTGTGAGTTCTGGTGCCTGGTCACAGTCTCAGGGTAACTGAACCTGTATTCCCTCTCTCTGGTCCCGCAAGGGCACCCTCCTGAGGTTTCAGGTTCCCAGTTGTCACTTCTCTTGAGCCAGCAACCCAGATGTGTCTCCCTCCTGATCGGGCTTTTTAAAGCAGAACACCCTGTTGTCATACATTATGAAAGCTCCAGCAAACCAGTCTGCCTAAAGGCCAGCACCTGGGCTATGCTTTCTCTGTGACGACAATGTGCCAACAGTTACAAGTTACCACACAGCTTTTCCAAGACAAACAGCTTTCTGGGGGCAGAAGAATAACAGAGAAAATAATAGAAAGATAATAAAAGCTTCTACTTACTGCTAACAAACATACGGGAAATCACCCATCTTCCACATAGGGAGTCTGGTCGGCCAACATCCCATCCAGCTGCTGAGCAAGAGTTGGAGCATTTTTTTGGACAGAAGGTCCTATCCATTTGCTGAATCAAAAGGAAAACTCTGAATCTGTTTGAACTCAGCCTTTTATACCAAAAGTCCGGCTTTGTCCCTCAGCCTGCAGAAAACAGATACAACCAGTCCCTCCCCTTATTCACAAGAGGTCAGATTCAAAGGCTGGAAATCTACAGAGCCACCCTTGGCATTTTGCAGAAATCATTCCCTAGTGATTCCAGATTCTGCACAACCAACCCCCACATACAACGAGCCAGGAACACACAAATACACATCACCTGTGTAAAGAGGTGCATATTTCTACAGCTCATACTTCCTGGCCCATGCATATTTCTGCAAAGAGCTATGCATATTTCTACAGCTCATACTACCTGACCCATCTCAATCTAATGACTTTTTGAGCTTTTCATACTTTAAACATAAAATACATTAATACAACATGGTCCCCAAATACTGCAAGTGGTTGCAATATCTGTCACATCTAACACAAAAGTAGCTCGGCGAAGCAATTGTAGGGAAAATCCTGTTCAACCCTTGAATGGAGTATGCTCAGTGACTCTGCTCTGCAGGCATGGCATATGCACAGCCTGGTCGGCGTGCAGGAATTGTAAGAGTATGGAGCATGCTCAGTATGGACAGAATATTCAGAAAATTTAACTGCCAAACTTTAACAGGTCATATGTGAACTGAGCATATGTGAAAATAAGATTTTTCAAAGGCCAGACTTGGCCAAATGTAAGCATATTTTGTACAGGAGCAGCAAAAGGCACATTCCTGACACCAGTGCCAAAT
Source organism: Chelonoidis abingdonii (assembly GCF_003597395.2). NCBI lineage: Eukaryota > Metazoa > Chordata > Testudines > Testudinidae > Chelonoidis > Chelonoidis abingdonii. The sequence continues at coordinate 132,887,602 of NC_133770.1, forward strand.
TTCAAGTCCCAGTTCCAAAGCAATCAAAAATCTTTTTTTAAAAAAAATAATCTTGCAATCAATTTGTTAACAAAGGCAAAACAATTTATTTTCCCCTAATCCCTAGTTTGGCAAAGTTATAAACTATAGCAGATAGGGTTTTATAATGGGACTTATCAGGCAACTTTCATTATAGATAGAGTTAGCTGTTTCACCCAAAATATAGTTTCTGCAGGCCAGATTGGGCTTCAGTTAGTGCTGTGTGTTGGATTACACAGGTGTAAATGGTTTCATCTGCCCCTCATAGGCCATGGGAGTGAGGGATATCTCAGTGGTTTAATCATTGGCCTGCTAAACCCAGAATTGTCAGTTCAGTCCTTGAGGTGGCCATTTAGGAAGCAGAGTCAAAAATCTGTCTGGGGATTTGCCCTACTTTAAGCAGGGGATTGGACTAAATGACCTCCTGAGGTCCCTTCCAACCCTGATATTCTATAATAAAGCTACATTTTAGTCACAAGTATTTTTAGTAAAAGTCATGGACAGGTCACAAGCAGTAAACAAAAATTCAGGGCCCATGACTTGTTCATGACTTCTTCTACATAGCCCTAAATCTTGCAGGGGGCAGCCCAGGGATGCCACAGGTGCTTGTGGGGGGAGGGAGGGTTGGCAGGCTTCCTATCTTTCAGACCACCATGAGGAATGAATTCCAAAGCTAATTGAATAATATGTTGCCATCCTTCTTTTCTACTGAGGGGACTCCAGCTCATGCACTTCTGCTGACCACAGCAGTATAGCACAGGGGAAGAGACAGCCTCTGAGGCACAAATTCAGGTGTTTGGGGCTTTATAGATCAAAATCAATACCTTAAACTTCACCCAAAACCTACAAGCAGCCAGTGAATATCCTGTTCTTTTACTACTGTCTACCCCAGATTCAGTTTCTGAATTATTTTAAGATGAATGTTCGTGTAGGATGCATTGTGGTTGTATCAGTGTAATTGCAAAGGCCCAGATTCTCCAGGGTAATTAGGTGCCCAACTACCTTTGAGCATTTTGACTAAGGTGACCAAAACATGTATTGCAGTAGCAAGCTCCCCACCCAAAAGAAACATATGCAATCTGTAGGCCAGAAAAAGAAGGAAAAAAGCCTGTTGCTGATGCATGTGAAGAAAGAGATTCCAACTCACTTTATCTTAGATGGAATGGCTCTGCAGGACTAACAGAAGTGGCAGTAAAAACTTATTTTTATTGTTAATGTCATCAGATGTATGTAGGGGTGAAAGTAATACTAAATCCTTACCGGTATGGGAACCGGCTGTGGGCTCCCAGAAAGGGCAGGGCCTCAGGTAGAAGGGGCAGGGCTGGGGGTCAGCCTTCCCCAGCCAGCCCATCCACACTGCCTGGCCTGCGCAGTCCAGGGCTCCAGCAGCAATTTAAAAGGAACAAGGCTCTGGCCACTGCCATGGTAGCAGCAGCCGGGAGCTGTGGGCCCTTTTGAATCACCATCCCCAGGGCAGCTGCTCCCTTTGTCCACTCTGCTGGAGACCCTGTCAGTAAGGCAAAAGGGGCAGCAATGTTAAAACGCTGCCGCAGCAGCAGAACTTTAACATTGGGTGGGTACAGGCTGGTACCAGTTTCTTAACCGGTATGCCGTACTGGCCCATTTTCACCCCTGGATATATGTGTGACTCTAGATACCCACAAGGAACAGATTGGTTGAATAAGAAGGTACAGTTTTTCCAGAGTCACCTTTCAGAGAAACAACATTTCAAGATAATGATGAAGGCACTGCCTGCTCACACTACTCTGAATTTACCTTTCCTAAATGCTTCTACCAACTGTAGTAATTGGACAATTTTAGTTAATAACTTGCTTTGTTTTGCTTTCTATGAGAATTAACTTCCCCTTGCTCTTTCCTGTAATTTCATTTCAGGTGAAAATGCACTCTGGGTAACATTTGTAACTAAAATGTTCTTCTAAATCTAGAATGGGTCTGTAATGTTAGGAAAATTGTTTATGTTGCAAATTCTCAATTAACACCCATTAATCAGAGACCAAGAGGACTAGGCCCATTATAATCAAATAGCTGAATGGGACTAAAAAAAGAAGAATGTTTTGCCCACTGAAGTGTTTTAATAAGACTTTTCTTCCATCTTCCATAGATGGTTTTCAGTTGGAAGTAGATTGACCCTAAATCTCTCAGCTCTCAGACTATAATAAATAATGTGTAATACCCATATAGTGCCTTTCATCATGAAGGTTCCCAAGTCACATTACAAACAGCATATTTAGTTAAAACACAACAATGTATGTTTATTAACATTAATGTTACTGACTAAAGACTCAAAAGATATTCAGTAAAAGGGCTAATGTGTGAAATCCTGGCTCCATTAAATTAATAGTTTTGCCAGACCCCTCTCCTCAGCATTCCCTACTCGATAGCTTAGGTGGCTCAGCATGCTGGCTTCTGCCAATCCCATTCTTAAGCACCTAACTCTCCTTCTGCTTTATATAGAGACCCTGGGTACCTAACTCAGTGCTGAGGATTCCAGTGGGCAGAAGGGCGCCTAAAGTTAGGTGTTGCAAATCTGAGCACATGCTCAGAACTGAGCTCTTTTAACATTTTTTTAATTTGCAGATTAGCAGACTAGTCCTCATTAAGTCTAGCCAGTTGGAAGGAGTTAAAATTAAATTATGCCTTAATTTTTTTTGAAAAATAAAAACCTCCCATTGAATTGAATGTAGACTTTCAGAGATAGACCTCTTCATTTTGAAATGGTGCTACTTCAATAATCTATTAGCTAGAATGTTCATTACTTTTACACATAGCTACAAAAAGATATGTGCAACCTCACTGCAACTTTTTACATTTTTCCGTATTTTGGTCTGTAAGTAGGAAATGATGCTTTGATAACTAATAAAAGGTCTGTGTGAAAGAGGTTTAAATTCATTAGATGAATGTATCTCAAACACAGAATCATCCCATTCCATTTTTAATGACTTTTTTCACCTTTGCACATGGTGTAAAGCATTCATTACGTGGCATGATTGTGTGTTGTGACATGCCAGTCACTGTACGTTATGTTGGACAGAATCACCTCAAGTTCTGCCCTATGTCCCAGGGATGAACATCTGTGGAATGAATCATTATTATAGAAGATAGAGTGAAGAATCAGCAACAAAGCCATTTACATGAAGCACTTTGTAATGGAACTCTCCCTCTTGAATGTTTTCATGAACCATCCACATACAGTCCATTCATTAAAGTATCAGTTTTGTGTGTGTGTTAGATATAGAAATCAAGTGATAGGGTGGAACTACATGATCATCTGTTGCAGTGAATATGATTTACTTTATCCATTCTAAAGCACAATAACTGACTTTCTTCAAAATACATAAACTGACATCTTACTTTGCATTGTTATTTGCAGTGTTCTTGTAGCCTTGTTGGTCCCAGGATATCAGAGAGACAAGGTGGATGAGGTAACATCTTCTATTGAAGCAATTTCTGTAGGTGAAAGCAGGGGTGCTGGAACAATTTGTATAGTGGGGGTGCTGAGAACCATTAAAACAAATTGTAAAACCTGTATATAATGAAAACTACTTCAAGTCAGGGGGTGCACCCCCCGCAACCGTAGTTCCAGCACCTATAGGTGAAAGAGACAAGCTTTTAAGCTACACAGAGCTCTTCTTAAGGTCTGGGAAAGGTACTCAAACTGTCACTAAACAAATGAAGTGGGTATTCACCCACGAAAGCTCATGCTCTAATACGTCTGTTAGTCTATAAGATGCACAGGACTCTTTGCTGCTTTTACAGATCCAGACTAACATGGCTATCCCTCTGATACTAAACAATTGCTACCAATACTCCCTAGGGACCACATCCTGAAAGAAATCTTTCCCAAATCCCCTTTTCTGACTTTCAAACAACCCTCCAACCTCACCAAGCTCACCATCAGATGCAAGCTTCCGACAGATCAGAACACCCCCAATTCAAAGTGACACTAGACCTGGCCAGAACAACAGATGCAAAACCTGCAGACATATCTCTACAGCTACCATGATCAGTACTCCCAGCAACACACCTTTGAAAATCCATTGATCCCACAAGCCTAACAATTGTATCTCATCCAGTGCACTAAATGCCCCAATAACTATGTGGGTGAAACCAGACAATCACTATGTTCTCCAGTCAACTCACACAGAAAAATGATGAAAGACAAAAAGACATATCACGTGTGGGCGAACACTTTTCACAAAATGATCACCCCATATCTGAACTCTCAGTCCATGTTCTCAAAGGAAACCTGCACAACACCTTCAAAAGACAAGTGTGAGAACTTAAATTCATAAATGAACTAGACACTAAAAATCATAGTCTTAATAAAGACACTGGATTTATGACCTATTACAACAATCTGTCACCCACTATTCCCCATTTTTGGCCTATGACTGCAGAGGCCGCTTTGCCTTGAATGTCAAGTATCAGGGAGTAGCCATGTTAGTCTGTATCCACAAAAACAATGAGGAGTCCAGTGGCACCTTAAAGATTAACAGATTTATTTGGGCATAAGATTTTTTGGGCAACAAGCCCACTTCTTCAGATGCATGGAGTGAAAATTACAGATGCAGACAATATTATACTGGCCCATGAAGAGAAGGGAGTTACCTTACAAGTAGAGAACCAGTGTTGACAGGGCCAATTCGATCAGGGTGGATGTGGTCCACTCCCAATAATTATACATGTAATAATTCAAGCCCAAATTAATGGTGTTAAATTTGCAAATGAATTTTAGTTCTGCAGTTTCTCTTTGAAGTCTGTTTTTGAAGTTTTTTTGTGCAAGTATAGCTGTTAAATCTGTTACAGAATGTGCAAGGAGATTGAAGTCCTCTCCTACTGGCTTTTGTATGTTACTATTCCTGATGTCCAATTTGTGTCCATTTATTCTTAATGTCCAAATAAATCTGTTAGTCTTTAAGGTGCCACTGGACTCCTCGTTGTTTATACCTTGAATGCTGTCTTACAATATGTGTCACTGATGCTAAATAATCTGTTCCACCTAGTCTTTAGCTGTGACACTCTGAGTACTTACTAGACCTAAATAAGAGCTCTGTAGCTCAAAAGCATATCTCTCCCACCAACCAAAATTTCTCCAGTAGAAGATATTACCTCATCCATCTTGTTTTTCTTAGTTTACAGGTTTTCAATGATAGAAAACAGGGCTAATCTGTTTTGATGCCCTTTATAATGTTTTGTGTATTTCTTTATTCTTTCAGGCAATGGCTTAAATCTGAAGACATTCAAAGAATATCACTACTTTTCTATAACAAAACTCTGGAAAAAGAAGTAAGTTGTTTTCACCTCAGAACTAATTATTTGTATATTTTAATTTAAATATGCAAGTCACAAATGACATTTGTTAGGTAGTTAACATGTTTAGTTTTTAAAATGCTAAAACTTATCACTAGCTTCTTTTACATTTATATTGGCATAGGAAACAAAATAATGCAGCCTATAAAAGTCCCCAAACTTAAATAAACTATTTCTGGATGTCTTTATATAGTTTCAATTATAAATGGTGCTAATGTGGGAGAATTGAGACCTCAGAATTCAGTACATCTTACCTTCCAGGATGCACACCACACAAAGTGGCTAATATTAGCACTAAGTGCTGCATATCGTGTGGTAAGGCTGGGGAATGGATATGGGTGGAGATCTGATTTCTCTTTTTTAAGTGTTATTGTTAAACTAGAATATGATAAGAAAAGCGAAAACCTGATTTCCAAACAGAATAGAAAATATGGGTCTTATATGGGTAAATGAGGACATTTTCAATATAAAGAATGTATATTTTATCAAATTTCACATTTTTTGTGTTTTTAATGGACAGTCATTTTACAAAATTGTACTCATATTTTACAACATTTTCAAAATATTATGGTAAATGTGTCTATTTTCTTTTTTGTTTGCCAAATTACAACATTGGAGACGTTAACTTGATGTGTATAGGTAAAAGAATGATAGTGAACAGCAATGTGAAGTGTTCCTGGGTAGAGTGCTCACATGCAGCAGGGGACCTGAAGTATGAGGCAGACAGAAGCCTCTTTCTCACCCACAGCACAACTAGGAAAGGGGTCACAGAACGCTTTTCCCTTGCTTCTCCTCTAGAGCTATCGTTTCCTCTGACCTTTAGAACCTTAGGGAGAAGGGATTCATTTCTCTATCCCCCAGCCTGCCCTGCTGCTGTACTCCTTTTACTGGGGGGAAACACACTTCAAGCTCCTCGTGCACAAACAGGGAATCTCAAGTAGGAATAGAGAGGTTATTTTATCTCTGTATTTGGTGCTGATGTAACTGCTGCTGGAATACTGCGTCTAGTCCTGGTGTCCGGAATTCAAGAACATTGATAAATTGGAGAGGATTTCAGAGAAGAAACCACAAAAATGATTAAAGCTTTAGAAAACCTTCCTTATAGTGGTAAACTCTAAAATCTATTTAGCTTAACAAAGAGAAGGTTAAAGGGAGACTTGATTACAAGTCATCCCTACAGAGGGAGCAAATATTTGATATTGAGTTCTTCAATCTAGCAGAGATAGATATAACACAGTCCAAAGGCTGGAAGCTGAAGTGAGACAAATTCATGCCGGAAATAAGGTGTACATTTTTAACAGTGAGCGTAATTAACCATTGGAACAATTTACAGGATTGTTGTGGATTCTCTCTCTCTCTCAGACTAGATGATCACTGTGGTCCCTTATGGCTTTGGAATCTATGAATCTCTTCCTTCAGGAGAGAAAGTAATTAGTCCTGCTGATGAGAGAATGAGCAGCATCACTCTATTTCTTGTATTTTCTCTTGTCTCCCTTTTGCTTTCTCCTTTCTCTGCCTCTCTCTCCTGTCAGCTCTTTTTCCCTCCTCATTCTTCACATTCAGATGAAAGTGAATGAGTTGCGTGTGGGATGGGGAGAGAAAGAGCAGGAGAGAGAAGGAGGAAAAGTGCAAGTCAGTTTGAGTGGAGGAGAGGAAATGATATGCTAGGCTCCAATCCTACAGACATTTATACGTGTATTTAACCGCTTCAGTAGACCCGTTAACTGGAATATTCTGTGCTTAATGTTCAGCGCATGTGTAAGCTTTTGCAGGGTCCAAGTTCTTTGGAGTAGGGACTTTTTTTTTAAGTATCTGCACATTGCTGAGCTTACTGAAGCCCTGATCACTATATGAGCTCCTGAGTGCTGCCATGTGACAAATAATTATTTTCATATCCAACTTCTTAATTTCCTTCTCCAATTTCTTTTATTGTCTATGGGCTCACTCTAGTTTCCACTAGGATTGCCAATTTTGGTTGGATATATTTGGTTGGAGATATAATTATATGACATAATCTTTAATTAAAGATTAATCTTTTAATTCCTGGAGACTCCAGGCCAATCCTGGAGGGTTGGCAACCCCAGCTTCCACTGCAGTCAGTGAGAGATTTGTCGTTGACATCAGTAAGAGAAAGATTGGGCCTTATTTGATCTGAAAGAAAACCAAAGTAATGAGAGAAACAATTTATTGAATTCAAGAAACTAATTACATGATTTTCTTGCAAGCCTGTAGAAATGTGAAACATTAAAACAAATTATCAAGTGGGTTAGAATTTTCTTGTGAGTTTATAACAGCAGCTCAAGGCCTTAAGTGTTCAGTGGTTCTATTAAAATATGAAAAACCACTTCAACATCTGCAACAACAGAACCAACTGCAAATATATTCATATATATATATACCTTAAAGTTCATTTAACCATCTGATAGAAATCGTTTTTAATGTGCCACAGAATTCAAGAGTGCCTGAGGGGAAAATTCCTAGAATTCACATTTTGGGCTACGTTCCATCCATAGACATGCATTTTGAGTTCTGTACATGTATTTCAGGGCAGAATTTGGCCTTTAGTATAAAGACATAGCGATGTACTTGCAGTTAAAACACACAACCAATTCACTTATCATTTATAAGGTTTGCATTTTGAGCACTTATGAAATTACTCATTGATCTATTGTCCTTTAATTATATTTTCCCTGAATTCTTAGACCCTGAACAATTATAATACTTAAAGCGTTTATTTTAGAGTACTTTATTGGTTTAGATTTGAGACATCTCTATTTCTACCTCGCAAATAGTGCATTTCCTGTGATAAATATTTTATTTCTTATTTTTAAATATGTTTCTGTGTAAACTAATTAGGAATTTATAAAGAGAAGGATGGAATTGCATGCATATAATTTAATGACATCACCATATTTACACTAATAGACTATAACTGTGCCAAATTTCAAAGGCCTATTGCAAACAATAGACTTGTGAGAACCTTTCAGAAAAACATCACAAAAATATTTTCTAATAGAAAGTGTTAGGCAACCTGAATATAGATGTAATTGCAAGTTCCTTCTATGGGGTGTGGGTCACTCCTAGACAAAGTGGAATGTGTTGTAACACCTATACCATTAGCTAGGGTTGCACAAGAATTTTTATTAATTTGTAGTTTCCCGTAACTTTCTCATCCATTACTTTTCTTTATGGCTGAAATTTGGCAGACTTGTTCTTATTCCAGGAAATAATTGTTTTGGAAATTCAGTCAAAATAGTTTGGCCATTTCCAAGAACAAAGAGAATGAAAAATTGAACATTATTACAAAATTGAAAGTTTCTCTCCCCTAGGATGTTTAATTATAATCATGCTCTTTGGGTTGATACAATATATGGACATTTCAGTTTGATAGAAGAAGTACTCTATAAAGTGTGGAAAGAGAGCAAAAGCTTCAGTGCTGTGCATGACAATACCTGACTCCAAATATCTCATGTGCTTTGTGAGTGGGGAGGATAATTACTGAAGAAAAAATAAATTTAAGTTTTACCAAAGGGTTTTTATGTATATCTGCCTGTTTAAAATGCAGCTTAGGCTAGTAGGCAATTTTATCTATTTTCAGAACTGTACTTTTAACAATTTCTAATTTATTTTGTAGTACAGAACAACTACACTGCCAGCATTCAAGTATTATGTGACATGTGCTTGTCTCATATTCTTCTGCATTTTTATCGTGCAGATTCTTGTATTACCAAAGTAAGTAAATATTATTAAAAATTCCTAGTTTGTATCCAGTGCATTTGTATTGCTACATATTGGATCATAAATAAAAAATGGTAGTATCCTTAAACTGTAGGTAATAATTTAGCATTTGCTGGGATGCACTTGTTAATTCATGGAGACTGGAATGAAACATATGAATGAGACTTCCAGATTACTTCAGAGCTAGGTTATGTAACTTCTGTTTTTAAATATCATAATATTCTGATGCTCTAATACTTGTATCATCTTTGATTTTTATTTTTTAAACAAAATAGATCTATGATGGGGCAAGGACAAAACTGAAATGAGTGTGGAAAAGTATGCAATGCTTTGCATAAGCAGTTGTAACTAAAGTCACTTTTATGGCCTGTGGATACATGGTGTCAGACTAAATGATCACAATGGTCCTTTCTGACCTTCTAATCTATGGACATGTTCATCATTTAATTTCTGGGTTTTTTGCATCCCTTAAATATTACTTTTCTGTGAAATTTCATGACAATTCTATTTTAAATTTTTAAAGAGCATGAACATTTGCATCTGAACATCTCTAGTGAATTTCTTTCAAGTACCGGGACTACAACTGACCTTGTTTCCTGCCTTGCATACTCCCCTTAGGACCAGAAACAATCTGTGCCTTTCAGAGTTTACTAGAGTATTGTTCATCCAACCAAATGAGAGCAAACAGATTACCAACATTTTGTTTTATGCAGTTCCAGTAAATCTTTACAACATTACATTATCTGGCACATTAACTTTTTGTTTGGTTGCAGAGGTTTAACTCTTTACTAGTTTGCTAGGTTAACAGTATTACTGCCTGGTCTTATCACTGTGTAATAGACAGGACTTCTACTTTCCCGTTTTTCTTTGCCTTAATTTGGATATGCAAATCATTTAAATGCATTATTTGCACTCGAAGTTCAGAAATATTTACAGTTTCTCACAGGAGCCATATTTAACATGGGAAACTATGCACCTGTCTTTGGAGGTATCTGTTGGTATAATCTCATGTTCTCACCTCCATGCCACACAAGATGAAAAACAAGTATGATTCATCTTCTCCCCATGAAGCAAACTTAGAAGAGGTTTTCTTCTTCATAAGGGTACATTTTAAACTGTAAAAGTAACAGCATATCAGCTACATAACACCTTTACAAAGTAGAAAATGTGAAGCATAAAACTCATTACTTTTTAGAGTGCAATATTTGGTTCTGACTCACATTTTAGATTAAATGTTTTTAATATGTGTAAAAAAAACAACAGAGTAGAAAATAATACAGAAAAAGAATAAGTAAAACAAAACATAAAAGACAAATTACTTTATAATATTTGGACCAAATGTTTCCCATATTTGCATATGTGCAGAGTTATATGTGTATGTGTATCTGTGGGCAAATTCTGACCTTTTGTTTATCTTTGTCTATGTTTATGGATTGTTTTTATAATTTTCACTGCATTTTCAACAAGGTTAAAATTTAATATTTGCTTGCTCCCTCTTTTTGGAGAGGAAAATATGATTTTGAATCATTCTTGGGATCAGGAATCAAGAGACAGAATCATAGAAGGTAGAGATCGAAAAGGCCATCCAGGTGATTAGATCACTCAGTCCATTGGTCTGCAAGGGCAGTGTATATGTGTTAGTGTTTTGCCCAGTCAAGTTGTAAAAGTCCCAAGCAATGATGGTATAACCATGGCCCTTAGGATTTTGTTCTACAAATCAATACCTATCACTATAAAAAAGCCTAAATTTACCCTTTCTTCATTTTCTCCCATTACTTCTAGTTATGCCATCATGGACCACCCTAAACAATTCTTCTCTTTTCTCAGTGTCATAACACCCTTCAAATATTTATTAACTGGTGTGGCAGACAATAGCAATCATCTTGGCAAGCTATACTGTATTTAGCTTTTTTAATCTTTCCTCATAATAAAATCCCTGTACCCCATCATCATTTTGCTCATCTTTGGACTCACTCCAATTTGTCAATCTCTCTGGTAATGAGTTGCCGAGAACTGAATGAATTTTTCCAGGTGTGATGGCAAGAGAGCTGTATAGGGAGTAAATATAACTTTCTGACTCTTGTCGTGTGATTTCTTGCATAGACACTCCAAATTGCACATTTCTGTAGAATTACTAAATTATAATCTTAGTAAATTCCTGTCCATTATTAGCCTTGCATATATTTCAGCATTATTTCTGCATAGATTTCTCCCTCCAAGTATATTTATTTGGGGTTTGCCCAGACATTTTCATTTTAAGGTTGCATTTTTCCAAGATGAATCTCATTTTGTTTCCTCTCCATGTTTCTACCTTTTTAGATCCCTTTGCATTATTCCTTTTCTTACTGCTTTTCAAAACTCCTAACAGTTTAATATGATCTGAAGCCCAGATCCACAAGGGGACTTAGGCATTGTGACACTGAGTGTTGCAGCTCCTAACTTTTAGGCACCTAAAAAAATCACAGGAACAACACTGTTATCCACAAAGCCTGAGTTTGGCATCTGTGTTCTCCATACAGTGCATGGGGAGACACAGGCACCTTAGAATTCGATCCACAAAAGTCAGCATACTAGCAAGGAACTGCCTAAGCTAGCGAATGAGAGATGCTGACAAGAGGATTGTGTCCTAAACCCTATCCTTCTCACAGCGTTAGGTACCAACATCTGGGCTGCAGGGAGGCACCTTTCTCTCATCTGAGGAAGATAGTTGCTCCTCTGCCTAACTTGCCAGGCCCAATTGGGTAGGTGTGTTCAGAGGCCACCTAACTGTACAGAGAACCTCTGTGCTGGGGAAGAGGCAGCAATAGTACTCTCTCATAACCTTTAGCCTTGAGGTTTTTCCTGAACAATAAAGCAGTAGTGTTTTTAATTAACACTAAATGAATCTATAGAAGGTTCAATAGATACATAAATTAAGTTCATAAAATAATCTGAGTCTATTTTCAGCTTAACCACAAACTTCCTATGTGATCCTGAGGAAGTCAGCTGACTTTTCTCTGCCTCAGTTTCCTTATCTGTAAAATGAGGATAATACTAATAGTGATTGCTCATGCATGTTCTGAATTCAATGATGTTTCTTACACAATTTAAGAACTTCTGTTTGAAGATATTATAGAAGTTCATTGTATAAAGTAATGGTTATAAATATCAGGCATTACTTCGCTGTTTGGATTTTGCTATAGAAAGTCTACCTTGAGGAAGGCAAAGTAGTACTCTTCATTTAAAGTTCACACTGTGCTAGGGAGCAATTAAGATGAACTGATTCAATGCAATTCCTTGGCAGCCTCTGCCAATGAGGGTCTGTCAGTTAATGAGTGTGATACTGATCCTGCCCATATAGATTAAGAGGGTCAGTCTCTTGAGCCCATGACAGTGAATCAAGTCCTTTTATTCCATTTCCACCGCCCTGCTATTTAACTTATCAAAAATGACTCTTTAATGAAAATGAGTTACATAGAGAAAGCAAAGTTGTGCCAATCATGATTATGCAATTGCTACTTTTGCCATTTTCAAACTGAATAACTAATCCAGAGCTACACATGACTAATTATAAGACAATTATTACTTTTCTGTTTTGCTTAAAACATAATGTATTCTTCATAAATTCAATTCAAATTGCAAATAATAACATTGTGCTTATAAATATTGTGGCATATGTGATGATCCTCTTTGAATTAATTCTACTTAATAAAAATGAAATATACCTTCTTCCCTAGGGATTTTTTCCTGCTGTCAATGCATATTTAAAAGGTTCACATTCTGTATTTCTTAATCCTATAAAACAAATAAATGAAGTCAGACAACTTTTAATGAATTGTACATTTATAAGTGAAGCAGGCTATGGGTTTTCACCTGTCCATAATTAAAAGATAATGGTGGAAGAGTGTGCAAGGCAACTAGCAGCTTTTGTGGACAACACTAAAGCTTTGCATTTGCAAATGGGTTGTATCTGATAATCACAAAAGTCATGTACAATAAATTTACTCCAGTGCTATTATAATTCCTTTGGGCACAAGACAAAGACTGTTCAAGAAACTATATTTTAACAGAAGATTAAAACGTTTTTCCCCCTGCAATTCTGTACTAATGCTCTCCCAGGCTTTCCAGGATGATGTTCGTTGACTGTAGATACACATAACAGCAAAGTAAAAGTTTTTAAAAAATCAAGGAAATGGTCTGAGTGAACATGGAGAGAGATGATTGGACCTAGAACTAGATCCATAATAGGGCCTGATTTAGTATTATATTACTCCTGTTTTGCTGCTGTAACACCAACTGCAATGACATACAACTGAAGTAATACAGTGGTGAATAAGAGTCACTATTTATGTGATATTTGGAAGATTATTATAACATTTCATATTTCGGAAGTGTGATTGGCTGAAGTTCTTTATCCTGTGATGACACTGTTTATTAATAGTTTTTCTTATTGAGTAAATAAATCAATTACTTTACATAATAAACTGCATAGTATCAAGCATAAAGTTAAATTCAATCAGGTTACTCAGTGTATCTTGGAAAAAATTAATGGGCAGTTGTGATACACAGTTACATTAAAATGACCATAAGGCTTTGATCACTGCATTTTCTCAAAGCAGGACTTCCAGTAATGCTCCCTTGCTTACAACTTGTTCAGATCACAGAGGCATCTCTTGTAACCAACACCAAATTACACCCTTCTTGCCTTCTTTACACTGGTTTTATATAGTTGATTGACTATAAGTTGGCACTATTGGTTTTTGAAATGTAGAATGCTAAATTGTGAACTATTTACTCGTATTGGGGCTACTCCTGTGAGTAACTGCTCACCATCAAATTCAGTGGGACACTTGCCTGGGTGACTGCTCATCAATATAAGTAAAGGGGTTTGCAGTCGTGCCTGTACTGGGTTTGTCCCTGGCTATATCTGAGATCTCTTCCCTGGGCTTTGTTCTGACAGGCATCTATGTTCAACAACAGCATTATTCATCATGTCTTCTGTCATGCATACATGAAGATTCATGTAGTTCTTTCCATGAGATTTTATTAGGAACATGTTCTGAGTGGGATTAGAACAGTGTCCAGCTGAGCAAGGCTGAATTTTATGAGGAACAAAAGCAGCACCTTTGTCTGAAAGCGAGCTTTCAAAATAGAATAGAGGGAAAAGCTACACCACTATGATCTATTTCTGCTGCACCTAATAAAGAAATAAAAAAGACTGAAAATTAGTTTTAAAATTCAAAGGATTTTTCTCAACAATGAAGCAATTGTATTATTAAAGTATTTGCACTGACTGAATCTGTGGAAGGCTCAGCCAAATCCCCAAGGATGTAGCTACTGTTAGATTACAAAAACAAAGTTAAATTTAGTGTTGTCATGTACAACTTCCATCTTTTTAAAAATTATTTCTTTACTGCTTTTAGGTGAAGAATAGAATTTGCAGTCAAACAATTATGAACATGAAAATTAGTTCCCTTCCAAGAAGAAACAGATGCATGAATTACCATAGCATATACTGAATTCTTAAAGATATATTCAGTAATACACATAATATTCTGTTACAGTAATATAAGTGGGGGACAAGAAAAATCACCCCCGCCCCATCTTTTAATATCTTTGCATTTACAATGAATCAGTATTTTCAATAAAAATATTGCTAACATTAGTTGTATATAATACTAATATATTTTCAAGTTGAAACAATCTCATAAAAGATGAATTGGTCAAAATATAGTTATCCCAATGTAGTCATAAGAATAAGAGGCTGCTAATAATGTGGATGCTCAAGATCATCAATTCCTCATAGTTATAAGTATTGTGAAAACCAGGGAGTTCTTATATCTTTTCATCCCACTTCAAAAATCATTCCTTCCACAGGCAAGATCATAAAATCTTGGCCAATCAGGGAGCTCAGTGAGGTAAATAATGATAACATTTGGGGATGGAACTTCTGGAAATGAGAGTATTCAAATAGGTATAGTAAAATCCTTAATAGACCTGAAGGCTTCTGAATACCCTTTTGCCAAAATGATTTGTATGAACCAAGCAGATAAAAAGAATCTGATAAATTACTACAGTACATGTGGAGAGCTTACACAATAGAGTAGGCATATCTTTACTGTAAAAACCTGGACCAAGATTTTCAGATTTGGAGTGCCTCACTTTAGGTACCTAAAGCTACATTTAGGCAATTAAATAAGTGCCCTGATTTTCACAAACACTGCAGCTCCCATTGACTTCAGTGAGAAGTGCCGCAAGAAAAACATTGCCATATCAAAATTATTTACCCAAATACTCTGGTATCTTGCTTCATGCAGTATTCTGTACACTCGTGGTTCTCAAACTTTTGTACTGGTGACCCCTTTCACATAGCATGCCTCTGAGTGCGACCCCTCTCCTTATAAATTAAAAATACTTTTTAATATATTTAACACCACTATAAATGCTGGATGCAAAGCGGGGTTTGGGGTGCAGGCTGACAGCTTGTGACCCCCCCCATATAATAACCTCGCAACCCTCTGAGGGTCCTGACCCTCAGTTTGAGAACCCCTGCTGTACACGATACTCCATGACATTCCTGAAAACTTAAAGCATGTCAATGACAAAAGTAAATTGCTGATGCAATTTTCCCATGGTCAGTATTTAAAATGCTGGCATTTCATTTTTCTGTAGCTTGTTTCGCATTTCTGCTGCATTCTGGTAGCTTTAGGAGCAAAGTGAAACTACGTAAGTTTACAATTAAAACATAATGCTAATCTTTCCTCAAAAACCCTTTAAAGGCTCCTCACTGTTTAAATGACCACTATTATCCCTGTCAGTCAGGCCTGTAAGTAACCTGAGAGGTCACCTTTGGCCACTCCCTCTCTCTTGCCCATACATCAAGTCTGTCTGAAACTTTCCACTTCTTCCTTTACCACATTTCTAAGATATCTCCTTTTCTCTCTGTCCAGACAATCAAATTTCTCATCCCAGCTTTCATCATCTGTCATTTGACTACTGAATCTTCCTTGTCTTCTGCTACTCTCACACCGACATTGCTCCCCTTCAACACATACAAAACATAGCTACTAAGATTGTTTTTTTTCAGCCGTTACTTAGACCAGTCGTTCTCAAAGCCGATCTACCGCTTGTTCAGGGAAAGCCCCTGGTGGGCCGGGCCGGTTTGTTTCCCTGCCACGTCCGCAGATTTGGCTGATCGGGGGCTGCAGGAAGTGGTGCAGGCCGAGGGATGTGCTGGCCACCCTTCCTGCAGCCCCCATTGGCCTGGAGTGGCGAACTGCTGCCAGTGGGAGCCACGATCGGCCAAACCTGCGGACACGGCAGATAAACAAACCGACCCAGCCCGCCAGGGGCTTTCCCTGAACAAGCGGCAGACTGACTTTGAGAACCACTGACTTAGAGCACATCACCCTACTTTTTGTACGGCTCCACTGCCTCCCCACATCAAGTATAAGCTTCTTGTCCAGATCTTGAAGCCTCTTTCACAAGTCTGCTTTTATTTGACCACTCTGGCCTCTTATTAAATCACCTCCTCTCCCTCTATCAGCAATGCCTTTCTATTCTGCCTATATGTGGTCCTCATGCCTTCTTCCGCATTGCCCGTACATATGGAATACCCTCCAAAAACTGGTTATAAGGCCACTACCTTCTCCTCTATCAAATCTTTCCTCAATACCCACTTCTGTTGTGACTCCTAGAAGTCAGCAAATGAATGCTTGCTCGAGAGGCAGAAGGAATGAGCTGGCACTTACTCTATAGGTTTGTTATTATTTAACGATTGCAAGTGTTAACATATGTAAAAATTATATGTATGTGATTGCATCTCTCTCCTCCCAGCCTTTGTGTGTCACTTATCTTTTTATATTTTAAGCTTTTTAGAGTAGCCCAGATCCTCAAAGGCATTTAGGTGCCTGACTCCCATTGATCTCATTGATATTTAGTTGCGTAAATACCTATGAGGATCTGGACCTCTGTCTTCACATGTGCATGTGGACTATTGACTGACCCATGAAAAAATTATTTTAAATGGCAATAGTATGGCATAAAACAGAAAAACCTGCGGGAGTAGAAAGCTTATTTTGAAAGCTCCATCCAGGTGTTGCCCATGTATCATGTTTGGCAAAGAAATAGGTTTGCTGATGCACAGAGGAGCCAAGGAGAGTAACTTTTAAACTCTGCAGATGCCTCAAGATCTGTAGGTAAAACTGCAGATAAGTGCTAAGAACTAGGCCTTGTGTGCTGCTGCTCTTCCCCTCCTCCCATACCCCAGGAGTAAAGCTAACTCCTGTTTTGCCATTGGTAGGATAGCCATGACTGTACCTGCATCTCTTCATTCCCAGTCCCAAAGCACAGAGCAAGAGTCAATACTTCCTTAAGGACAATTAACTCTAATGTATTTTTATGGGAAAATCTGCCACGTGACCATATTGTAATACCTCATGGAGTGATTGCCCTCCCCTCTCCACCTGGCCCGGTTCATCATGGCTGGCCTTGGTGCTTACATGGAAGGACTTTTCAGTATCTTAGGGGAGGGAATATAATGTCATATGGTTTCTGCTTCTCCTCGTCTGTGTTTAATGGGCATATATGGACAATATTTACACTAGGTTTTTCCCTTTGGTACCACCCGCAAAGGGTGGATTAGAGACTCCTTATCAGAGTTGATTGTTTTTCTTTGTTGTTATTTTTTCACTTTGTTTCCTTTCTATGACACCTATATTGCTATTACTGTTAATTTTGGATTTAAATAGACTCTAAAATAGTTAAATAGCAGTAGGTTAGCAATAAAATTCTCTTCTAATGCAGAGTTGCTATAGGAAAACATACTATAAATGTCTGCTCCCATTTAAGAATTTGTAAAGACAACTGGTGTTTAATATCTTATATTATGTCGGCAGGAGAGGAGAAATCAATTGCCTTTGCTTCAATAACATTTAGCAATGCAGAAATCACTATCAACAGCTATATAAAGTGGTATAATGTTATAAGTCACTGTTTTCAGTCATTCATAATTTTCTGAAACTCTTAATGAGCAGAAATTTTCTAGGCTTGGACTCTGCCCAAGGAAACATTTTTTGGAAAATGTAAACAGAAGATAGTTCAGCCTTTGTTGAGAAGGAAGAGAGTGGCGGCGGGGTGGGAACATAACTATCATATTTTTAAAATGTGTTTTTTGGTTTTTTTTAAATGCAATCTTGCTGATATGGTTGGATTTAGAAAATTGTAATTTGGTACACAAAAATTAGCCCCTTACTAAGAAGTAGTGTTTATTAGCCTTCTGGTAAAATATTGAATTTGTTTCCGTGGGTCATTGATGTTGGAAAATTGCATTTTAGGCAGGATTAATGCCTGGGATGTTATTTTCTAACTGTTTTTACCAACATTCTGAAAAAAGAAAGGCTGCACTGTAGATTTGTGTACATCGTTTGCGTAATGTCTAATAAACTTTTTTTCGTATTGTCTTATAGAACATCTATCCTTGGAATTTCCTTTGGGGTGGCATTTCTCTTGCTTTCCTTCATTCTTTTTATCTGTTTTGCTGGACAGCTTTTGGTAAGTAATCAGAAAATATTAACTCAGTGATCTATAAAGTTTCTTATATATAAGAAGCCAGATCATAGCACAGATGATAGTCTTTTCCAGATCCTGTGACCTTTGAAAAATGCCAGTTTAATAACTGCCAGTTTATTCCTGCTGTTTGTACCAAAGCTCCCATTAGTTTCCATGGAGATTTTCTCAGAGTAAGGCATGGAGGTCCGGGTCTCCAAGGGGTTTATTCCCCTAGGTTAATTTACTTTCAGCTTCTTGAATTATCTGAAAAACAGAAAATGTCAATGTGATGACAATCTTTCATACATTGATGTCAATTGGGGGCAGAGTCTGTGACAGGTTTACATTATAAATAGGCTGATTTGCTTTATTTTCTAAGGTGCAGAGTGTTTTGCCTTTGCATGGATGAGGGCTGGGATTTTATTTTTAATTTACTTGGTAAATACTTTTATGTTGTAATGGAATTTTTGTGTGATTTTTAAATATTAAACAACTGTGTAATCTGTATTTAATAAAAAATTTAATATTTATTGTAATTTAAATATAGTGACAGAAGACTATATACAGAAATTTGATATTAAAATACTGTTGCCATATGAACTGTTAATGTTACTATCTACTTATTAGCCCATCTGTTAATGTGTAGAATTTGAGTATTTCTCATACTTAATGCAAGATGTTGGCAAATTTCTTCTCTGTAAATTGCGTAAAAGATCATTTAAATATTGCATCTGAGCAGCATGTTTACATGATATTTTGTTAAATGCTAAGAGAATGTTTAATAAATATTTATTGTTTTAGGGCAAAATACTTCTTTAAGTCATGCTGGGGTAGATACAGTATAACTCCTTTGAGAGCCAGGACATGGTTGTAGCTTTACAATGGTGTATGAAAGCTGAATTTGGCTCTTAATATTTAACACAAATCAAGTGGACATTATTTATATAATTATGGTATAATTCCACATTAATTACTTAATATGTGTTTTCGCCATTCATCCTGTGTCATCTCACAGACGTATTAAATCAAAATTAAGCTCTTCTGATTCTTTAGTCTTTATTTGCCAATGGCTTCTTCCATTTTGAAACCAATCATAGGATTATTTCCGACTGATACATTTGTATCAGTTGGAGTGTATTAATGCTCTGCACTTTCTACCCAGTCAGAGACTCAACTGAAGCAGGAAGAAAAGAGAAGATTCTGGGATTGATGGAGAATAAGTCATTGTATTTGGGTTCTCAGAAAAAATGAGATAATTGAGGACCCTAATACAAGAGGAGCAATCAGTCCGTGTATAAGTTAGTTCAGATATGAGAAAATTAGAGGATTCTAAGCTAGAACTCCAAGCTAGAACTAAAGAATACCATAAAAATATTTTTAGAATAAGCAGAGCAATGAGATGCATATAAAACAGGTGATATCAATCTTCCTTACAAAAATCAAGTAGCACCTATAAATGAAAAAGGGCTTGATATATGCAGTAAACCAAAAACAAGATTGTTTGAAAATTAAGTTTGGTTATGCTTCTGAAGAATTCTTTGAATAGACAAAGAGTTTTG
This sequence comes from Chelonoidis abingdonii, assembly GCF_003597395.2. Classification (NCBI taxonomy): domain Eukaryota; kingdom Metazoa; phylum Chordata; order Testudines; family Testudinidae; genus Chelonoidis; species Chelonoidis abingdonii. Next base: position 132,907,776 of record NC_133770.1, read on the forward strand.
TGAGGTTGTTGTCAAGACAGGGAACTAGTACACAATACAGTTCCCCATGACTATACATGAGATAAGATCCTATGTTCATGTATGAGGAAGTTTTAAAAACATGTACTTGGTTACATGCCCAATAGCAAATTTCTTAAATAAATAGTACTGCTGACAATACATCTGAGGTTAGAGTCTGGCCATTACCATGAGCTGACCTGGAAAGTCTGGGTCTAAATGCATGTGATATATATTGCTCAATGTTCCTCTCTAGTTATTAGGAGAGGTCCTTTGGTAGCACAGTATTTTTTAATGTTTTGTAAGAGAAACCTGATTCCTAGGATTTCAAAAACCTACAGTTTCATTCCTACTTAAACTAAATAGATTCAGTATCATAAAACAATAACTGATGAATATTTTACATAGTATTAACCTCTGTTACACAAGGCTTCAGAACAGTGCTGTCATTATGATAACAAGGGTCTGCCACAAAAATTCTCCTGCTTAATTGGTGATTAACTTTGTACAACTTGTGCATATGTTCACAGGGAGGAAAGAAGTAGAACTGGAGAATCATTTTCATTTATTTTCCCTATTTAAATGAACACTTTAATATAATCCTAACTAAGGAGAGAAACAACACAACTTGGTAAACAAACCTTGCTTGAAGCACACTCTGCTGGAAATATTTATAGTTACTTCATGAAAAAAATACAGTGGGTGAAGTCATGGCTCCATTGAAATCAATGGCAAAACTCCCATTCAGTTCAGAGAAGCCGGGATTTCACCCTCTGGAGTATATGCTGATTGCATAGAAATGTTCAGTTTATGTCATATGAATTTTGAGAGACTGAAGGGAGAAGCCCTTACAAGGGTGATAGGTATCTCATTTGCTAAACAAATATTTTGCCTTTTAGAAATATTTTTGTATGCAGTCTGTAGATAAAACTCATAATCAGATTATTTAAATGACATTATTACTTGAAATCAAGACATTTTTTTTAAATGAGCTAACTAGCTTCAGATACTTCACCTTTCCCATGCCCCCTTTCCACCTCTCAGTTGTGCTTTTTACAATCGCTCTTTCAAACTTTTCCCTGGTGTGAAAGATTTACACAAGCAAGAGGGAAAACAGATGTACTGATTTAACAGAGAAAATAGTGAAAGTGACTATACACATAATGCCATCAAGTGCCCAAAGTAAATAAACTGAAATATTAGTTTTTTTTTCCTCTAACCTCTTTCATGTATAGTAATCTTACGCAGCATTACTTATACTATAGTTGGTAAAAAGCAATTGACAAAACTGAAGCTTTTTAAGTTGAGGGTGCCCTTTTACAGTATCCAGAGATGGGTGAATTCTATCAGAGACAAGACAGTTTATGGAGAAGAACAAGAATCTTGCAAGAACACCAATGCTTATCAGCTTCATTAATAGCCATTTAAAGATTTAATGTATGAAGTTAGATCCAAGTTTCTAGCTGTCACTGAATTAATGGAGTATGTTTTGTTAATTTAAGCCTGTAAAGTTTCTCTTGTACTTAATCCTCAGCTCTCCATATATAGCTGCATGGTTGGCTTCAAGCTCCAGAACAGATAAGGCTGTTATTTGAAAACAATATGTTTATAGGGGGAAGATAAGTGGAGTCAGCAATATGGGTGATAAGTGAAATTATGCAATGTAGAAAATTACTGACAATTTGTGAGGCTGTGATAGCAAGAGTGTACCTAAAAGCTGGGTTAACAAACAGGAGCGGGGGGGAGGGGGGGAGTGAATGATTAGTGGCAACTGATGAGAGGAGTTGTTTGAGTACCTACTGCCGGACTTTTTTTTGCCAGACATGTTTGTGTCACCTCGTTTTCTTTCTCTCCTCCTTGTATCAGAGGAGCAATCAAAAGTAGGCGGGATTGGTTTGCTTAAAACAGAATTTTATAAGTCAGAAGAT
>NC_133770.1:132910560-132966898 GCF_003597395.2 Chelonoidis abingdonii
ATCTTCTGACTTATAAAATTCTGTTTTAAGCAAACCAATCCCGCCTACTTTTGATTGCTCCTCTGATACAAGGAGGAGAGAAAGAAAACGAGGTGACACAAACATGTCTGGCAAAAAAAAGTCCGGCAGTAGGTACTCAAACAAGATCTTAAAAACACAATAGGTCTTGCAGCTCTGGACATTGCCTACCCTACACCGAGCCCAGGTTTAACAAGGTGATAACAGGACTAACCCTTTGAACAGGGCAGTGGTCCCACTTAGCACAAGTGGCCATCCCTTTGAGAAGGGCAATGGCTCTTGGTGAACAACTTTAAGGGGCCCTCGCTTTGAGAAGGGCAGTGGCCCTGATAAACAACTTAACAGCCAGGGAGGAGAGGCCACAGGAGAACAAAAACAAAATGGAGTATGGGGACAGCTGTAAGAAACAAAATGGAATAGGGGGATAGCTGTAACAGACACTTATGTAAAGCCATGTTACATTAGGAGAGCTACGATAGACCCATGCATGCATTTTTGTTCCTAGCTTTTTTAGAACAAAACAGCATTTTTTAGCCACCTCTGCAGTCTTGGAAGCGGGAAATGAAAGTCTTAAGAAAAGAGAGTGGTTTCAGCACTTTGAACTCTTTGAACTTAAAATGAATAATGGAACTGACTGATACACCTACCAAAATCAAGACTGCAATTTTCTTTTCTTCCATGGACAGATAGATCTTCCAATCTAAATTGACTTATCTTCTAGAAGGAAGTTTTCTAAAATTATCTTGGTTTGGTGTACTATACAAAATGAAAGTTTGAGACTTTGTGATGTGCTCCTAAAAGGTTTTTGGGGATTGGAAATAAACTGCTACAACTTTATTTCACAAGTCACAAAGTGGCTGTGTCCACATTTTTCTTCAGTTCAAAGGCAACAGTATATGTAACTTCAACAGTATCAAGATGACACTAATAACAACAAAAATAAGAACAGAACCTGATGAAAGCACCAAAACAAATTTTGATTGATAATTTTTATTTGTTACACAATGTATTGTTTCCTGAAATGCAATATAGTCTCCAAAAGTTTTTCCTCATAAAATAAATCTGCTGTCTGTACATGTAGTAATAAATATCACTATTGTTATAATAAAAAAAAACCAGAAGAGTAAATTTTAAAAGAAATCATACAAAATTTAGTCCATTAGCCTTTAAATATATATATATATAATGTCAAGTACTATTCTTGGAATGAAGAGCCCTGCAGGTACTCAAGAGACTATAGATTGTTCACATAATTCCTGACATATTAATGTATTAATAGCTTGATTCAGTTTGACAATGAATTTTAACACAGAAAACTCAGATTCACTGCACAGAACTGCAGTACTGCACTTCTATAATCCTCTCCATCTAGAGAGAGTGGATCAACCCCAACTGATATGCCGATGTGAGTAAAAAGAGCATGTGGAGCAAAACTAGGGCTGTTTTGCAAGGCAGAAGGTTTCTGGGACGTGATTGTCCAAGTAATTGGATGTCAGTAGGTGGCGTGCTGTGGCCATTGAACCTATGCTATATCTATTAATTGGGAGTTTCAACCCTGCTCTTGGGAGCTTCAGAGAACAAGTATTGTGCATATTCCTTGTTCTCTGCCTGTGTCCTGCAGGCGATTCTTGTGGTGATTTTGTTCTGAGACCAAAATTCCTGATTTAAGACCAATAATTTTAAAGTGCTTTGAAATCCACAGGCAGACTCAGATTTTATGCAGAAGTATTGTCTGGGACATTAGCATTAGTAAATAGAGACAAGATGAAAGACTCTAATAAGCAGTTGGGATAATGTAATCACGACTCACACTCTTCACCCATTTCCTGAATAATGGGGCTGATTGTGATCTAAGGAAGGCAACATGTGGGGTTATTATCTGTAAGGGTAGAATGGTAGTATGTGTATTATTGGCATGTTGGGGCAGAGGGCAGAGTTAAGGTTGTGTCATGGATTGGTGTGTACCTTAACTCTTTATTTCCTAGCTTTCAGAGGTTGGAGCATAGCTGAATTTGACATTTTAGAAGGGCACAACGTACTATCGGGCAACTGTAACTCTGTATTAATGAAGTCTTTGGGCAGTTAATATTGGCTTCATATCCACATAATGTTTATGTTATGTGAATATCTTGTGCCTCCAGACTTTGTGTCTACATGATTAGAGGCCATAAGGGGAAAAAAAATGATGCAGACTGATGCAGGTGGAGGTGGATGAAATAATATTTTTTTTGCCCTGTGTGTTAGTGCCAAATTGTGCCCTCAGTTGCATGTCCAGATGCAAAACCATCTGCAATACACATCCAATTTACTTCACTGCTCAAGTGAGATTGTTATCTGAGCTGTCATGTTTCTTTATTTTGCCAACGGCTGAAGAGAGGACTTCAGTTTCCTAAAATAGCATTCCTTTAACTTTAATAAGCACCAGCGAACAAGTCTTTAAAACTAAAAAGACTAAAAATATGTTTTGAATATGTATTTAAAAGTCAGCATAATATTTATGTAGTTATATGGGGAAATGACTGTTGGGAGATCTCTGCTGCTTTCTGTTTGATCCACTTCCTGATGTTTTTTGTGGTCTACTTCGAATATATCCATTTAAAAGGCCTCATTCTTGCAAACAGTTTTGCATAGGACGATTCCTGAATCTGCATTGAACAGCTAGTTTATGTCTACACTGCACAGTCAACCCGGGTAATTGGCCAGGGCTGCCCAGAGGATTCAGGGAGCCTGGGGTCTTCGGCAGTGGGGAGGGCCCCGCTTTGGCGGTAATTCAACCGCACTCTAGGGGACCCAAAAAACTCTCATGGGGGCCCTTGCGGGGCCTGGGGCAAATTTCCCCACTTGCACTCCCCCTCTGGGCGGCCCTGTAATTGGCATCTGTGTCTGAGCGCCCATGTTAGCCTCACTTGGATGTGAACATCCCCGCAGCAAAGCCCTACTTACATCACTGTGTCCTTACTGTTTCCACATTTGCCTATGAGAGAGGGAAGGAAGGAATGGCATGTGGGGGACACAGACATCCCTGGTTCTTTGAGCTGAAACGCTGTAGGATACTTTCTCAGTCATTTGTGTCAATTACGGGAAAACTTGCCCTTCCTGCAGAAGGAGTTGTAAGAAGGCATTAGAGAACGATCAGCACTGGAGTGTTTTTTTCCCTGTGTCCTTACAGTAATGTGAGTGGGTTCTAATCTATATCCTCATTTGTGAAACTAGCCTGGGCTTAAAGCACCTCCAAACCTGGGTATGAGTTTTTTTGGTGTGGATAGTAGGGACAAAAACCTGAGTGAGAGATCTGGGTTATGTGTGCTGTGAAAACATACCCTTAGTTGTTTCTTTAAATGCCCAGAGGCCTTCAGGCATTGATTATTTTTTTAAAAAGTTTAGTAATAGTGATGATGATGTTGCTATTAATTTTATATTCTTCATTATGATTTATTATTTAGTAGTATTGTATCGTGGGTGTTTAATAAACTATTACCTAGTTTGCAGTCTGAATCCCAGGACTGATATTATGTCAAGAATTTTCTTCGTTTATAAGAAAGATAATTAACCACAGTGGCAAGATAACAGTTGAACACTTCTGTGCAATGTTCTTTTGAGTTAATTGACCTACATATTAATACCATTCAGAATTGTGATCATTCTTAATCATAACCTAAAGGAACTCATAGGAATTAAGAATACTCATGCTGTTTTATGTGTTTCATTTTTTTCTGTACTTAGCAATGTAGCAAGAAAGCCTCAGCTTCACTGTTGTGGATTTTGAAATCATCTGGAATAATTGCAAACCGTCCCTGGCCACGAATCACTCTCACGTTGACAACTACTACTATAACATTAACGATGGCCATATTCAATATGGTAAGCATAATGATGTTTTGTTTCTCATTCTGTGCCAGTGAGGTCTAGTTTTATTTTTATCATCTACTTGGATGATGTTTTAAAGTTGTAGTCTGTAGTTATTTCAGTAGGGTGAATGATAGTAATGGCCTTCCAAATGACTCAGAAATTCAAAGCAAAGCAAACATACAGTATAGTGGGGGTGACCAATTCTGACCTCTGCATATGAGACGTCCTCAACAATAATTCAGTTCTTGGACATGTTTGTTATGAGAATTTTTTAATGTAAAAGGTACTGGGGAAATCTTAAAACATTCTCTGAGTGTAAAAATAAATAATCCTAATCCATATTTGCTCATCACAGTCCAGAGATCAGTTCAGTGGATTATGATGTTAGCAGAATGTCTGCAAAATGCTGTACGAAGAGCTTGAATTTCACTTTGATTTTTTCTGACACCTGTCTGTTCCCCACAATATGTTCATAATTTACACACCATTTCATTTAAATTCCTTGTTTAAAAAAAAAGAAAATCTGTTTTAAAATGACAAAGGTTAAAATTTTCAAAAGTGCCAAAATGACTTAGGAGCCTGTTAATGGGATGAAAGCTAAGCCATTAAGGTGCCTTTGAAAATGTTACAAAAAATGTCTGTTACTTAAATCAGAGAGACTGGTAGTGAGATGGGGTAAAAATACTAGCTACAATTATTGTAGGGAACACAGAAACAACATAAGAGGCTACATTCTGTCTTGCCCTGTGTGAGTGCATTAGTGAGGAAAAACATACAAAAAGCCTCATCCCCCTCCTCCCTTCCAGGTAGAGTGATGATCTAGCTCTTCTTATATGGTAGGCAGAGCCAGGCAAACATGCCCAGTGACACTCTATAGCACCAAGAAGAGGGAGAGGAGATACTCAACTGGGTAGGTGGTATGGCTAGGACCCAAGTTTCCTCTAAGCTGCTTGGCTGACCAGCGGTCTATCAAGTGCCGTGCACGTCAGGTGCCCCTCCCCACACTGCCACACCCTCTGCCTTGGAGCCCCTAGCTAGCTGTTCCCAGGCATCTTCTGGGGGGAGGGGATGGGGTGTTTCTGACAGCAAGGTGTCCCCCTCTCTCACCGCATCTCCACAGAGCAGGGGAGGGACATGACAGGTCTCGGGAGTAGGATATGGGATGGAGGTTGCTGGTGACTGCTGCTATGTCTGAACAAGCAGGCTTAAGACTGGTGAATGCCGATCTACTTAAAGGGGAAGCATATGTTACACATACACACACACACACACACACACACACAGTATGTCTCTCACAGACATACCTGTTTCTCACTCACACTGTCTCATACACACATACAGACACATTGTCTTTCACACACATGTGGCTCTCTCAGGCCTGGTCTACACTACGCCGTTAAATCGATTTTAACAGCGTTAAATCGATTTAACGCTGCACCCGTCCACACTACAGTGCTCTTTAAATAGATTTCTGTACTCCCCAACGAGAGGAGTAACGCTAAAATCGATATTATTATATCGGAATAGTGTTAGTGTGGACGGAAATCGACTATTGGCTCCAGAGGTTCCACAGTGACCACTGGACCACTCCTGGAAACAAGCAATCAGAACTCAGAGGCACTGGCCAGGTAAACAGGAAAAGCCCCCGCCCCGTGAACTTTTGAATTCAATTTCCTGTTTGGCCAGCGTGGAGCTCTGATCAGCACAGGTGACCACGCAGAAGTCATCAGCACAGGTAACATGCAGTCTCCTGAGAATCGAAAAAGAGCACCAGCATGGACCGCACAAGAGGTACTGGATCTGATCGCTATATGGGGGGAGACAGTGCTAACAGATCCGTTCCAAAAGACAAATGAAAAATATTTGAAAAATTCAAGGCTATGATGGGAAAAGGCCACAGCAGGGACTCAGTGCAGTGCAGAGTGAAAGTTAAAGAGCTCAGACAAGCATACCAGAAAACCAAAGCAGAAACGGAAGATCAGTGCGGGCCAAAACATGCCACTTTCTACGCTGAGCGCATGCAATTTTAGGAGCTGCGCACCACTTCCCCCCCCTTGTCCGCGGATTCTTAGGTGGGGGTTATAATCTCAACCATGGCGGAAGATTCAGCAGAGGGGGAAGATGAGGAGGAGGAGGAGGACAACCTTGCGCGAGACACAGCACTCCATTAGTCAACAGCAGGAGCTTTTGTGACCCAGACGGAATACCCTCCAGCCTCCCAACCACTAGCCCACCAGTGAAGCCATGGAAGGCGACCTCTGGTGAGTGTACTTTGAAATATCAAACATGGTTTAAAAAGCAAGCATTTTTAATGATTGATTGCCATCAGGGCTGGGAGCATTTTCACCAAGTAAGTTACAGGAAAGTTTGTTAACATGTCTGGGATGGAGCGAAATCCTCCAAGAAATCTCAATGAATCGCTCCTGGAGGTACTCAAAAGCCTTGACGAAGGTTTCTGGGCAAGGGAGCTTTATTCCATCCTCCATGATAGGACACTTTCCTCGCCATGCATGTAGCAAGTAATTGGGGTCATTGCAGACATAGCACAGCTGCGTATGGTCCCAGGATGCTGGCATTCAGAAACATCTGTTCTTCATCTCGCACTGTGATTTCAGGAGGTTATATCGTCATTGTACCTGGTTGAAATTCAGGAATTTATTAAGGTGACAGAGATGGCTATTTTCCTACTGGGCTGTTTGCCTAAATCAATCCTTTCTGCACCAAGCAAAGCGGGGAGGGAGGAAGGATAGTGCTGAGCTTTTTTTGTTTGGCGAGCAGAATCTTCCCAGCTACCAGCCACCGCGGGGGGGTGGGGGGGGAGGGTGGTGTTAGCAGTGATAGAAGCATGCGGGGTGGGGGCGGAAGGAGGGTGGTGATTAGCAGTGATAGAAGCCATGCGGTGGGGGAGCTGTATGGCAATCCTTGCATAGGGAAAGAGGAGGTGTTGGCGTATATGAAGGCTGGAGAAGTCAAAGATAAACCTTACCATGGCCGCATGAAAGACTGAGTAGATGCCAGCGGAACATGCGTCGTGGTGGAATACTGGCCATACACACCAAGAGGCCACAGGCAGAGTACAAATATATCAGAGGAGGAGCAAGGCGGAACATTGTGAGGTGAAATACACATTAGCACAATATGACATAGTTAGTCGAGTAAACGTGGTTGTTATAACTATCTGATGAATACGAGTACTGGTAAAAGGATGCTATTGTTTGTACACAACCAATGTATTGTTATTTACCATACTATCATCTTCCCTGTATTTTCACCGCCCCATGGTTCAGCTGGGCACAGTTTCGCAGCCATCGCATATCTCAGCCAAAGGCCTTAGCTCAGAACAGGCGGGCGAAGAAGGGACGCGGAGATGATATATGTTCTCTGAATTATCATGGAAACCCTGCAGAGGTGAATAAGGCTCAGCAGAGATTGATGGAAAGGGACGTGCTACCGCAAAGTACAGGAAGCATGCCAGTGAACATGAGCCAGGAGGTGACGCTCAAGATGAAGAAGTGCGCCAGGAAGCAGAGGTGTAGGCAGGAAGATCAGCGGTGGCGGGATGCAATGCTGGAGCGGCTGCGTGATCAAACTGATATCCTCCGACGTCTGTGATTTCAGAAGAGCCAGCGGTTACAGAGGTGCCACTGCAGCCCATGTGTTAACCACCCTGCAGTCTCACAATGTTCCATATCTTCCTAACCCAGACGTGTTAGAACGCGTGGGGGAAGGGCTTCTGCACCCGCCACTCCACCCCCGTGGACAGTACAACCAAAGGCTGTCATTACATTGAAACTGTGCTTAAGGGTTTCCTTCCCTCCTATCCTCCTCCCAAACCACAACCGGGAATACCTTGAATACTTCTCTGCCTTCTTTAATAATACTTTTTCAACAAGAATACATGCAGGGGGAGGGTGGGGTGCTTACAGGGAAGTTAATTTTAATACAGAATATCATGATTTGAATGAGAGTGACTTTATTTCCTTAACAAGCTGTAATCACAGGGGAGGGTGGGTGCTTTACAGGGAAGGAGTCAATGAAGGGGTGGGGTTTTGAAGGGGAAACAAAACAGCAGTCACACCGTACTTGGCCGTGATGAAACTGTTTTCAGGCTCTCTGAATGCGCACCGCTTCCTGGTGTGCTCTTCTAATCGCCCTGGTGTCTGGCTGCTCGTAATCACGGCCAGCGTGATTTGCCTCAGCTCCACCCCACCATAAAGGTCTTCCCTTAACTCTCAGCAGAGATTGTGGAGCGCGCACGCAAGGCAGCAATAACAAAGGGGACATTGTTTGGCGAGATCTGGAGCGAGTAGTATTGTGCCGACAGCGACCTTTAAACGGCCCAAATGCACATTCTACCACCATCCTGCACTTGCTCAGCCCTGTAGTTGAACAGCTCCTGACCACTGTCGCAGGCTGGCCTGTGTATGGCTTCAATAGCCTTGGCATCAAGGGTTAGGGCTGGTCCCCAGGATCAACGACAGGCATTGTCAACCTCCCCAACTGTTATTTTCTGGTCCTGGGATAGTAATTCCTTGCTTGCCCAGCCGTTCAACAGAGTAGTGCTTCTGAAGACGACGAGCGTCATGAACCCTTCCTAGCCACACCACGTGGGACTGTTGGTGAAACGTCCCTTATGATGCCACCAGTGCTTGGCAGCACCATCTGAGAAAAGTACACACTGGCGGTTTACGTCACTGGGTGCCCTGGTGCTCCGGGCCAAAGATAGGGATATGGGTTCCATCTATGCCCCCCCACAGTTAGGCGAATCCCATTGCGCAAAGCCATCCACTATGACCTGCATGTTTCCCAGAGTCACAACTTTCGTAGCACAGCTTAATGATTGCTTTGGCTACTTGCATCAACAGCATCCCCACAGTAGATTTGTCCCACTCCAATTGATTCCGACTGCCGGTAGCTGTCCTGGAGTTGCAAGTTTCCAAGAAGGGCTATTGCCTACTCGCTTCTCCACTGTGAGGGCCTGCTCTCATCTGTGGTATTATGGCATTTCAGGGCAGGGGAAAGCAAGTCAACAAAGTTCAAAGAAAGTGGCTCTTACGCATGCGACGTTCGGAGCACTGCGAATCATCCACAACGGATACTATGCGGTCCCCACCAGTCTATGCTTGTTTCCCATGCCAAAATCGGCGCGTCAATGGGTTAGAACCCTGCCCATTACCAGCAGTAGCTCCAAAACGCAGGGGCCCGCGGTTAGGGAGAATTCAGTGTCCACGTCCTCATTGCTCTTGTCACCACGCTGCCAGTAGCTGCCTCCTCCCTCGCCTGCCTTGCAGTTCATGGTGTCTACCATAGACAGCATGAAGAATGGCGAGGTTTTACAACGCTCACGAGTTGGCGTTGCTGGAATCTCAGCCAGGGGTCCATGCTTGCTGTCTATGGCGTTTGCTCAGTTCACCAGCGGAAGAAAGGCGCGAAGGTGTCTGCTGCTTTCACAAAGGGAGGGGTGAGACTGTACCCAGAACCACCCGCAACAATGATTTTTGCCCCATCAGGCACTGGGCTCTCAACCCGGAATTCCAAGGGGCAGGGGAGACTGAGGGAACTATGGGATAGCTACAGAATAGCTACCTACAGTGCACCACTCCAGAAATCGACGCTAGCCTCAGACCATGGATGCACACCGTCGAATTAATGTGCCTAGTGTGGACGCGCACAATCGACGTTATAATATCTGTTTTATAAAACCGGTTTTAGCTAATTTGAAATTATCCCGTAGTGTAGACGTAGCCTCACACACATACACACACTCTGTCTTTCAAACTCACCTCCCCACACATACTTGTATTATTGTTTTTGTTATTGTTACTTCTTGATACTTTCTGCAGTGTACATATATTCTCTGTGATTTTATTCCTTCAAAGTGCTGTTATTTTAGGTTTTTGACTGGTCAATGCATTTCATAATTTTTATTCCTCTCTTATGCTTGAATTTTAGTCTTTGAGTAGTGAGTTCTAAAATGTCTAACCTGCCCTGGCTGAAGTAATTATCCCTATGGTAACTTTTAAAAAAAATATTATATCTAGGGCTTTTGTTTCTATTGGTGGTGCACATCCACACATTACCTCGATATTGGTGAACATAACAAAATTCATTTTGCACATGGATGGAAAAAATAGAGGGAACATTGGCTAGGGTGCAGCATATTATCTGTTGTCCGGTGGCTGGCACTAGGGAAGCTCACGTAGTAAAGACTAGTGCTGAGAATACTTGCACTGACTCCCCTGAGCCATTCTGCCAGTCTGTCCTTCAGAGGCATAATGACTTACATGCTCTCCCCCAATTTAACACTATAGCTGTTCCCTTTTTCTTCCCCCTCCCCTGTACGGCAGAAACCACAATCTGTTCCTATTAGTTTAGATAATGAGTTATGGTTGATAAAATGAGAAATGTTAAACCATTTTGTTGCAGATCTTAGGTGCTTTGGGGCATTCTACCATATCATAAAAATGGCTTCTAATATAGTTTAATTATTTCTCATTTATATGAAATTAAATGTATTATTTAAGGTCCCAATTCAGTTAATAGAAAAATTGATTTCAAACTGAGCAAGATCACTCTTTAAAATTAATACAATCAAATCCTGGCTATTCTCTTATTTTTTTCTTTCTTTCTGTTCTTTGATGACTTCTCTGCAGGAGGCCAAAATGACAAATTGCTTTCCATTTCCAGTAATGCAAGAATGTGCTTTTCTCTTCTCTTGTAATATGATAAATTCATGTAATTGTATTAATAGTCCATTACTAATCTCTGAAATACACAATTCACAAGTAAATGAATGATTGCATTTCAGTGGAATTCTGAGGGGGGGACTGACTGATTTCTAAATTTTCATTACAAAGGGCAGGGAGCCTCCAATCCTGTGGCTGCGTAGCATTGGAATCAACTGACCACTTTTAATCTGAGGGACACATAGTCTAGTGGCTTGAGCAGAGCATGGGAGCCAAGAACTACTGTTTATTTTCTTGGCCCCATGCCTGATTCCCTCTTTAAAATTGGGAAAGTCTTGTAATTTCTCTGCCTCTGTTGCCCATCTAATAATGGGAATAGTACTATTTACTTAGAGTATTTTTTTTTCAAAAGTGATTTACACAGGATGTTTAATGTATTTTGGTATTGCTGTGTTCAGCATATATCTAACTTATTTAGGAGACAAAATCTCATTTTCAAAAAGGATTTAGGCACTTAGGAACCAAAATCCCATTGACAGTGAATGGAGTTTAGGCTCCTAAGTGCCTAAATCTCTTTTGAACACTTAAATGCCTTAAAAATCTGGGCCTCGGGCACTTTGGAACCTTCGGCTATGTCTACACTACACTTTTGTTGGTAGTGTTCTGTTGACTAACAAAAGTTTTACCAACAAAAAGTGCTGATGTGGACAGTGCTATGTTGGTGGGAGACACTCCCCCACTGACAAAGCTACTGCTGCTCGGTGGGGGGTGATTTTATTTTGCCGGCAGGTGAGCTCTCTCCTGTTGGCAAAGAGCAGCTACATGGGAGACCTTACAGCTGTGCCGCTGGAAGGTACACAGTGTAGACACAGCCTTAGTTTCACTGAAGGTCAATGGTACTTAGGAAAAGTAGTTTTGACAATTGTACCCTTCACTCTTTCACAGGATAGTTACTGGGCTTAATTACTTAGAGTTTTTAAAATATTTTGAAAATGGGTAAATGTCCTTCAGTTAATTATGGAATTGTTTTGAATACATATTACTTTTTTTTCCTTTCACATAGCATTTTTCAGGAGACAGTAGTCAGCCATCTGTAATAACTACACTTGAGATGTCTGAATGCTGAAATCTACTTGTCTGAGTTCCTAAACACTGACATGTAAGATTTGTGAAAGGAGCAAGATCTATTAGAACTTTATCTGGTTCAGTCTATGAAGATAATTGTAGGTTGGTTTGGGGGGAGGTTGCTTTTGAGGGATGAGAGTTTGCCCTCACATTCCCCACCTTATATGGTAAGAAGAGATAGGCTCAAAACAAACTCCAGATTCAAACATTATCAAAATTCTACTAAGTTCCATTCTCAGTCTGGATCCAAATTTTGCATTTCTTCTTTTTGGTAATTGTAAGTAGAAATGAAACAAAGATGTTTATTTTGGGGTTGAAGTTAAAACTACACTAGTGTATGAATGTTTATAAAATTAAAAATTGTTCCTAAAATGAACGAGGTCAAAATGATGCTTTTTTCAACAAATTGGATTTAATTAGTTCAAGTTCTTCTTTTATTCAGAATGCAAATGACTGTAGGGCTTCAAAAGTTGTACTTTAAAGCCTTATTGTCTTGTAGAATTAGCACTTTTGACTGAAATATAACAAATAACCATGTTCCATTCTATTCATTGGATGATCATTTTAAGTACAATTCCCACCTTGGCACTAAATCTTAGCTCTGATTTTCAAAAATGACTTTAAAATATTATTGCAAAATTTGCATTGGCTTAATATTAATAGCAAATTTTGGGTTAGACTGAAGTATCGTTATTATAGCTCCAAGCAACATGTTCTTAAGAATAGAGTCCATTAACTGCATTTATTTCCATGAACTCTTTCATTAGGAAAAGGCAAAATGTAGCCATTAAGGTCTAATGGATATCTACCCATACTGTATCTAATAAATCATAAAATCAAACCCAAAATGCCAACTCAAACTCACACTTCATATTGCAAGGGACAGTTGTAGAGAACATTGATAGTTCCAAGTATTTTTTTACTGAATATTTGAACCTAGTTTTAATGTTGTTACAGTAATATAGCCAGGAATAATAGGATGAAATTTAAAAACAGCCGATGTAATGTAAATATCAGAAATGCTTTTTAACTGTAGCCGGCGGGGTCTAATCCTGGTCTCATTGAAGATTAGATGTAGTGAGTTATGTTAAAGTGTGCAATATTCATCTGGGGGAAAGGAAGGTGCCCCTTTTGTTGGGAATTTTAACTGGATGGAACAAAGCACTAGGAAATATACTGTAGGGAATAATCCTGAACTCTCAGGGAGACAGAGATAGAAAAGACCTATTAGGTCATCAAATGTGGGAGATTTAATGAGTAGCTAGATAGAATTCTCATTGTGTCTTGTCAGTCTGTGTCATGAACCTAATTTGTGGACCCTAACAGGATTAAAGCCGTGGTGAGAATAGCTTTAGAGCATTTACAAACCTAGGGGACTTCTGATGCTCCCAAGAATGGCAGATTTTTATGCCAGTCTTATACACGTGTCAGGCAAGTCACGTAAATCAAAGATACCTCTACTACATCCGCCATAGAAGGTATAGAAGAGGAAGTTGTGAATAAAGGCACGACACTGTCTCACAAGCATATATCTTTGTTATCTGCATGGAGCTATGAAACTAGCAGTACTGTGTCTTTTACCAAAACTCAGGACATTCTTTCCTCTATGCTGATTGGCTGCTTGCTCCAACCCTCTCCTGCTTCCTTCTTCACAGTCTTTTCAGTTCATTTTTCTTCTCCCGGCCCTATCTGGTCCTCTCCAATCTTCCTGTCTTCTCAATGTGTTGCATTTGCTTCAAGGACACTGAGTAATGCTGAGAGAAAATATTCTACAGTCAAAAAAGAAGCTCTTGCTTGTGTCTGAGCTACTGAAAAATGGAGAACTTACCTGTGCGCAACATTCAAGTTGCGCACAGACCACAGCCCTTTGATGACGTTGCTTACCATGAAAGGACTGGGAAGAGCAGGATATCGTATTGCTAGATGGTCTGCAAGACTACTCTCTTTCAATTATGACCTGGAATATAAGCCTGGAAACAAAAATGTGGTAGCTGATTGCCTTTCTTGCCTGCCTTTGCTTTCACCAGATGGTCCACTGGAGGATGAAGATGTAGTAGTTGCGCTTATTACAAGCACTCTTACTGCAGTTATAAGAGAACAATTTCAAGCTGCTTGTTCAGCATGTCCAATTCAACAAAAACTACAGGAATTTCTGACAAAGAGATGGCCCAGTAACCCTAAAAACCTTGACCCAGTTTTGCTGCCTTATTTTAGAGTTCGGGATGAACTTTCTTTGTTCGATGGCTGTGTGCTACTAGGCACACACCGTCTACTTGTGCCAGAATAATTACAGTCAAAACCTGGCACATGATACTCATCAAGGAATTGTCAGAACCAAATAACGACTATGGGATCTGTATTGGTGGCCAGGGATGGACTCTCAGCCTGAAGCACTCATAAAATCCTGTGTCACTTGCCAAATGCATGATAAGACAGCAGTGACATGTACCCCTCCATTACAGCCTGTTCGTCTTCCTGAATCTGCATGGGAAAAAGTGGCGATTGACATTGTAGGACCCTTTGATACTGTTCCAATTGACTGTTGTTATGCCATCACAGAGGACAGACATGAGAATGAGTAAAGGATTGAAAAATGCCATACCGTGAAAGGTGAGTGAGGCAATATATTTTAATGGACCAACTTATGTTGGTGAAAGAGACAAACTTTTGAGCTATACAGAGCTCTTCAGGTCTGAGAAAGGTATTTAGAGTGTCACAGCTAAATACAAGGTGGAACAGATTGTTTAGCATAAGTAGTTAACATATTCTAATGGACTGTTCAGTGTGAAGTGGCCCATTAACACTTCTGTGGTCAGAGAACAAAAAAGGGGGGGCTAGTGGGTTACAGATTGTTGTAATAAGCCATAATTTCAGCCATAAATTCAATGTTGCAGAATTTCTGGAGGAAGTTGATTATGTCTTATGTGGTTGAGTAGTTTGAGGATGGTTTCTATGAGTCCTGAGGTTCCTTCAGTAAGAATGCCATGGCTAGATATAATTGGCCTGCCTGGGTTCCCTTGTTTGTATATTTTGAGAAGCATGTAGAAAGTCCCTTGGGTGGGTTCGTGGGGCATGAGGATGTAGATTTTTTTTTGTGTTGTTCAAGAAAGGATTTGATGATATCCTTGAATTCTTCGATGAATTCTAGTGTGGGGTCTTCTTTGAGTTATTTATAGTAGATGGTGTCAGAGAGTTGTTGTTGGCCTCATTGACATAGTCATGATAATGGAGAACTACAATGACACCCCCTTTGTCTGCTGGTTGGATTGCTATTTGGTGGTTGGATTTCAAGGTCTGTATAGCTGTCCTTTCAGCAGTGGAGAGATTGTCGTGGATGTGATGTTTGCTAAGGATCGCACAATCAGTTTTGTTTTTTTTTCTGAAGCAATCAATGTAACGATCGAGTATGCAGTTGAATCCACTGTGGGGTATCCAGTTAAATGATTCTTTCTTTTTTTATGACTGTCTGTGGAGACTTGGGAGTTGTGGTTAGTGTCCTCACTGTTGTGAAAGAATATGGGGCTTCAAACTCTGTGCTTCCTGCCCGCACTTCTTCTCAGTATGAGACGAACACCAACACTGCTTCTACTGCTTGGGGAAGCTCACATCACACCTAGGTGCAGCATCTGCCAGTCCTTCCCCAGCTGTACCCAAGAAGACCAGGCTCTCCACCTCCAGAAGCACCTCATGGAACTCACCACGAGGCCTCATTTGGACCCAGGCCAGAGGACACCTGCCCACCCCCCACCCTGCCCCCATACATCAGCCTGAAACCACAAG
This sequence comes from Chelonoidis abingdonii, assembly GCF_003597395.2. NCBI lineage: Eukaryota > Metazoa > Chordata > Testudines > Testudinidae > Chelonoidis > Chelonoidis abingdonii. The sequence goes on from NC_133770.1 coordinate 132,926,019, forward strand.
AAGTGCGTCTCCTGCTACCAAGTCTGAATTTGATGCCAGTGGAACTGCTCCTATGGACCCTATGCCGAGGCCTAGTCAGAAGGTAAGGAAGTATACCCATAAGCCTGAGGCTAAGTCATCCTCAAAGTTGAAGAAAGTGGACACTCCTTCCATGAGCTCAAGCCACAGAAACAGAGCACACACCAAACTCCATAGACATTAAATGAAGTCCCACGAACAAGGAGATCTGGTGGTTCTGAGCACTAACCCACCAGTACTGTCAGCACTGATGCCCTACAAGCTGCGGAATCTGCCCGTTCTGCAGAAGTCCATGGCACCAACACCAGTACCGAGTAAAGAGAGGGTATCTCTATCACTGGGGAGATCAGGAACTGTGTTTGAGCCCCACGTCGCATTCATCTTAACAGAACCAGGGTCTGTCAGGCCTTTCTACCTCTAGGGAGACTATTTCTCCCCTTGTGATATGCTTCAACTGCAGAACCCCTTTCCACCCACTCCGATGGACTACACCCTTTCATTGGCTCCAGCGGTACCACCAATGGAACCAGAGTCCGCCTTCCCTTCCACCAATGAATCAGAAGCTGGAGAGGGACTGTCGATACTACTAACTATTCATACTTGCATTCACAGAGGCTGTCCTGGTCTTGGCAACACCCACCACTTCAACCACCACAGATCCACTAGTAGCCCATGCTGTAGAGACCACCTCAGCATCCCCCAGATATGGCCTACTGGCCATACTACCCTGGTCCCAATATCCTCCTCAGAACCAGCCTGATCTGCAAGAGAGTCTTCACTTGCCTCTCCATTGAGAGCTTCTTCTACCAGGCACTTGGATCTGTTGATAGAATAGCCTTAGCCCAGTTCTGATGATGCCACCAAAACCAGAAAGATTTGCTTCCTCATCTGTGGATGAAGCAGTGACTACAGCATCTCCTTCACCTCTGAATGACTTTCGGCAGTTTCAAGATCTGTGCAGAGTTACAGGGGAACTCCAGATTCCACTGGAGGAAATCTAGGTTACCCAGCATAAACTACTGGATACACCCCACTCCTCAGGACCAACTAGAGTTGTACTGCCTATTAAAAATGCCATTCTTGAGCCTGCCAGAACAGTATGGCACACCCTGGCCACATACATGCCTACGCCCAAAGGGGCTGAAAGATGCTATTACATTCTGGCTAAGAGATCCGAGTTCCTCTTCCCACACCTCCCCCAAAACTTCCTGTTTTTGTAAGCTGTGACAGAACAAGACAGACAACAGCATCCTTGCTCTACACCATCTGACAAGGAGAGCAGTGTTTGGACCTTTTTAGGCATAAGGTCTTTTCCTCATCTTGTCTTCAATTCAGGATCAGGAACTATCAGGTGTTTCTAGACAAATTTGACTTCTTGAATTACAGCTAATTTGAGGAATTTACTGATAGTCTCCCTCAACATGACAGGGCTAATTTTTGTGTGATCATTGAGAAAGGGAAGCTGGTAGCTGAAACAGCAGTTCAATCAGCAGTGGCGCAGCAGATACGTCCTCAAAGGCCATGGCTATGGCCACAGTTATGTGTCAGGTATCTTGGCTCCACTCATATGGTTTCCCTAGGGAGGTGCAAAACACAGTTGAAGACCTCCCCTTCAGTTAGTCTCATCTTTTCAATCAAAAGATGGATGATTTGTTACAGAGCCCCCGAGGCCTCACTTTCTAGACATGCTAATTCAGGACATATGTAAAGCGGCCACATGCAGTTCTGTGCACACCTTTGCAACACACTGAACATTAGTGCAGGACTCTGCAGCGGACTCCTCCTTCTGTGTGGCGGTTCTCCGCACAACCATTCCGTCCTCATCCTCATACCCTCTTCCAATTTAGGTACTGCTTGTCAATCACCCTCAACAGAATATAGTAGGGACCATCACTCAAAGAAGAGGAGGTTTTTTACCTGTATTTGGAGGTTCTTCTAGATGTGTGGTCCCTTTCTGTATTCTGCTTCCCACCCTCCTTTCCCTTTGCTATGGATCTGTCTGATTCATGATGGAGAAGGAACTGAAGATGCAGTTGGTCCGCCATGCCCTTTATCACCTTGGACAGAAGCATGAGGCAAGTCAGGGCTCATAGGTGGACCAACAGACACTACTTTCAAATTCTCTAACTTCGGGGGCATGGAATACAGATAGGGACCACACATCTTGAAGAACCTCCAGTTACAGATAATAAACCTCCTCTTTCTTGTTTGAGTGGTTCCTTCTGGAGTATGTGAGGTGCAGGAGATGGTTTCTCCGTTTTTTTCTGAAGACCTTCTGCAGAGCTGTTCAGTATATTTGGAGTTGTAGGAGATGATCAGAGGGTTATAGATGGTGAGTCCTCTGAGAATAATGTTTTGTTTCTTGCATTTTCTCAGGAATTAGATATCGCTGTTAAGTTTTGGTAATGTTGTGTTAATGTTGTTCAGTGAAAGACTCAAGGAGTTCCATCTAATTAGCTTATCAAGGAATGATTTTGATCAGTTTGTCAGTACTTCCATGAGGAACAGAAATTTGAAAATAGAGGGCACTTCAATCTAGCAGACAAAGGTGTAACAAAATCCAGTGGCTGGAAGTTGAATCCAGATAAATTCCAACTAGAAATAAAGCACATGAAAATAATTAAACTTTGGAACAACATTTGAAAGATTGTGGTGGATTCACTGGCAATTTTTAAATCACGATTGGGTTTTCTAAAAGATATGCTCTAATTCAACCACAGGCTGTTTTACTTGAAGCAGGAATTAATTTGGAAAAGATCTACGGCCTGTGTTTTGCAGATCAGTTTAGATGTTCACAATGGTCCCTTCTGATCTTGGAATCTGTAATATGTGAATTTACATCCACAGATAATTTGGCACTATAAATTATTTCCTAAGGTGTGATTATTTTAAAGTCTTGATGTGCACACATATTATATATTTAAATAAGCTTTGCCTTACAATCTGTTTATCAAAAAGATACACTTATAGTTAAATGAAGAAATCTTATGCCTCTACAGAGTATTCCTTTGGGGTACCACAATGATATAATACAGGGATTACAGAGGAAAATTTAAGTTTAATTTAGTATATTATGGAGATGTATTACGTTGGGTGGGTTTGATTAAGATCTCATAAAACACAGTTCCGAGTGCTTATCTCTTAAATGAATTCTGGTGTCAGAGATCTAACGAAGGGCAGGATTTATTTCTGTGATTTCAATTAATGTTAATAGTAGGTGTGTAACTAAATTCTTCAACGTTATTTCAAAATTTTACCCCATGTCTGGAAGCTGTTGACAGACTCTTGTATATATATTAAGGGAGAAGGTAAACGTATTTAAGGACATGGTTCTGTGCATCATATTTATTCAATATATTTAAATCTGATGAGTCTGTGACATTTACCTTAGGCAGCTAAGTAAAGGTAAGAAGTTTACAATTCTTTGTTCACTTTTTTTAATATTTGAAAAATAATACTTTGTCTTTTTGTCATCAAATCTAGAATTGGCTGAAACATGTTTTTAAAAAAACAAAAATAAACTACTGTAGAAACATACAGATTTTAAAAGGGTATATTAGGAGTGAAGACCCATTTGGCCTCAATGCACATATATAAAATGTTAAGAACATAGCAGTGGCAAATAACCAGTGCTCTAGAAACTGGCAAAATAAGCCAGCACCTGTATGCAAATACAAACAGTGAAAGAGGGGTTTTGTTTCTGCCCTGATTCTTCAGACTTGATTTCTTCAGCATATTGTTCTAGCATATAATAAATAATAATAATATTTAATAAATATTTCACCCAACTTTTGTCTGTTTTTTCTATTTATTGTTCAAGTTCTTCAGGGCAGGGGCTGTCTCTTATTATCGCTTTGTACAGTACCTAGCATGATGAGGTGCCTATCTCAGTTAGGGCCTGTAGATGCTACTGTAACACAAATAAATAATTATAATATCAGTGACTTAATGATAAAAATGCATTTAAAAAAGCAACATCATCCTAGGGAAAGATTATGTCTGGTCCACCACAGGTACACAAGTAGGTGAGACATCCCAATTAGCTCTTGCACTTCCAGCAGCCCTGACCTCTTCAAAGGGTATGCAGAGAGAGCCATGTTATGGGCATATCCCTCTCTGTGCTGTGCTGCAAGGCTGGCCTTACATAGGAGGGGAGTGTACTCTGCACTCTTTCAAAAGCTGCAGCAGTGGCTACACTTCCTAAAACTCTGTCAGATCTGCATATCCCATATACAGTGATTCTGGGAACTACGAATGGGAGAGTTATGCTCCTCTGAAATGGCCCCAGAGTGAGGCCATGATTTAAAGGCACAAGAACGCCGTACATGCATTTCTTTTTTATTTTAACCTTGCATTTTTGTGATAATATTAGTTTTAATTAGTGATAAAGGTATATTTTTAAAAATTTCTTTTTGATTTTGTTAGATTTGATTGTAGTGGATGACATGCCACTTAACTCTAAATACCTCAGTGCAAACCCTGCTGGAAGCCAACAAGTTAGTTATGAAGCTGAAAAGAACCTAGTATCACTATTTGCATTTGTACAGTCTTCTGGTCAGATAAATTAGAAAAGCACAGAAGTGCTCATCCTAGGTTCCTCTTCAAAGGAGTATCAGCACAGCAAGCACTGTCATCCTGCATTGCACACGGTCCAAAACAGAGGATAGATTATATGAATGTGAGAGAAAAATCTGCTTGGAATATAAATTAAAGGTGAAAATAAGAACTTAATGGTACTTTGCTGAAATACTTGCAAACATTGAGGTTAATAAAAATACAGCTTTCTTTCCATTCCACTACCTCCTCCCCACCCCCAAGGATGTGAATGCAAAGGCTGAGTTATCTCTAATGGAGAGAAAAGAGAATGCTACATTAAAATACTGTGTATATAGGCACTACAGAATCTCCAAAGTGACATAAGTGAGATAGCAAGTGGAGATGGTTTGACGAAAGACAGCAAAATACAAACACATATTTCAGAAGTAATTGGTGTTTGTTTCATGAAAACTGACATTTCTGTGTATTTTTTTCCCTTGTGTATGCTTTTATTATTTTTTGTTTTACTCAGTCTCCTATTTCACCTGGCACTGGTACGTGTTCATAGTATAATAAAACTTATGTTTCTAGTTCCACAGATTGCTGTAGACTGCTTAATGACAATGCTTGAAGGTAGATGAATGTAGGTTGGAAGGGTTAGATTTGTATTGGTAAATGTTGATGTCACCAGACACACACAAGCTGACAAAAAATATTTCATCTACAACAATAAAAATTTACAGATAGACAAAGTAACAAAAATGCTGTTTGTGAACTTATTAGTATTATTTAATTATATTTACTTTGCATATATTGGCATGTGATGTTGACTATTTGTGTTTTAACAGTTTAACTTTTTGAATCTCAATGTCTGATCCCTCCTTGATTTTGCAGTTGTGAAAATTTGAATTAAAAATGCTTAAAAATAAACATCAATATTCTCTGTCAAAATTATTTTTAAAATGTAATTCTGCCCAGCCTAAATATAAGTTTACGTCAAAGTACTTCATGATATATTTTCTTTTGCAGTGTGGGCACACAATGGTAATTTGAAAATAAACCCCATTGCATTCCATTCAAAAATGACTTGGGACCTCTGATTCGGTTTCTATCAAAATAAGTAATTAATGATTGAAATTTTCCCTCTCCGTTTATTTCTTTGATCTGTCACCACTGAAGATACTAACAAACTTCATATTATTTTCCTCTAGTTTTTCCTGGATGATCCTGTGATAATTTTCATCCCGGTTCTTAATTCATCAAATGCAAGTTTTCCTGAATCAAGTGCTCAAACACTGTGGTATATACAAAACAACTATTTTTACCTACCAGTAAGTTCATTTTACATTTCTTTATTTTTTTATAGTTTGCAATGGCTACATTAAACCTACTGTCACTGGACCTTTTGCAGCTTAGTGGTTCAGAGGGATTTTTCAAGAAACCTCCAGAGGTACTGAGTACTCACAACTTCATTTGAAGTCAAGGAGAGGTGCAGGGCCTCGCCACTTCTGAAAATCAGGCCCTAACTTTGAATTTCAATGAATTTCAGATTAAGAAAGAGGTTTGGAGAAATGTTTGATAGCCAAGAACTCTAGAGTTCTAATTCTAAAAAAATGCCATTCTACAATATCAGTAGAGCACACCTTATGTGGATTAGAAACTGACTAGCTGACAGATCTGAAAGTAATTGTCAGTGAAGAATCACGATCAAATGGGGGTGTTTCTAGTGGGTTTCCAGAGATATCGGTACTAGGCCTGACACTTGCATCAATTATCTGAAAGTAAATATAAAATCGCTGCTGATCAAATTTACAGATGAAACAAAAACTGGAGGAGTAGTAAATAATGAGGAGGATGGGGCAGTCAAAGAGAGCGACCTGGATCACTTACTTAACTGGGTCCATTCAAACAAGTTTACTGCAATACAGCCAAATGCAAGGTCATACATTTAGGAACATGGAGGGATGCTCATACCTACAGAATGGGAGACTATATCCTGGAAAGCAGTGATTCTGAAAAGGAATTAAGGGGTCATCAGGGACAAGCGATTCAACATGAGCTTCCAGTGCAATGCTATAGGGGGAAAAGAGGCTCGTGTGATCCTTGGATGCTGAAAATTTGGGGAGGATCCAGAAAAGAGATACAGAAACAATTTGAGGGCTGGAGACAGTGGCTTACTGTGACTCTTAAAGAACTCCATCTATTTAGCTTATCAGAAAAAGAAGATTGAGAGGTATCTTGATTAATGTCTAACTTCCTTCATGGGGAAGGAATACCTAGTACTAAACAGCTTTCTATTCTAGCAGAGAAAGGCATCACAAGAGCCAGTGACTGGAAGCAGAAGCAAAACACTCCAAATTAGGTGTAATATTTTAACACTGAGAATGATTAAACATTGAAACAAATTACAAAGAGGAGTGGTGGAATCTCCTTCTCTTGATGTCTTTCAGACCAAGACTGGATGCCTTTATGGAAAATATGTTTTAGTTAAACACAAGTTGTTGGCCTCAGTACAGGGGTAACTGCGTGAAATTTAATGGCCTGTAGTATACATGAAGTTGGGCTAGATGATGTAATGGTCTCTCCAGGCTTAAACTCTCTGAGTTCTGCCTATAATAATTGTCTCCTTCTGTGGCCTTGGGCAATCCACTCAACATCTTTGGCATAGTTTTCCAATCTATAAAATGAAAATAATGCCTAATTCAGAGGTGTGTTGTAAAGATTAACTAGATAATCTGTTAATTACAAGCATCATTTTAATTAATTCTGAAAGAAATGTTTAATCAATGAGGGAGGGCCTGATTGGTGGACTCAACTCTTGCAACGCTCACAAGTTTTCACATTATGTCGGTGTGAAAGCAACTAATCTAAATGGGGATAAACTTCATGCACATTTTTATTTCTAGGTCAGTGGGCCTAAAGAAGGGGCATTTTTTTTGCAGAAAAATTAATAGAAGTGTAGTCTCTCTTCTTTAATTGAAACATTTTGTAACATGATATTTTGTGAGGAGTTCTAGCATCCAGGAAGATTTCAGGAGGTGTCAAACATTTATCTCCTGATCAGTGTGAGCTAATAGCTTATTGGTAGCACATTTATTTACTACGTAAGGATATGATTAAAGAGCTTTTGCTATAAATAAACTGACCTCAAGCTTCCCCAGTCCTATGTATGTATATACATGGAGAAACTGTCAGTCCACTAATTTATTTTTATCTTATTTTAAACAGAAACATTTTATATCTACTTTTGTCATATATTATTTTGTTTTACTTTTATAATTCTTTTGAGGTTTTTTTCCACCACAATAAAGGATAAGTTTAATATTCTGTTTGACACTATCCAGTATCTTACTAAGATACCCAGGTCTTCATGGTATTGCAACTATTTATAGTAACTGGTCTTTAATATGTTTTTTTAAATTTAAATAATATCAAAATGCATTCTCTACGTGTAGAAACCATATTGTCTGTCACTTAATCAAAGTGTTTACTTAGTTATGACAGAAATAGACAAAAATTTTGTCATTGCTTTCTTAATAATTCAGGTATAGTGAATAATTTATGGTGGAATAAAGGTTTTAACACTCCTCTTTCCTATTTATCTATTAAAAACATCCTAATTATACAGTAGTTCCATCCTAAACCACAGAAAGCATTTCAGAGCTCATAGGTTCTGGCTTGATAAAGACAGCAGGGGAGAGGCAAAATCTTTTTGAATTATTAATGAATCACTGATTTAGAAAAATTAAAAATCTATAGATAAAAAAACTATTCTATGTTTATTGAATGGTACACTGAGCACTTGTGGTGGCAAAACATTATTTTTTAAAATTAAACGTCAGTCATTTGTATATGTGTGTAATGGCATTAAACATTACTCCCACAGAGAAACTGCCTGTAACTTATAAAAAGTGAAGCTGACAGCTCTGTTGAGTATGCAGACTAAAATGAATGAATAAGACATTTTAAAATGCTTCAATCCCAGAAGAACTGAGCCCTATTTGGAACCATGCTAATTAATATTTTTTGCTGCAATATGAGATGTTCTTAGTTACATTACTGTGCATTCTGCTGTTATACAAGATTTGTCAGGGAATACTTAATCAGTTGCAAAGGGATTGTTTGTCTTTTTGTTTTGTTAGGAGGCTGCAAAATGGTTTCCAAATGTTAGAAGTTATGTAGAATTCATATCTTTTGGACCCATATGATCTCCTCCTGTGTGAGACAAAATACAATAACATTTCCAGTATTGCCAGCCCCAAATGTTCAAAATTTATTACTCAGCTCCCAGAATATCATGAGATTTTTTTATAATGTATTTGGAATTCTTTTTATGTGCCTCTGGATGTTGAGCCTTTAATTCATATTTTCAAGCTGTCCACCACAACCATGTGGGCTATCAACTTATTTTTTTCTTTTTAAATAATGCTGAAAATCTCAGAATCGCAGCACTCCAGGACCTAAAGTTTTAAGAAAAATACCAAATACCACAAGTCTCATGGTCAAATCACAAGAGTTGGCAATAGCGCAGCTCTGTGGCTTTGAAATAGCTGCTGTCTGGGTATTCTGTACCCATCTTGTCTGAGCCCTACAGGGGTATGAAGGAGAAGACAAGTGGTGAGGCTACAAGTACACAAGAAGGAAAACAATCCTTTATATAAAGTCCCCCAAATCTATAGATTCTGGCCAGCTATGCAGATACTCTTCCTCCACGCAGACCCAGTCAGGGCAGAAAATGGCTGGCCAGAAACCTATCGTGCCACTGGTTTGCTAGATTGCAGTTTTGTGCTCTCTGAGAGGGATCAGAAAGCTCACAACACACATTAATGGTAATTCCAGCGGTATTGGTTTTTCATGTTTTTTACCCCTTGCTGTTCCTTCCTCAAACCCTATCTATGTCCTCTATCCTGTCTGTTCTATTGGCCGCATGGATCTTATGCAAGAATTAGTTAGGTGACTATGCAGAGGTGGCAGCTTTTTGCAGTTTTATAGCCTGGCCCACCCCACCCCACCCTGTTCCCCAGCTCTGAGGAGTGGGAGGGATTGAGGGGGGGAAAGAAGGGTCCAAATCACAGTACTTTAATTGAAACTGCCTAGTAGTTTAAATCCAAAAGATAGGTTTGCTACAAATACAAATGGGTCCATAACTTTAAACTTTGTTTAACTGAAAACATGATTCTTGAGGGATTTAAACATTTCCATGCAGTGTTGGGAACCCAGACAGAAGAGCAGTGAGCTAATGTATAAGAACTATGGACATGTCTATACATACAGCGCTGCAGCAGCACATCTGGTGAAAATGCTCTGTGCCACCTTTGCGAGTGGCAGAAGCTGTGTCAGTGGGAGCAGCTCTCCTGCCGACATAGCACTGTGCACACCAGCGCTTATGTGGGTGTAACGTCTGTTGCTCTGTGGGGGGTAGAATATTCGCACCCCTGAGTGACATAAGTTAGGCTGACATAGGCTGTAGTATAGACATAACCAAAAAAATGAAAGAGACAAACTTAGGGCTATGTTTTAAAAAATGCACAGCAATCCGAGGTACCTACATTTTTGGCTTCTCAACTTGAATTAGGCATACTCATTGAGGCAGCATTTGCAAATTGGGCTGTCTATTTCTAACTGGTGCTCTTTTCTTCACAACAAAGTTTCTTGACCTTTGTGTTTTGTTTTGGATGCACAAACATTAACGTTTTTCCCATATGAAAAGCACTTTCAAAAATAGTGATGCTTACATAGTAGAAAAATGGATTCTGCTACTTTATATAGATTGAACTCACAAGAGTATAAAAGGCACCATTGAAAAGAATGCAATAATCAATGAAGATTTAATATTAGTAATTCTGAACAAGAATTATTTTTTTGCTTATTTCAAGCAGCAATAAATTATAAGCACTGGAGAAAAATTAAAATTACAAGTTAACTACAGCTGATTGTGCTGTACAAAGCACTCACAGTAGAGATCTTCCAAAATGAGTATATGGTGATTCAGATTCAGTCAAACACTTCTGTCGACAAGCCAGCAGTGTTCCGGAAATATCTTAATGAGAAATAAAATGTACTTGGCCTAAGAAAAGTAACTTTTTTTTTGAGGAATAAATCCTTAACATTCAGGTACTCTGTGGAGAATGTGATAAAGACTCCATAAGTGAGAATATACTATAATTGTCTTTCCATTTCAGTGCTGATTTTGACAACCCAGTCTCACTTTCATCAAAAAACAAAACAAAAATTGACCTGAAGTTTTTCATGTTTAGTCTTAGGCCAGAGAAAAATGTTTCAGGAAAGTTTAACCTCAACCATACAAACCATTTTTTGATGTATAAGTCCTAGAAAAAATAGTAGTTTTTGTAAGTTTTCTTCTCCACTCATAACTCAACAGAAGATTTGGCCTGAAGGCTTTACATTTCAGGTAAATGTATATCTTAAGCATAGACCCAGTTTGAGCTTTCTAGATTCCCTCATTTTAGTTATTTCATTATTTTCCCACCATCTGTGTAAGTACAATATGTATGGAGTTTATAAGCTCTATGCTTATTGCTTCAGAGATTACAAGTCCTGCAAGCAGAGCCTGCAGTTGCTCTAAGCTCTGTGCTATTACAGGAATAACGTTTTGGAGTTCACTCAAGACAGTAAGCTGGTTAGTCACCATTTACCTTGTAACCCTTGGGTGTCTTGTGTCTGTACAGCTTTGGTTCAGTGATCTGACCCCAACAGTCTGTCAGCAGTGCACAACCAACCCTGGTCTTGCCCAACTTGTTTACTCCTTATAGGCCGACCTCGGTACCCTTCCATCTCTGAATTCCCCCCCTTAATTGTTGTACTGTAGTGACCAGTTCCTCTCACTGGACCCTAACAGAGACAGTGTTAGGCTTGCTGCTTTTACAGAGACAACACAACACTCCAACCTGTTAGCTTTCTAGAAGCACACACTTTACTGAACTCACACCACCTGGCTGATTTATAAGGAAAGCAAAACAAAACACATAAATAAATATTAACAACAAAGCATGGATGAAGCAATACCAAATAAAAGAGATAAAAGTAGTGAGATGGTTACAAGCGAAGAAAGTGAAAACACACATCTAAAATTTAAGCTAGCAAGATACAGCTTGTATTCAAGATGATTTCCTCTTATTCACAGTCTTTTCTGTCCAGGCTGGCCAGGACCCATCACAGTGATCAATTTGCTTGGTTCCTTTTTCTCCTGAGCCTCTCTCTGTTCCTTATATCCCAAAAGGGATGCCTTTTTCTCTTATAAATCAGGAAGGCCTCCTGGGGATTGACACTTAGTATACACTAGAAAATTAGGTTGATTTAACTATGTCAGTGTCAAAGTTAGACTCAGGACTCACAGTTTGTCAGACCACTCTATTTTATTAGCACAGCGCTCTGCTAATAACATCCAGATAATGTGAGCACCGTGCACTGACACAAACTATCTTATTTATACAGATAAAAGAGCGGGAATTAGACAAAGGAACAAAGAAAGCAAAACAATAAAATTCACCTGGGGCACAGCATGCATATGCTACTTCTTTACTAACTCTTATCAATCTAAGGCTAATACTTCACCAATTGCCCTTAAAGGTGCAATTGTTCTATGTTAATGTCTGTATTCCTGACACCTGGATTGCATCATTCCAACAATTTTGCTTAAAGGTACAGACAGCATTTCTTTAATCCTTTCTATTTTCACAATATAATTCATTCTACTTTCACATCAGTCAGGGATGTGAAAAATCCACATCCCTGAGTGGCATATTTAAGCCTACCAAAGTCCGTATGTAAACAACACTAGGTCAAAGAAAGAATTCTTCTTCTTCAAGAGATGTCCCTGTGGTTGCTTCGCTCCAGGTGTTGGTGCACCCCTGCGGCTTCATTTGGAGATTTTGACAACACGCGCAGAACCTGCCCCACACGTTGAGCGTGCCTTAATAATTCGCATGTGCAACCGGTCTCCTCAGTTCCTTCTCTACTGTCCCCAGCCTGAGACAGAGCTCAGCAGACTCATAGAGAACTTTCTCTCCCTTTGTTTAAAATAAAGCTCCTTGTTAGCTTAACTTCCCAGCAGTAGTTAGATACCACTTGTCCTATCTCTTGTCTCCAAAAAAGAAAAAAAAAAACAAAACCTTTCTTGTTCCTGTCAGCGGCAGCCACTTCTGACATGCCTGGCTCCCCAGATTTGCCATGATGCCATTCCCATCTCAGATGGCCACTCGAAATGTATAAAATGCTTGGTGGAATCTCACATCCCTAAAAAATGTGTCTACTGCAGCAAACTGAAATCCAGGGCACATAAGGACAGGGAGTGAGACTCAAAATGCTCTTCCAAAAAATGGCAGCCTCTCTCACCTGTAAAGGATACACCAAGAGCTAAATACAACCTCCCTCCTGGCATTTCCTCGACTCAGCACTTGTGACATGCCGGGCTCCTCTGGTGCCACGCAAAACCGACCTGCGGCTGTGGCAGTAGCACAAAACACCAGTGGCCAAGGCTTCGGGCTTCCAGCTGCCTGTCTCACACACGGCACTGTTCAGCACTGCGGAGGATGCGGTGCCAACACATATTAGCCTTCCTGGCCCTTCGCAGTCTGTTCTCATTCTGTCAGCACCATCATCTTCTGAACTTGCCGGCAGTGATACAAGGCTCAGGACAGCAGTGCAGATGAACCCTCCTGCACAGCAAATTCCTCTCACACAGCCCTCACCACACAGGTGCTGCGGCACTGCAATTTACTCAGTCAAGGGACCTGCAGGTGTCGCTTATCTTGCAGTCACCCCTACTTCTTTGTGGACACTCACACAAGGTCCGGACAGCTTTGTCCTGCTAACTCACACTTCTCCAGTGATGAGGAATCTGTGCTGCAGGGAGACTTTTCACCTTAGCAGGTCTCCCATTCAGAGACCCCAATCAACATGGGTCATAAAAAAGCTACCTTGTCCTACTCCCAGGATCCCGCCCCATGGTATGTAAACCCGTGCATGGCACCACTCATGCCCTTCCCACCACAATGGCAATATTGGGCTCCATGGGCACTCTATACTCAGGATCATATTCATTATGCCACCAAAGGCAGGGGGTGAGACCTGCTCAGCACCACCAGTAGACGAATCTGCCACTGAGTCATGATATCAGGCAGTCCCTTCACACCTGCAGGACCAATCACGGTCTACCTCCTCCAACCCAGTAGTTACACCAGACGAAGCATTACTTCCCCCTCCCCCGATGTCTTCAGATGATGTCTCAAAATATCAGGACCTCTTTTAAAGAGTCACAAATGAGCTAAGGATTAACCTGGAAGAAGTTCCTGAACAACAACATGAGTTAACCCACATCCTGCAACCATCTCTGTCTTCCAGGATTGCATTACCTATCAACACAGCCCTCATGGAACCTGCCAAAGCCATCTGGCAAACACCGGCTGCAAGCCTACCTACCTGCAAGCGAGTAGATCGGAAGTACTTTATCCCTTCCAAGGGTTCTGAATTCCTTTCACTCATCCGGTGCCAAATTTGCTGGTAGTAGAATCAAAAGAACAAGCACCAGTCTCCCCGCTCCACCCCCTATGTCAAGGACAGGGAGCGGTTAGATCTGCTCAGGTGTAAGGTATACATGTCTTCCCCATTACAATTCTGGATAGCTAATTATTCAGCTGGTCTGGCAAAATATGACCACAAAAACTATAGTAAAGTCATGGACTTTCTTGATGACATTCCAGAGAAAAAGAAACAACAGTTTACAGCCATAGTTTCTGAGGAACAAATCATCTCCCATATCACTCTTCAGGCTGCCCTCAATGCGGCCAGTACTGCAGCAAGATTCGCTGCCACAGCAGTTGTGATGCGCTGAAGTTCATGGCTCTCGTCCTCTTCCATTCCTCGGGAAGTCCAAAGTACCATTGAGTATCTCCACTTTGATGGTGACAAGCTCTTTGCCTCCACGACGAATGATGTACTTCATTCCATGAAGGACTCAAGGGCAATTCTCCGGTCTCTAAGAATCCAAACCCTTACAACCAGAAGGAGACAATATAGACACCAACCTTACCAACGTCCACGCTACCCCACATATGCACATCAATCTCATAGAGCACATAAGCAATAACAACAACAGCAATGCCAGAGACCCAACACTGCCATCCCAACTCATCAACAGCATCTCAACCCCCTCTGACAAATAAGCAAATTTGAAGCCTTGGTCAAGGGTTTAGAAAATACTATTCCCAATTCAGCACTGACATCACCTGCCCCTATTTTTGGACACCGCCTATGCCCATCCTCCCATCAATGGCAGAACGTTACCACCAACAAGTGGGCTATAGAGGTCGTCACAATCGACTATTCAGTTCCTTTCCTATCCTTGTGTCCCACCCATCCACTCTCCCTGTCCCTCTTCAGGGACCCCTCTTATGAGCAACTGCTCCTCCAAGAAGTACATCTCCTGCAATTGGGAGCAGTGGAAGTCATGCCCAAAAAAACACAGGGGAAAAGGTTTCTGCTCCCATTATTTTTTAACGGAAAACAAAATGGGGATGGTGACCGATTCTAGACCTCAGGAAGCTCAACAAGTTCATCAAAAAGCAAAAGTTAAAAATGGTTACCTTCACCACCATAATCCCAGTGCTGGAGCAGGGCAATTGTTTTTTAGCCCTCGACCTACAAGACACCTATTTTCATGTGACTATACATCCAGCCCACAGACGTTTTCTTTGTTTTACGCTAGATTCAACACATTTTCAATACATGGTGTTGCCCTTCAGCCTATCCACTGCTCCCCATGTTTTTTTCCAAACTCCATGCTGTCGTCACTCCCTACCTCAGGAAACAGGGGTTTATAATATTTCCTTACCTCGACGACTGTCTCCTCAAAGCCTCAACATTTGACAAAGCTCTTCGATCCACACAGCTGACCGCCGAATGCTTCCTGTCCCTCAGCCTACAAATAAACAAAAAAAAAATCCACCTTATCTCCTACTCAACAACTGGAGTTCATAGGAGCATACCTCAATTCCCGAAAGGGCATAGCATCTCTCCTGCTTAACCGTTTCAACACCATAAAACTCCTGGTCACAAAACTTTGCTAAAGTCCTCAGGTCACTGCTCGGAACTGCCTACAACTTTTAGGCCACATGGACTCGTGTACTTTTGTGGTCAGGAACCCACACCTATACATGAGATGCTTCCAAGCTCGAATCACCATGATTTACAGACTGAACATACACATTCTAAACAAGCCTCTATCCATACCCTTCAGAGTCAAGGATGCCCGCCTATGGTGGACAGTTCCTTCCAACCTTTGCTCAGGAGTCTCTTTTCTCCAGGATGCTCCATCCATTGTAATGACTACCAATGCATCCCTCACAGGATGGGGAGTACACATGTCCCACCATACAGCCCAGGGACTATGGTCTCCCATCGAAACCTCCCTACATATAAACATCCTAGAACTTTGAGCCATACGCAACCCCTGCCACCATTTTCCCCCATTCATTCAGAACCAACATGTTTGAATAATGACAGACAACATCACCTGCATGTTCTATGTAAATAGACAGAGAGGAGCTCAATTTCACTCACTTTGCACAGAAGCTAAGAAGCTCTGGAATTGGTGTCTCATGCACAACATCCAGATATCAGCCACCTATCTGCCCGGGACCCTGAATATCACTGTGGATGAACTAAACAGACGATTTCCTTGGAATCGTGAATGGGAGATAAACAAGATGGTCATATGCAACATATTTCACATTTGGGGCTACCCAACACTGGACCTCTTCATGACTGCGAAGAACAAGAAATGTCCTGAATTTTGCTCCAGAGCAGGCCTGGGCAAAAATTCCCTAGAAGATGTATTCATGATCTCATGGGATCAAGACTTAATGTACGCATTTCCTCCGATACCACTTCTTCACAGGATTCTGACAAAGCTACAAACAGGTTGTGCCACAGTAATTCTGATTGCCCTGTCATGACCCAGACAACCATGGTATCTGTTCCTCACCAGAATGTCAAGTCGCCCACTGAATCCATTGCCCCTCACTCCAAACCTCCTATCACAGCAACACGGCCGATTTCTCCACCCCAACCTATCCATGCTTCACCTCAAAGCTTGGTTCCTACACGATTCTCACAAAACGAACTAGCATGCTTAGAACAGGTTCAAAGAGTTCTCTTACACAGCAGAACACAATCTACTTGGCTCACCTAGCTCCGAAAGTGGAAGTGATTCACACAATGGTGCTCGACCAAACAAACTCCTCCCACTTCCGCACCTCTTCCATTAATACTTGACTAAGTCTTAGACCTTAAGCAGTCTGGCCTTTCTTTCAGCTCCAATCAAAGTCCACTTAGCTGCTATTACTACTTTTACCACAGATCGATGATACCTCTGTTTTTGCCCATCCAGTCACCAAGCATTTTCTCAAAGGGTTCCAATCCCTATATTTGGACATTAAACCCCCTACCCCTCCATGGGACCTCCATTTAATATTAACATGCTTGACTCAACAATTTTTTGAACCACATGCTCTCTCTTACACCTCTTCATGAAAACAGCATTTTTAGTAGCAATCACCTCCGTCAGACACACAGGAAAAATAGCAGTGCTTGTGGCAGACTCACCATACACAATATTTTTTAAGGACAAAGTTACCCTCCAACTACACCCCAAATTTATTCCAAAAGTGCATTCGTCCTTTCACATCAATGACCCTATACACCTACCAACCTTCTTCTCCAAACCACATGCAAAGTTCTTCAAATGCATGATGCATACATTGGATGTACACAGGGCTCTGTCCTTTTACTTGGATAGAATTAAATCTCTTAGGAACTCCTCCAGACTCTGTCTTCGTTATGGAGTGATCCAAAGGGACACCTATTTCTATCCAGACACTTTCCAACTGGATCTCCAGTTGTATCCGACTGTGCTATCAAATAAAGGATCAACTCCTCCAGCCTTCATCAGAACTCACTCCACTAGAGCTGTAGCTACTTCTTTGGCTTTTCTGTGCAAAGTTCCTCTGGCTGACATTTGTAAAGCAGCCACTTAGGTGTCTGAACATACATTTGTTAAGCATTATGCATTTCTCAAGGCCCTCTCACTGATACATGGTTGGGCAGAGCTGTATTATCTACCGTATTCCTACCAGATCCAAAGTCCCTACCTCCTTGAGATACACTGCTTTTAAGTCACCTGGAGTGGAGCACCCAGAGGAACATCTCTTGAAGAAGAAGAGGAGGTTACTCACCTGTGCAGTAAGTGACATTCTTTGAGATGAGTGTCCCTGTGGGTGCTCCACTACGCACCATCCTCCCCTCTACTTCAGAGTTGGGGTAGCCTTCATTGTAGAGAAGGAACTGAGAAGACCAGTCACACATGCATATTATTAAGGCCCGCTCAATGCATGGGGCAGGCTTTGCACGTGCGCTATCGGTATGAGTACTGCTGTCAAAATCTCTGAGCAAAGGCACACCAACATCTGGAGTGGAGCACTCACGGGGACACTCAGCTCGAAGAACATCAGTTACTGCATAGGTGCGTAACTTCCTCTTCCATTGACCTAGGTACCATCTCTGGTGGAGGTAGATCACCTTTGCCGACTGGAGAATCCCTCCTATAGGCATAAGTAGTGTGTACACTGAATAGTGGCACAGCCACAGCCCATCACAGCTGTCTCCTGTGTTTCTCTGAGGTGTAGGAGCCATGCTAATTCTCTGTTTCTCAACTTGAGGATCAGGATAAATCCTGCTGGTTTAGCTTGATGTCTTTACTGCAAATATGTAAATTGAGGTAAACCCACATTCCTTAGTCTAGGATGATCTGTTTATCATCTTTATCTAAGCTAGACTGTCTGGTCTTAAATATGTTCTAGTAACATGGAGATATATCTATCTCATAGAGCTGGAAGGTACACCAAAAGGTAATCAAGTCCAGCCTCCTCTAGCAGAACCAAGCACGGATTTTGCCCCAGATCCCTAAGTGGCCCCCTCAAAGATTGAACTCACAACCCTGGGCTTAGCAGGCCAATGCTCAAACCACTGAGCTATCCCTCAAACTCATAACTTCATATATAATGTTAACAGATGCATTTTACAATTATATTAATAACCAGTATGTTGCTAGATTTTATATTATACTGCATGAGGTATATTTTCTACTGATGTTATTGTAGTAGTGTGTAGAGTGTGAATACAGAGGTGCCTAGGGTCACAACAGGGTCCACAACGGATAGGTAGCTGCAGACATTTTGGACTTGTTCCTCCAAGTCCTTACCATGCAGATGGTAATAGTGTACAAGGTAGTTAGTTTCATTCCAATTCCAGTGTATGCCCTGCATGGGCACAAGTAAGCACTAGGGCAAGCATAGTCCTGCCATTGAGCAATGTTATTGTGTCTCAAGCCCCATACACACACACTCCCTGTTACTCAGAAGTGTGCAGGATAAAATAAGTGGAAACCAGTTGATGAAGAATAGGCATGAAGTAGGAGATATGAGATATTTAGTGTGAGTCTGAACCAAGTCAGAATAGCATTTATTTGTTATAATTTTACCAGAGACATCTTTGTTATATGTTTAGTGACTCCAGGCCATAATGTCCACAGGGCTCTGTTTGATTATTTAGTAGTAATGAGAGTTTTCATATTTAATGTATATGGGTTTCTAAACCTTTTTGTAAAGTTAATGTGGACATTTTATTACAAATTACTTTCTTCTCACCTGTTAGTATCCATTCACTAGGTCGAATCCTAAATGTTTGACTTGTTTGGTTTCCATGTGCCAGTACTTCATTTATAGCTGCATTCTGGGGCTGATATCCTGTTCTGTTTTCCTGCGGATAAATTATGAGTTGAAAATGATGATAATGCTGATTGCATTGGTGGGCTACAACGTCATCCTCCTGCACACTCATGGCTCCACACTGGATGATTACAGCAAATTCCTATATGCAAGGGCAGCTATGAAAAGGTAGGTTGGTTATTTTAGCACGCTACTAGGGGCAGGGCAATTAATACTAGTGCTTGTGTAGTGGAGCAGAACAGAGCTTGATTTTTTTTGGAAAAATATATATACATCTACAAATCCCAGTTCAAGGATAACTGACTCCTGTGTACCAAATATATGATTTGATTGTATATGTAACAGTATTAGAATAAAAGAAATAAACCCGTTCAGACTGCATAAATCATCTAATGTTTGCACTATATTATGGTTTGATTTGTGTTGTCATAAAAAAGGATCTTAGACATTAGTTCTTTGTTACCTGAACCCTATTAAAATGTAGTTTTTTGCAAGCAAACAGAGCATCCTTTTTTCCCGGAATTAGGTTATTTGTCTTAAATTGTTAACGATATAATACATGCATCTCTGAGCATAGAGAGGTTTTTGTATGCAGAAACTACTCCTAGAGGGGGCAAAGGAATGGGTATAATTGAGAATGACTTCTTAAGTGGATGAATATATAGCTTGCATTGAGTTAGTTGGGTCTTTGCTGTAGGCAAGATAATTTTGTCCCTAACCTCCCTGTTACAGTGTAGAAAGGGAATGTATTACTTCTACCCAACCTTTTTTAAAAAATAAATTCTTATAAAGATAGCATATGTAGGCAGTGCATATGCCATGGTAGAAAACCATGAGTGCTTTGAGTAAAATTTCAGTACTTTTCCTTCTAACTCCCTTCACTGATCCAGGTCTTAAGACATTAGGATTACCATGGAATAAGAATCTGAATAGAATAGTGAGACTTACTCTTTGCATTTTCAAAGGTAAACAGAAACACAATGCAACACAAAAATGGGGGAGTGAGGAGATGTATTCATATACACAGTATAATACAGACCACACATGTATAGTTGACATCCCTGTGATATATTGCAGAACCATTTGATGTGTTACATTTCTCATACACCTTTGACTACCCATACTTTGCCACTAAGGTTGTGTTTACACTAGCATTTTTCTTAAAACTTTCCCACCAGTGGGAACAACAGTGGGCTTGTGATGTAGATCAGCTTCTGGAAGTGTAGACCAAATCCCTCTCCATACATTTTCTCGTCTCAAAGGATCTGAGGATTTTAATAAGCTGTCCAGGGGAGGTGGTTAGTGTGGTTCTTGCCTTGTGTGGTTCTGAGCTTGAGAAGCCTCTTGGTGCCTTATGATTTCATTTAACTTTTTCACACTCATGAGATGTGGTTAGTCACTGTATGGAAGCAGAATATAGTACTGCCATCACAAACTCTCTCTACAGTCTACTTAAACCAACATATTGAAAAGCAATTAGAAACTGTCCTTTAACAGGCAAAAAAAAAAGTATTATATATATTAAATTTAAACTTATTTTCCAGTTTACATTGTACAGTCAGGAAGCAGGGCCCATTATATAAATAAATGCAGTAGTACAGCTTTAATATTCCAGAAAACAATAAAGCAATTTATATTAAAGTTTTTAGTTTGATTACTAAAAAGTTATGCAAAGGATTTTACAGCACAGAAATGAGGAGAAGAAACCAAGACTGTGATTAAGTATTAAGATTTCAGATTTTTTTTTTCCTTTTTGAGCAATTCATTTTAGCTGTGTTTCTGTGTTACAGGCCAGGAATATTGAAAGACCTGAAGACAATGGGTTCTGTGTCTCTCTTTATATTCTTCGTGACATTACTAGTTCTCAGTAGACAGGTACGAAGCATGCGCTTTCCATCTGCTTTACTATCTTTGAATGCATATGTGTGTTTGTGTCTGTGTTTACATATACACAGAGTGGTATTATGTAAAAAATTAATGCATTTGCAACCAGCATCCATGATAAACCTTTGATTTCAGCATTTCTGTAATTTTACTTTGGAAAACTGTTTTGGTTACAAGATTGCTAGATTACTCTGAAGGAAGGAGTAAGGTGAATGTTTTGGCAAAGTAGAATTTACAGATCATTTTAAAAATTGCCCTGATTTGGAATTTTGAGTTTTATTTAACATTTCTTTGTCTTCCTCTTATTCAAACACCACTTGGTATTACCCCTTCAACCTTTTCATTTAGTTATTACCTTGATAATTCATTGGCTAGAGTTGCTTAATTACAACATATTTTCTTCTCAGTTATTACTCATTGATGCAGACAAAATGAGACAACTGTGTGATAATTTGGTTAAATGTGGAGGCAGCAACTTTATTAAAACTATTAACCAATGGGGGACTACTCCACAAGCTACCTAGCAGGGCTGTTCCAGTGGGGATTTTAACTGGGCACTATGACACCTGTTTACCCTCATGCCTGCCCAGGGCCTTAGGCTGGAAGCTGGAGTCCCCAGTCCATTCCTCTCCTCCACTCAGGAGGTAAGAGAGATGAGATACAGGGAGCCATATACCATACCACCTCATTGTGCAGTGTGATGCTCAGGCCCCATACTCAAGCCAGCCATTAGGCTACAGGGACCTCATATCAGACACATTTTGACCCACCTGCTACACTAGACCCACCATAGTTGCAATACTACGTCTACACTGCGCACTTCTTTCAGCAGCATCTATGGTATGCACTCAGGTAGCCCCTCCACCATGGGTTTAAGCAGTACTGTAGACTGTGAGGCACAATTTAGGTGAATTCAGTAGAGACACGCATGTTGGATGTGGATGTGTACCTGAATATATACTCTATAGACGCTCTTCTTTCCCAAGGCATGCCTCCCATCTGTACTAGAATACCGTTTATTTAAATATTTTTGGATTTTCTACATTTTCAAATATATTGAAATTACAATGCAGAACATAAAGTGTACAGTGCTCACTTTATATTTATTTTTATTAAATATTTGCACTTCAAAAAACAAACAAAATAGTATTTTCCAATTTGTCTAATACAAGTACTGTAGTGCAGTCTCTTTATCATGAAAGTTGAACTTACAAATGTAGAATTAGGTACAAAAAAAACCTTGCACTCAGAAATAAAACAATGTAAAACTTTGGAACCTACAGGTCCACTCAGTCCTACTTCTTGTTCAGCCAATGGCTCAGACAAACAAGTGTGTTTACATTTGCAGGTGATAATACTGCCTACTTGTGTTTACAATGTCACCTGAGAGTGAGAATAGGCATTTGCATAGCACTGTTGTAGTCAGCATCACAAGATATTTACATGCCAGATGTGCTAAAGATTCATATGTCCCTTGATGCTTCAACCACCATTCCAGAGGACATGTGTCCATGCTGATAATGGGTTCTGCTCGATAATAATCCAAAGCAGTGTGGACCGACGCACGTTCATTTTCATCATCTGAGTCAGGTGCCACCAGCAGAAGGTTGATTTTCTTTTTTGGTGGTTTTAGTATGACCAGATCACAACAGTAAAATATCGGTACACATTGGGGTGCCATCAGCCTCGTCCACCGCCCACTCCTGCTCCTTCCAGGCTCCACCCCCACTCTGACCCAGGTCCTGTCTCCTCCCCACTCAGCACCACCACCACCACGCCCTTCCTCATGCCCTAGCCCACTGCAGGCTTGCTGTGTCCCTCCTCAGTCCCCCACCTACTGCTCGCCTCTTCACTCTCCCTACCCATTGCTCGCCTCCTCACATTCCCCCCTTGTCACTGGCCTGCCGCTCACCTCTTCACCCTCCCCACCCCTGCTCACCTCTTTACCCCCCTCACCCACTGTGGTGCCGACTTCCCCTTTGTCTGGTGGGTGCTAGCCCACCCCTTCGCTTCTTCTTGCTCCTGCACTGCCCTCACCCCGCCCCCATTCCACCCCTTCCCCCAAGTTCCTGCCCCTGCCCTGACTCCTCCCCCTCCCTTCTGGATCATCCTAAGCGCCAACAAACAGCTGTAAGGCAGCCGGGGGCGGAAGCACTGGGAGGGAGGGGGAGGAGCGGGGACACGGTGTGCTTGAGGCAGGGAGAAGGAGGTGAGGAGGAGGTACCTTGGCTGCCAGTGGGTGCAGAGCACTCGCTAATATTTCCCGGGGAGTACTCCAGGGCTGGAGCACCCATGGAGTCAGCGCCTCCCTCCCACTCTCCTCCTTATCTGAATATCGGGACAAAAGGTTAAATATCGGGACAGTCTCGATTTTATCGGGACATCTGGTCACCCTACATGGTTTGGGTTCTGTAGTTTCCGCATCAGAGTGTTGCTCTTTTACGACTTCTGACAGCATGCTTCACACTTCATCCCTCTCAGATTTTGAAAGGCACTTCAGATTCTTAAACTTTGGGTCGAGTGCTGTGACTATCTTTCGAAATTTCACATTGGTGCCTTCTTTGCATTTTGTGAAATTTGTAGTGAAAGTGTCCTTAAAATGAACAACATGTGCTGTATTCAGTCTTGAACTGAAATTGGTATGTTTGAAAATGTAGAAAAACATCCAAAAATATTTCATAATTTCGATTGGTATTCTATTGTTTAACAACGTGATTAATCGCGATACATTTTTTTAATTGTGATTACTTATTTTTAGTTAATCGCGTGAGTTAACTGCGATTAATTGACAGCCCTAATTTTCAGTCATGTAGTGACCCACTGCCTCCCTGCTGCAGGAGCCTCTCTTTGCTGCAGGAAAAGGCTCTGGCAGCAAGAAAAGGCTCTAGCAGCTCCACACTACTGGAGCCCTCTGCTGCTGTAGATAAGGTCTCTGGCAACAAAGAAAGACACTGCCAGCTCCCTGGTACTGGAGCCTTCCTCTATCACAGGGAAAGAGTCTGGCAGCTGCTCACTTCCAGAGTCCTTGCCTGCAACAGGGAAGCAGCAGGCAAAAGCTCAACTCCCCACCGCGAGAGCCTTTCCACGCCACAGATAAAGACTCTGGCCTCAGGGAAAGGTTCCAGAAGCTCCCCTAGCCACAACCTTTCACTGACCTATGTAGGTATCTGTCGCAGCTAGCTTTTCACTGTAGCATGAAGCTACATATAGCCTACACACGGCCAAAAGTGGCCTTAGCTTTTCTTAGAGCTGACAGCTAAAAAATTATACTTTAGCTGTATACTGTACTTTTGGAGCTGTAGGATTAGGATTTTTCTCCCCGCTCAGCAAGTGTGGGGTTTCTTAGGAAGAGGCAGTACCCGCTCTGCTGATGGTGAACCCCTTGTAACTCATTCTCCCCACCCCCAAATAAACAAAGAGAGAAGAAATAATTCCTTACACTTGTAAACTTTTTAGAATTAAGCCTAACTGGCACTTACAACATTTTCAGAACATAGTCTATACATCAATTACATATACTGTATTTTGGTATTACAATGTTTAAAAATTGTTCCTCTTAACACTTTTCCCAAGTGTCTATTGTTTTTATCTGCCCACTTAAATCCCATTGCATTACAAAATATTAAAGGGAGGTAGATTTTGATATTGGGTCATGCAAGAGGTGTTTTTCAAGAGCAGAGTTGTTAAGAAGTTTCATAAAATGTCATTATTTAAAAAGTACAGAAGATGGAGAAAAAAGAACACTTGGCAATCTATTAGTTGTTGTCTTCCAATCTGTGTCAGGCTGGTTTTGAAAAATAAAAGGAATCTCCATGGTCTGATAATGACTTCTGCTATATTTTCCATTAAAATTCTCCATTGATCTAAGCCACACGGGTTGGCAACATTTCAGAACTGGTGTGCCGAGTTTCCATTTATTCACTCTAATCAGGGCCAGCTCTACAGTTTTCACCGCCCCAAGCAGCGGCTGAATTGCTGCCGTGGGCAGCAGGGACAGTCCGTGTGTCCTTAGGGTGGCAGGTGTGTTTCCGCGATGGCAGCAATTCGGCAGCAGCTTCTATGTTTAGCTGAAGCTGCTGCGGAAATGCGCCTGCCACCCTAAGGGCACACGGACTGCCCCTGCCGCCTGCGGCAGCAATTCGGCACACTGCTTGGGGGCAAAACAAGGGGGACTGCTGCCCTTTGCAGATTGCCGCCCCAAGCACCAGCTTGGAATGCTGGTGCCTGAAGCCAGTCCTGACTCTAATTTAAGGTTTCACGTGCCAGTAATACATTTTATTGTTTTAGAAGGTCTCTTTCTATAAGTCTATAATATATAACTAAACTATTGTTGAAGATGAAGTAAAAAAGGCTTTTTAAATGTTTAAGAAGCTTCATTTGAAGTTAAATTAAAATGCAGAGTCCCCCGGACCGGTGGCCAGGACCCAGGTAGTATGAGGTGCTACTGAAAATCAGTGTGCCACACGCCAGAGGTTACCTACCCTGATCTAAGGAAATAAACACAGGTCTTGATTTGTATCTCCATCTCTTCCATTGATAATCCTTAATAAATCTATGCACTCCATAATCTTCGTTCAGTAAGAACTCATACCACCATTCCAAGGTGGATTGACATGATTTACGCCATATTCCAGGTATTGTAACTGCGGATTAGAGAGTTTGAGAGGTATGCCAAGGCTTGTATAGGAATTTTGTGGCTAAGCTAGGAAGAAAACCTTGATAACTGATATAATAGACTCATATCTTATCCTCAAGACCATATTGCTTTACATAAAAATTACCTTACATACACTTTAATTAGTTAAACCAACTGTAAAATTGAGCTAATCATGCTTACCCAAATTTGTAAAGTGCTTTGCTTTTCTATATAATATACCATGGAAAAACACTAGGAAAGCACGAAGGCTTATTAGCTGAACTAAGGCACAGAGAAATCCAGTACCTTTATAGAGATGCACAGTGGCATAGTGGTTTAGGCGTAAGCTGTAGATTCTTATCTTGGGTCAGTCTCTTACCAGTACTTCTCTACATCAAACTTTATTACATCTAGCGAGCTCCCTCTGTAGAGCTGTATTCTTTAAAAATAAAGGCAACACTTTCTCTCCTCACCTTTCTGTTGTACACAAAGTCAAGAGTCACAGCCAAGAATGTAGCTGATCCCTGTCTCAGGAAAACTGGGTCTCTTCAGTATTCAGAGGATTCTGTACCTGCAGGGACCCCTCTTGTGAGGTTTGCAAGACATTCACAAATCCCTGTGTGGGTACGTTCGGGAGATACCTGTGACAACAGGTGAAAGTAGGAAACTCTTAGTTTCTACATTTTCCATAAAAATAACAAGATTTAATAGGATTTTTACTTTGTTATATATAACACTGGTTATACTGTGGAAATGCTAATAAAAATGAACATTAAAAACAAGTCAATACAAATAAAACATCTGAGACTAGCTGGTCCTTTGTTTCTAAAACTGACTAATAAATATAAATACATGGCGGAAGAGGGCTAGATTCACAAAGGGGATGAAGGCATTGCAACACCTAGCCCCTAGGCGGCCAGCCACCCAGTGAAGTTCACAGCCCTAGGGTGCTCAGGCTTCTCTGCATTATCCTGGGAGAGTTACCTGACTGATTAACAAGGGGATTCCCAGAAGCCGGCAAGCTGAGTGAGGAGCCACCTAACCTAGCTGGGAGTGAAATGCTGAGGAGAGGTGTGGGGTTTCACAAAGGTTCTTTGGCACCTAGCTCTCATTGATCTGGGCCTGAGGTGCCTGACTGACAGATCAGAAAGAGGCAGTTGTAAACCCTTTCCTGGATCTAGGATCCTAAACCTGGTCAGCCATTTCTCACAATAAAATGGGAAGAACCCATCCCATTATAGCCAATAATGTGGTTATGTTATTTGCCTAGGTTGTGGGAGAGTCAAGTCCCTGCCCCAATAAATATTTAATTACATTAGTTATACAAAGTAGAATAGCTTTAACAAGAGAGACTGAGCCAATAGCCTGGCAGTTAGGGTAGTCACCAGGGAGTTCGGAAAATGGGGTTCATGTCCCTGCTCCAAATCAGGTTGAATAGGAATTCAAAACTGGATCTCCCATGTTTCAGATCAGTGCCTTGGTTACTGGATGGACTAGGGATGGACACATTCTCCCTCCTGACCTTCTTGCTTCCAGCTGTCTTTTGTGTGGTCGGGTATGCTCTGAGTACAACACGCATGAGATAGGTGGGAGAACGCCAGGTTTGAGAAGCCTGCGGGGACTAAGGTATAAGCGAGAGCTCTGAAAAGCTGGTTAGCTGTGTGGCATCATCAGGGTGCGTTGGTTTTACGCATGTCTACCAGTGGAAACGTGGGCACCTACGGTGTTGGGCAGAAGTTGAGTGGTGTCTTTGTGGTACCTAAATGCTGGACTTAGGCAACTAACTGCCTCTTTAGGTGTCCTTCATGAATCTAGTCCAGAGCAAATGCATTTTTAGTGTACAGTACATTAGCAGTATTTTCTAACGCTTCTTGTTAAATTCACAGCTACTTTTGATGATGTATCTTTGTTCACGAAATCAAAGTTCTCATCACAATATTACCATGGCATCTTAGATTTAAAGAGATAAGTAATAAAGCAGTAAATAAATGATTTATTTAATACAAACCTTAAACAAACTAGAAAACTTTTTGAAGACTATAGTTCGCATAGCACCTAGTTTTACCCAGTTGTTTCAACACAGATGTTTGATATCATATGAAAATTGAAATTTTGATAGAGTATTTAGAATTCATGGCTTCAAAATTCTGTTTCAGCTTTCAAGTTTACTTTTAACTAGTTTATGGCAATCATTGTGGCATTTCAGGTTTTTAATAGACTTATTCTGCATTATCATACTTGGTGGCCTTTTCCTTTGTCATCGTTATTAGGAACCACCTGGGTAGGAAAGTATGTTTGTTTTTCACTGTAAATTGACACTTCCTTAATATGATTGCAACAAAGAGTTGAAAGAGTACTTCTTCTAATTGGACAGTAAAGTAGGTATTCTAGAAAAGTGACTTCTGCCTTTTGCATAATGAGGTCAATTTTGAAACAAGATTGTTCATAAACTGATTCTTTGTAATAAGGAATTGTCATTTGGTGGTAAGGATGAGTGCATAATGTCAACAATAGAATCCTAGAAAAGGTGAATTGTGTACAGGTTCTCTGTTCCTTTAAAAACTGCCTCTCTACACACTTAACTATTCCCACTCTGCTTTCCTTTCTTTACCATTTGAAAACACTCAATAGCAATATGTATAGCTCCTTCAGAAGCTGTAGATTCTTTGCTTGTTCCGCATCACTATCCTACTAGTTCCAGCTTTAGCTTGGACAGCATGATCCTGCTGAAATGCTAAGACCAATTTTACTTTCATGAATAAAGATGTTCTCCTTTTGGTTGCAGAGACATTATACTTCTAGTGTCCAGTTTAATTTCAACCTACATTCTTCCTCTCACAGTAGATATATCAAAGTAGATAAGTTAATTAATCTTACAGTTTCTCTTTTTGTTTTGTAACTAAAATATGTGCATAGTACTTGGTCCTCACAATCCAGCCTGTCATTGGTATCTAAAGCCAGATTCAGTCCATTGATCTATATATGTTAAACTGAGGCATGATTTTTTTCTACTATTTGCTTTTAGAGTTTGTATTCACAGGTACCCTTTTCACTCCACTGTCATTTATCTGCATTTCCTTTGAAACCACATAAAATCATTGTAATAATATTTGGGTTCCTCATTCTACTGTTTTAACTTCTTAGACTGTGGCCTTAACAAGACAACTATGCATCAGTTCATACTGTGATAGCACTCTTCTATCCAGAAGAACTGTGTGCATTTTTGTGTGAAAGTTTACTAAGTAGTAGTTGAAGAATGCATCAAATTATTTCCATAATCATGTTCTTTAGTGCAATGTCTAAGGGTCTTTTTCATACCTCACACCCCTTTTTTAATCTGGTAGAACTCCACTGACTACATTGGAATTGCTGTTGACTTATACCAGTCTAAATTAGATCATAATCAGGCCCATATAGTCTTTACTGTACAGATTTTGAAAATTTCACTGTTATCCATTTTGGAGGTGTTTGCACAGATTTTCCATTGATTAACATATTTTGGGATTAAACCCAAGGTATTATTTCTATATTACATTTAAAGTCAGTATGATGAAATTGCCAAATTTGCAACATCCCACAATAACCCCAACACAACAATCTTAATTCCATAGTATTGTGAATTGTCTAGATTTAGGAATTTCTACTGTCCATATCTATCAAGGTAGATGCCAGTGTGCAGAGGGTCTAGTTATAACAGAAAAAGTTCCTTTTCATGGCATGACATTGTGCAAGAGTCAGAAAGACACTAAATAAAATAAAATTTTTCAGCTACATACATGCTCATTGCAGAGTCACAAGAAAGCAGTGAAGAGACTTAGGACAGCATGGGAAATGAGAATGAAAATGCTATGGTGAAAAGGAAAAAATATATACTATATACTGTAATCTGCTCTTACGGTGGGATTTAAGGCAGGACAGCATCACAAAAAGAAACCTCCCAAAAGCAAACCTGTCAAAGAGCTACTGCCATTTCTGCTACTAGAAATAAATGGTATTTGAGAAGAATCTGCTCTACTACTTATATCTCTAGTTTAGTGAGCAAACAAATTTGTTTATAGCATAGGCCTTGTCATTTTAGGTATTGTTCTTAGGGCTGCCCAAAAATCTTTATAAACACTTTAGGGGAGAAGAAAAACTCTGATATGCATATTTTAAAAGTGATTTAAAAATCAAAAATGTTAGGATATACAATTTGATGTGCAGCTTAATTAAAAAGATTTTAAAATAACTAATTTAAAAAATCCAGCTTGACTGTATCCCTTTAATATTTTTATTTTTGTTACTCTTTTGCTTTATGAAACTTTGTCCATACTCAGAATAAAGATTAATATTATATTACACTGCTAGTCTCTGTCTACTGATCAACTGTCTGATTTTTGCTGTAGTACACCCTCTTTATCAGGCTGATTGAACCAAGGAAGATGAATATTAGTGTAGTGTATACAGATAGTTCTTCTTAACTGTCTCATGTTACAAAGTGTAGTTGCAGCCGTGGTGAGCCAAGGATATTAGAGGGACGAGATGGGTGAAGTAATATCATGTATTGGACCAACTTCTGTTGGTGAGAGAGACACTGTACCTTGAATGGTCCCTTAGAATATGTGCTACCTAGTTATGTATGCTAAACAATCTGTTCCACTTTCCATTTAGCTGTGGTGCTCAGAGTATATTTCCCAGACCTGAAGAAGAGCTCTGTCTGGCTTGAAAGCTTGTCTCTCTCACCAACAGAAGTTGGTCCAATACAAGATATTACCTCACCCATCCTATCTCCCATGTTACAAAAGAAATCCAGTGTTTTAGACCCCAGTTTGCCTCCATCCCAAGCAAGGTAGAAGTTACCTTATTTAGTAATTCGAAATTCTTTTTCTCATAAATTTTTAATTGTGAAATGAAAGGCACAAAAAGCATGGTTGGGTAAAAAAAGTAAATTCCCTATCATTTAAGGAATTCTGCCCTGTGGGGGTTGTTCTTGTTGTTTTGTCTCCCATTTTAGATCAGTCTCCTAGATTTTGTCCTTACTAAGCTGAGAGATAAAACATACGTCAAAATGGGCACCTGGGACTAACTTCAGTGAAGTACGGGGCTACATATACAAGAGAAGCTTGATAACAGGGAGCCTCTTAAGGAGGGTGTACTGTGCTTATTTTGTCTCTTAAAACCTGTACTCGAGCAGGACAAGATGCCTATTGTTTCTTTACTTCTGTGTCCTCTTGTAACAGAATGAATATTACTGTAGGTTAGACTTCCTGTGGAAGAACAAGTTCAAAAAAGAGCGTGAGGAGATTGAGACCATGGAGAACCTGAATCGGGTGCTGCTGGAGAACGTGCTTCCTGCACACGTGGCTGAACACTTCTTGGCAAGGAACCTGAAGAACGAGGTCAGCCACTGCTAACTATCAGCTACCCTGTGATGAACACACAAAGACTGGGCATATCATTGAAAACTATCATTTAATAGGTCCATATTGATAGGATTGTAAATTTACAAATTATTTTATTTTCTTTAAGATAATTTAAAGGTCTGTTTTACACCAGAGACTGTGGCACGGCAGCTTGCAATAGGAAGTGGGAAATTGTTTAAATGACAAAGTACTTTGTCATCCAAGAAGCAAGATACAGACTTGGAAGGAGGAAAAAGGAGAGGGAAGGACAAAAGAGATGATTTAATGGACCTGAATTTACATTGAAATTAATTGTTTTCCTCCAGTGGCAAAATGGAGCTGTATTTGAGTGCTGCATTTGCTGCTGGTGTCAGGAATGCCTAGCTATCAAAGGAAAAGTTACAAAAATTAAGACAGAGGGAATGCATTCATTCAGAAAAGAATCTTCAGATGCCTCAGTATCCATTTCTTCTCAGCTTAAGGACTTGATGAAAAGTCCATGGAAGTCAGTAGAAAGACTCCCATTGACTTCAGAGGGCTGTGACCAGCGCCTAAATGTTCCTAAAGGTGCAGTAACAAAGAATGAAAGAAAGTGCTTGTAGAGTAGAGAGTAAATTCTTGCAAAAATAACTGTATTTAACAAAGTAATGATTTCACAATAACCCAAAATAGATACTTAGCTGTGGAGTTTCGTCTTTGATGGGTTAGGTCAGAAAGAGCAGTATTTCTTCCATCATTTCAGCATGCAGTAAGACCTAATAGTAAAGTACTGCATATAAAATCTTTTCTGCTCTTTACTACTCATTAGCTGGTATCCAGTCTGAAAAAAAATTGGCAGAAGATACTGGTGAACCACTGACGTCTTTGGCTTTGTGCCAGGTTGGCACAGCTCCAGTTCTCAGCTCAGGTGTTAATGACAGCAAGCCATCAGGAGTCTGTTTTCTCAAATATGCTATTGCAAAGCTGCCCGACAGGGTAGCACCATCTGCTCACCTAACTATAGGCAACCAGATTTGTATTCTCACCCTCAAGCTTACTGTGATTGAAATTAGCTTTAAATAAATTTGCTGATGATCAGCAACTGTGATGTGCTGAGCCCTCCGAGCTCTCATGTCAAGCAAAGTAAAAATTGGTTTGGCATGCTTTAATGGCCCTCCCTTAAAAAAAAAGATTAGAGTGATACTTCTGTTAGTTATTTTTTTCTTCAACTAGCTTCAAACTCATTTCTTAAATGGATGAGATCCAGATACTAGATTAATTTTGGAAACACTTAGGAATGTTAGCATACTACTGCTTTATGTGTGCTGTGTTCTAAACATCAGCTGTTTCTTCTGATTTGTTTGAATTAATGCCATTAAGGGGATGGAAAACCACTTAAAACTTTCTGATTTGTTGTGTCTGTTCTTACTACTAGTTTTCTTTTTAACATTGGGGAAGGGCATTGTAATTGGGAATGATGATAAAATATATAAAGAAAGTCAGAATAGAGTTAAATTCTTTTGAGATGGCCTCATTTCAGTGGTGGGCATCAGAAGGATGTATGTTAGAGTTGGATAAATAAAGGAGAATTTTTTAAAGACCATTTTAAATGTCAGAAATTTAAATTTGTTGTGTTCATAACCCATTGCATTTGTTTGTTCCAAATATTTGTGCAAACACAATTTCATTTAAGACTATGTTTGTGGAAAACTGTTTGATCCTGTTTCAAAAATTCATTTAATGATTAAACCAAATTTGTGTCAAAAGTAGTAATGTAGGATCTATCCTAGAATTTAATTTGTGAGATTTATGTGAAAGACAAACAAGAAAAATATAGTAGGGAAGAAGAAAATATTGGGGACAGAAAGAAGGAGGAAAAAAGGAGGTGGATGGAGAGTGAGTGGGACCAGATAGTGGGAATCTATCTTTAAGAGACCCAGTAGTGGTCCACACCAGGAATGGCTAATGCAGTGGTCTCAGAGCAAACTGTAATAAATGTCTGTTTGTTGGAACCTCCAGGATTTTGTGTCTGTATCAGATACCAAACTGGAGAGATAAGGAAGGTAGCAAAGGATAGGAGACAGGGCTGGGATTAGAAAGATCCACTTTTCACTAGTGTTTCCCACTTAACATATATTGTAGGCTCAGGATCTCTGTGACTCTCAATTTCTGTGAGAGGCAAAGTACCCAGGTAATGTGGGCACTTTACTACTGTGAGCTCACCTGCAAGCTCACTACAGAGTCCATTAATTGCCATAGTAATCTGTTCTTCCTCTACAGCCAACGCCTGTACAGTAGTTAGACAGCACAGCAGTCTGCCCATTAGGAGGGACAGAAAGGAAGAAAGGAAGTGCCATGGCCCTACCAGAGTGCAAAGCAGGACCTGATTGTTCCTCCATCCTTCACAAGATCTCTAGGACCAATCAAATCAGCAACTGGGGTGTGGATGGGGGAAGAGCAGGAGGGCCTGGCAGAAGAGATTGAGATTCAGTAGGAGGGGGAAGGGAACTTGCCGCAAGGGGCATAACATTTAATTTGGGCGGGCAATGCAAGCCATTCATTCTCAGACTGTTTCCTTTCCCATCTCCCATCAATATCTCTTTGTCCTCTGGAAGATGCTGCCTTCCAAGTCATGGGAACTTCCTTCTTTCAGAGGTGATCTCATTTTCTTTGTTCCTTGCAGATGTTGGCAACTGGGCAAGATCCTTTGCCAGGACTTTCTCCTCAGAATCGGAAGTGCAAGCTTGTTTCACTGTTTTTATTTTAAATTCAACAAAATGTATTCTTTAAATCATGGTTTATTTTAATATTTGTTAAAATTACTTGGAACTAAAACTGCCCTTTCCTTTGAGTTAGTTACAGCTATTCAGGGTGTCTGGGTGACAGACAAGGAAAGCATTGATGTCCATTGCATTAGATTTTCAAGTATACAGAAGCTTAGGCTTAATGTTTTGGAGAGTTTTGCTTTACAGAGAAATGCTTTTCCCAAGTTAAGGAAATCTGATTGCTGAAGCCCTTATTACATCAACAAGCCAAATAACTTCATTATATTGGCAGTCCTGTTTGAAATCCTCTCATCACCTTTGTGAGGGCCATGCTGACAGCTTGGCTTTGTGTAAACCTGACCCATTGGTGTCTTAGCCCTGGTCTCCACTACAAACTTATGTTGGTATAACTATGTCATTCGGGGGCATGGAAAATCTACTCACCCTGTGCAATGCAGTTATAGCGACCCAACTGCCAGTGTACACAGCACTATGTCGATGGGCAGGCTTCTCCCCTCGAAACACCTATGGCCTCTTGGGAAGGTGGATTAACTATGCCAAGGGGAGAAGCCCTTCCATCAGCACAGGCAGCATCTTTACTTAGCACTACAGCTATACGGACTGTGGCGCTGCTGCAGTGCTGTAAATGTACACAAGCCCTTAGACATTAACACCAGGATCTACAGCATTAGCCTGTGTGTCAGAGAGGTGCACACTGTAGCTGAGCTCCACCTGCCCCTTCAACATATGCCATGCAGTAAATGTTCACATCTCCAGTTTGTCCATTTTTTCAGGGTGGGGAGAGAGGGAGGGAGGGGTAACCTTGTTTTGCCACTGGCAAGGTTATATTTATATCTACATGTGGTACAGTCCCACTTGCAATCCTTTCTCTTCAGTTATTTGACATCTTCTTGGTGTACAACCAACAGTACTAGGGTGTAATGCACATTGATGCTTCCTGAGTCACAGCAGCACATCTGTATCCCCACTATGCACACTCTCACAACAGTGCCTTACTCTCTTTCTTATCATTGTGCATTGCACAATTACCACTATTGCTTCTGGGCAATGAACCTGTTCCACAGGGAAGACCAAAAATGCTCCTTCATAACAGCAAGGGTCATGTGGGCTCTGTGTGTGATGTCTATATGGCAGATATCCCTGGGGTCCATAAATGGACAGTGTGACAGTGACCAGTACCAGATGCTTCAAAGGCAGATACAGGAAACACTGCCATGGGCAGTTAGAGAATAATTTGTGCTTAGGGAAAGTCTCTTCCTGACTACTATCAGTTATTGGTTGGCTCTTGCCCTTAAACATGAGGTTTTATTTCCCTTCTAAAATATTTTTATCCTACCTAATATAACTATGGATGTTGTTATCCAAATAACTTTAACAAAAGGCTGATCCTTTTTTGAATCCTGCTAAGCACTTGACTTTAACGTTATCTTATGGCAGCAAGCTCTTCACATTTATTGTTCCTTGGGTAAGAAAGTATTCCATTTAATCAGCTGCAGTTTAAATTTGTTGCATTTCAGTTTCATTGGCTGTCCCCTTGTTCCCATATTATGAGAGAATAGGTGCACCTGGTTTATCTTTTCTATATCACTGTCTGTCTCTGTGACATCTTTTCAGCAGTGTACACCCAATAGCCCTTTCCTGATCAGAGTCCAGTAGAGTGACCTTACTAATGCATCTGTATTCTTGTTACTCTAATCTAATTTATATTTTTTTGTAGATTCTGCTGAGTAGTTCCCACCATTCAGCAATTTTCTTCCATTAGGTTCCATGTAATCTCTTGGGTGTGGTGTTGCATGTCCTCCACCACACCTCTCTGACCTAGCCTGTCTTTCCTGAATAGTTTATAACCAGGTACCACATTATCCTGTTGACTTTTGCCGATCGACCATATTTCGCACCCACAGAATGCAAGATCAACTGAGTTAAGACACATTTAATACTTACACTGTGTTATTTACTGAACTAGGCTTATCTAGTGACTTCAGTGTAATTTAAGGCACTGTAGAATTTAGCCCAGTATATCTATTGAATAAATTAGTTGTTTCAACTTAAAACAGGATGTAGAATCTAGTACAATAGAACTTCGCTAATGAACACTAATTAATGATCAGGAGGACCTTTGTGAATTACTAAATTTTGCAAATGATCAGGTAGGTGAGCAAACACCAATTTTTAAGATGGGTAAATGATCACAGAATGTAGTTTGTTTGTTTTGACATGCATAGCTTATGCTAATATTTATAGTATACTTGCAGTACAATTATTTTTAAGAAGCTTCAGTAATTAAAACCTATTATAAAAGTTTGCTGAGTGAAGAAAAGCAGCTCTTTTGCGTGCGTTAGCTAGAATCTGCTGTAAATACTTTCTCCACCCTTTTTATAAATATTGTTGAATAGTTTCTCTACCATCTGCACCCACTAAACACAGTTTGAGCAGCCTTTCACGCCTTTGAAATCCCAACACTGTTTGGGTCGCTCAGACATCACTTACAAAAACAAAATCCAGTGAGGATGAAAATGATTTGAGAAAGTGAAATGAAAATTGAGCTGACCACAGAAATATGTGCTGTCTGACCCCACTAAGCTATAGGGTACAATCAGCGCATAAAGACGTCTAAACCAGGGGTTCTCAAACTTCATTGCACTGCACTTCTGACAACAAAAATTACTTCATGACCTCAAGGGGGACTAAAGCCTGAGCTCACCCAAGCCCCACTGCTCCAGGCAGGGGGGCCAAAGCTGAAGCTCAAGGGCTTCAGCCTTGGGTGGGGGGCCTGCAACCTGAATCTTGTTGCCCAGGGCTGAAGCCCTCGGGCTTTGGCTTTGACCCTGGGCAATGGGGCTTGGGGTTCAGCCCCGGGCCCCAGCAAATCTAAGCTAGCCCCCGATGACCCCATTCAAAGGGGGTTGGGACCCACTTTGGGGTCCCAAACCACAGTCTGAGAACCACTGATCTAAACTAACCTTTGGCTAAAACCCCCTTTAAGTCTTCTAGGTACATGCAAGGATGTTCACTACATCTTTCTGGAATATGAATGACATTAGACTTGGCTTTAACACTGAGCCAACCCACAGGGTGCAGGAGAAGTCACTTTGGGCTCAATCCAATAAAGTCCTTAGAGCCTTCAAATCCTGTTGACTTCAGAGGGAGAGTTAGGATTGGTCAGCACCTTGGAGAATCAGGCCCTTTTTCCTGCTCTTCCAGCTATGTTTTAGAATTGTAATTTTGAAAGGTAAACTTGTAAAATATACCTAAGCTGAAACAGTGTGATGTAAAGGTGTCTGTGGGATGGGTCCCTGTAACAGATGAGCCTGCCAGCATGTCTGATATCCCAGAAAAATACATTTGTTGCTGTCTATATTAAGTAAGATACTGGTCATAAGACTTTGTGGGACTTGATAATTTTCTATAAAGGTTGCGTGAGATCTACCTGTGTAGTGCCTGTTCCCCACAGACTGTTTTGTGGCACACTTAGCACACATTTTCTTGACTAATTTTTCATTTGACCTTGTCAAGTCACTAAAAGCAGCAGAGAATCCTGTGGCACCTTATAGACTAACAGACGTTTTGGAGCGTGAGCTTTCGTGGGTGAATACCCACTTCGTCAGACAAGTCACTGTTAACTTATACTGGTTTTCCATAATTGAGTGAAAGTAAAACTTCAGACATAATCAGGCCATGTTGATGGTCCTAGCTACACGGGCACATCAAAGAACAATGAATTACTGAACACCATTTCCAACCCTACCACCTTGCACAGCAGTACTTCACATGTGGGCCATTAACATGCTTACCTTTTTCTCTTCAAAGTTACACAGGGGAAGCATATGAAGCTTCTGATACAGCTCCCTGAATGCTGTAGTAATTTAATTCGTAGAACATGGACAGAAAATGCAGAAATACTCAGAGCCATCTAATCTCTCAGACTGAAGACAAGCAATACTCCCTGCTCTCATTCTCATGCCCCCCCGAAAATGGGACACATCCATATCAAGATGGAAATGAAATCAGTGGGAGTACTCATGTAAATAAGATGAATAGGATTTGGCCATATAATGCCATTATAATCTTCCTTAAGATACATATACTGCACATTCTCTTCTTAGTAGTTGATTCTGGCACATCTTAAAGTTTTGTATTGGCCTCCGTGTGTCTGAAGTTGCTAGCATCAGAAGTATTTATTTTTGTTTCCTATAAGTGACAAATTTATTCTCCATGAGAAGGGATGGATTTGTGGTTAAGGCAGTGAACGGGGACTGGGAAGATCTGGGTTCAATTCTTGGCTGTGCCACAGACTTCCTCTGTGACCTTCGGCAAATCACTTCAGCTGTGCTCCACGGCCCACTGAAGTCAATGGAAAGACTTCTATTGACCTCAATCAGTTTCAGTTCCACTCACTAATCTCTTTGTCTTAGTTCCTTCTCTGTAAAAAGGGGATAATGCTTACTTTCTCCCATCCTTTCTCTTGTCTATTTAGATTGTAAACTATTTGGGGCATAGATTGTGTCTCTTACTATGCATTGGTATACTGCCTAGAACAATGGAGGCATGATCTTGGCTGTATCCTCCAGGAGCTACTACAATACATATAGTTAATAATAGAATAGAGATTGTTTTGTAAATTATAGCTCTAACCCTGTACTCAGTCCCATTCAAGTCAGAGGCAGTTCTATGCATCAAAGGCTTGCAGAAATAAACCCTATTTCATTAGCATCATAAGATAAGTTATTTTCCAGATTTTATATTAATGGAAAAAGTCAGTAGCTTTAAAACATGTTGAATGTTTCTAATTTTGTACATTGAAGGTTTCTTTAACAAATATGTTTAATTTGTTTTTTAATTACCCAGTGTAAATTAAAGAAACTCTAGCTTTTAAGAATAAGAAACATCAGATTGTAAGAAGTTAATTCTGTATACCAGAATGTAGGTATCTGGGAGGACTTCCACACCATACTGTTTGCAGTTGATGAATCTTTTGTATTTAGAGCTTTGTTCTTTTCTTTTGGGCAGGATCTATATCACCAGTCATATGACTGTGTCTGTGTCATGTTTGCCTCTATTCCGGATTTCAAAGAATTTTACACAGAATCTGATGTAAATAAAGAAGGCTTGGAATGTCTCAGACTGCTAAATGAGATCATTGCTGACTTTGATGATGTAAGTACTAGTAACAACAATTATTATACAATTAAACCTTGAGAACCCCATTTTGTAAAACAGTGACTGAGAATGTTTGAGAGGACAGTTTGGCAGGAAATTTTTAAGTGTCCATTTCACATGGATATTTTGATAGAGATTTGGGACTAAGAAAAAATTTGTATATGTCATCGAGCAGATCATACTCTGACATATGTATCCTACTGCCATTGATCCACTTCAGGGAGAGCCTTGCACGTGTGTCTAAGGGAGAAGTTTGGCTCTTTATTTATTCAGCATACTATATTCATATCAGAAATTTACCACAGTTTTCGAACTGCAGTGCCTAAAATTTGATGCTTAAATTTGTTTCCCTTGAAATTAATATTTCCTTACATCTGATCTGTATTAGTCTAAGTTTTTCTCCCTTACTGATGACATGATTTCTGAGTGACTAATAAGAATGTGAAGGTTTAAAATCCATCATTCTCAACTAAAGGCAGGTGCAGACTGGGGAATTGATGGCAGAATTTGAAGATAGTTATAGCTGTGCAACACACTGAAGACAGCATTTGACCTGTACACACTCAGAGAGAAATTGAAATGCATGAGACAATAAACAGGGAACCCCAGATCCCATATTCCTTTTTCAAAGTCACGTACTCAGAATGCAGAAGAAAGCTTACCTGTTGATTCATGTGACACAAGTAGGAAACTTTTTACACCCTCAGATGTATGCAGATCCCATTGTCTTCGAGGCATGCTGCACATGTAAAAAGGAAGAATTTGGGCCATTCTTAACAGCAACTATTATACTTTAGACTACATACACTGAACATACTTTCTACTGATCGTACAACACTGAAAAGATGTTCAGTGTAAGCATAAAATAGACCATTACACTTTAAGGTCATTCTAAGTAAAAACAAAACTCCTTGTGGAATTACATCCATCAAACTGTACTTAACTTATTTCTTCTAATAAGAGGTAAAAGACAGCACTGAGAATTAAGTATCAGAATACCTTTAAGGTGTTTAGCTACCAGACACTGACAATCTGGGTAATTGAATAACTTATTTCTTCACAGTTGTTGTCTAAACCAAAATTTAGTGGAGTTGAAAAGATCAAGACCATTGGAAGCACTTACATGGCAGCTACAGGACTGAGTGCTACGCCCAGCCAAGAACACAGTCAGGTACAGCAAAGACATAAACAGCTTGCTAGGTAAAAGTCGTGTT
Source organism: Chelonoidis abingdonii (assembly GCF_003597395.2). Lineage (NCBI taxonomy): Eukaryota > Metazoa > Chordata > Testudines > Testudinidae > Chelonoidis > Chelonoidis abingdonii. The sequence continues at coordinate 132,966,417 of NC_133770.1, forward strand.
CACATGAAGTTCAAAGTACATTCATACGTATTGCAGGCCTGGCATGGATTTTATCATATTGGACAGGTTTTTGTATATTTTTATTCACTAAATTCTTCAAGTTCCTGTGAACTATACTCTTTACAGTGTAACATGAAAGGATGTCTTTGCATTTTCTCAGTCTAACTATGTCACTTTAGTTCCAAAACCACTATTCCCTATTATAGTGCAACGGTTCTCAGAAGCACTTCACTAGTATAGATTTAGAGCAGGGGTCGGCAACCTTTCAGAAGTGAACCTACCTCATTATCTCTAGCTTGCTTGCATATATATACCTGCCCCTGGAAATTTCCACTACATGCATCTGACAAAGTGGGTGTTCACCCACGAAAGCTCATGCTCCAAAACATCTGTTAGTCTATAAGGTGCAACAGGATTCTTTGCTGCTTTTACAGATCCAGACTAACATGGCTACCCCTCTGATACTTTCAGAAGTGGTGTGC
>NC_133770.1:132967603-133007525 GCF_003597395.2 Chelonoidis abingdonii
AAAGTTGGGGGTGGGGATGTGGGGGGGTGCATGGGGGGACCCCTGATTTAGAGAGTTCTATGAAAGACTTCAAAAATTGGTGTTTCATTACATGTGTTCCAAGGGAAACAACAAACAATCAGCTGTATACTTTGGGTTTGTCTACATGACCTTGCAGTTTGGACTACAAGGGTGTAAACTGGAGCACCCACCACCATGCTGCATTGTAAATCATCCCAGTAGGCCCTGTGAGCCTGAACTAAAAAGGTTCCTAAATTCACATTAAACTGGTCCTGTTTGTTATTGTAAAATAAGATATCTACACAAACCGGTAAACTTAATCCTGCATTGCAATGGGATGGACAAGATGAGCTTGACAGGTCTTTCCTAGTTCTAATTTCAGTGATTCCATGAACAGTCACACAGACCAGTCGTATTGCCTGGTCGTCTGCTGGTGACAGTTTAAATTGGGATTGAAATGCAGTGTGACAGGGCAGAGCGTATCTCTATAGCCTGCCACATTCCCCGCCTCTGCAGTTCAGGTCATCTGAAGTGCTTTTACTAAAACACCCTTGATTTGGACTTTTACGGGTTGAGAGAGGAACATCCTCACTGGGAGGTACTTGGCTGTAGATTTTGCTTCCCCCTGGATCTGCAGCATGCCAGCCTGTTGGACTCCAGTGCATGTTGTAAGAATAATTTTTGAGAAGGGGTTTGGTTATACAGTGGGACAAGAGTCTTTTACTGTGCAGTAAGTCTTTTCTCTCAGCGCCCAGAGAGTGTGCGATGTGAGCACTTGTATAAACAGAAGAAGAAATAAATATATCATTACACCATCCATCAACACACAATTCTGTATGTTATTACTAGGATTCTAAGCTCCTTGAGGCAGTTCTGTTTGTGCAGTGCTTAGCACAATGGGCCCCAGTCGGGCCCTTCAGCACTACCACAATACAAAAACCATTAGTAATAATATTAATTTTTTTCCAGCATATTGCCAAATGCAAAAGTGATTGAATTTGGGCTGCATTGTAAACATGGAGATGTTGGTACCAGAAGTTTTAGAGGCTTTACATAAGTTTCAAATATGGCAGGTTAGGCATAGTGCTATTCGCGCACACAGTTATTTATTAAGAGTTTTAAATATCAACATATTAAAAGTAAGGAATCTCCAAATTAAAAATCCTTCATTATCTAGCTTCTCCAAAATGATGCTCATGCAATGTAATTGGAGTGGGTATCATAGCAGCCACAGTGAAAGAAGAAAGATAATTTGTATGCATAAAATAATGTAAACTAGACATCAAACTTTCACCATGTTTCAAGAATATATGGTCTGCCATTAGTTGTAAATCATCCAGCCACACAGAAATTCCAGCCAGTTTCAGCATAGACACTAATGCAATAAATTAATATTGAGATAACCAAAGGAAAAGCCAGTCAAAATATACCTTTTTCCTCCTTACCTAATTGTATTGTATATAATACAATTTAGCTATAATAGGCTGTCGTTGTCTCGACCAATTTTGAGTTCACTTCACTGACCTAACTTCCAGGATAATAGGAACATCATGATCCCTGCTCATTCAGTACTGGTCTCCTTCTGATCATACATAAAGGGCTTGCTTCGCCTCTCACCTGCACTGTTGTAAATCTGGATTAACGCCATTTAAATCAATGGCATAACAGCAGTGTAAGTGAGAGTAGAGTTGTGTCAAACAGTTAAGTCTTATTAGACGGTTTCTGAATGTTGTTTGTCACTGAACATTAAATTGAGACATCTGTGTTGAATTTAAAGCAAGATCCCAGACCTGAAGGTGTTACTTTATCAATCAAGTCACCCAGCCTCCTAAAATATATTGACCATATTAGTAAATGTCACATTCCAGATCATTCGCTGCAGCTACCTGGCATGAAGCATATTCAATGGTTTCTATTTGAGTAAATTGATTATTATTTTGTCACCTAATTAGAATCTTTCTGCTAAATGTTTACCTACATTTAAATTATTATTTCTTTAGCAACTTGTGTTCTTACTTAAATTGCTTATTAGCAAATCAGTGAATGTAATTTTTATGCTTTGAATACAACAAACTGCTGCAGTAATGCTTTTCCATTACAATTTGAAACTGTGTTTGACTTGCATATATTTGATTTACTAAAACCAGTTGCACTCATTAAACTGAAAGTAGAAGAAAAATATAAGATCAAGGTCACTGTGTTTTTATACCTACCTTAATATTTGTGAAGCTGTTTATAAATAGCTAGAAAAGAAGAGGATTTCATTGACACACGCACATGCATGTGTCAATGAAAGGTATGCATAGATGTGCACACCCATCCTGGACATCTATGCATACATTAAGTAAAAGAGACAATACATTATTATGCCCCAGTTGATTCTAGCTGAAGCTGAGCAGATTTCAGTTCCCACCATCAGGTATTGTACATAACAGCAGCTTTGTTTCTATGCAATGTACTTTCGTATTACAATATGTTGAAGATTCTGAGTATTTTGTGCATGCCCTTGCAACAAGTGGGGGATAGCTTGGTAGTTTGAGCATTGGCCTGCTAAACCTGGGGTTGTGAGTTCAGCCCTTGAGGGGCCATATAGGGATCTGGGATAAAAATCTGTCAGGGGATTGGCCCTGCTTTGAGCAGGGGGTTGAACTAGATGACCTCCTGAGGTCCCTTGCAATCCTGATATTCCATGATACAGAAAACACTTTGATGACTCTCAGTATGTGGATTCCTAATTGCTTGCTTTTTTTATATTCAGGAACCTGAACGACAGTATATGCACATAGGAACTATGGTTGAGTTTGCATTTGCCCTAGTGGCAAAACTGGATGTAATAAACAAGCACTCATTCAATGACTTCAAGTTACGAATAGGTATGTAACACAAGAGTCTTACAAGAATATTTTGTAAGGGAGAATTCAGTGTGAAATTTGAGTACATTAAGAAGCTAGTAATACTAGCTAAGAGGACAGATAAGCAGCTTTTCCCTGTTATAAGGGAGATTGAATGGTATTGCCATTGACTTCCTCTGCAGTTGTGGTCGTAGGTGTGTCTCAAGATGGGCACCCAAAAAATGGAGGCATTCAGAAGTATAGGCTCCATTGACAATGTTGGCCTTTGTGTCTGCAATGGTTTGATGGTGACTCATCAGTCTTTATTTAAACATTTTTAACTTTTAACATGTTAATGGGAGAGGAGGCAAAAAGAATCCAGCGTGGGATTTTCAAAAGCATCTAAGTCATTTGGTGCTGAAAATGCAACCTATTTTACCAAATCTTAAATAATGAACTCTTATATTCTAGTCTCTTGTATATTGGTTGCTGTTCATTTTAAACTGTCCTCGTATGTTTCAAGTGATAAAAATAGCAAAAGTATGCTGTTTTCTGCAAAATGTACAGATCTAATTCTCTTTAAATGAAACCTCCCCACATACAAGAAAGTTGGACCCAACCCTTTCCTTCAAAAACAGCTGGGAATCACATACAGATGAGGGCCACATCAGTTGCATAACTGGCAGAAGTAATGTTATGTTGTTTGCTTCTCCTTTCTATTACACATCTACAGCTATTGGAACATAGCAGCCTCAAACACTAAGATTTTTTAGTCAATTCTATTTGTTAAGGATATCACTTATAATTCAGTTTCTGGCTTCTTCTCCTGGAGTATCATGACATTTTTCAAAATAAATGCAAGGTTGTTATCACTAAGCCAGGAAAAGGAGACAAAAATCAGTTAAAAACTGGCAGAAGCCCATATATTCCCAGATTTAATTTCTAGTAATAATGTGTGACAGTTTTTGAATACAAAATGAAATTTAGAAAGTGTGAAATGCAAACAGTGAATAACTATTGGAAACCTATAAATCCATCCTGTAAACATGCCTCAAGTACTTGGTTTCTAATTAAACAGCAGCTAGTCACCTTTCTAGTCTTTCTTGCAGTGTAACTCTCATTTCTTGTGCCTGCTGCTTGTGCTCTCATGTTTAGTTCACAGTGCCATCCTATGGCAAGAGTTTGGCATTAGTCTCATATTAATTATTCATGTACAGTAACTCCTCACTTAACATCCACCTGCTTAATGTTGTTTCAAAGTTACATCGATGCTCAATTAGGGAACACGTTCATTTAAAGTTGTGCAATGCTCCCTTATAATGTCGTTTGGCTGCCTGCTCTGTCCACTGCTTGTAAAATTCTGTGGAAGAGCAGTGACTTTACAAGACAGCATTCCACAAGTTCCTCTTCCCCACCTCCTCCTGCTCCCTGCCAGTGCTTAGGACTTTCTGGGAGAGGGAGGGAAGAGCAGAGACACGGCGCTTCCCTGGTCTTTGCCTTCCCCCCCAGAAATCCTAAGCACAAAGCGCTGGGAGAGGGGGAGAAGTGGGGAAGCTCCATGTCTCTGCTCCTCTCCCTCCCTCCCAGAAAGTCCTAAGTGCCGCTAAACAGCTGTTTGGCAGCGCTTAGGACTTGGGGCAGGGGGAAGAGCAGGGATGTGGCTGCTCCAGAGAGGAGGTGGAGTGAGGGTGGGAAGAGGTGGGCCTGGAGTGGAGCAGGGACAGGAAGAGGCGGGTCTGGAGCATCCCCCGGCAAAGTCAGCACCTGTTCTTCTCCGAGGAAACTACCGCTGCTGCTGCTGAAAAGGTGCTTCCTAGCATCCTTGCCTGCAGCGGGCTGTGCCTGTCTGGGGCAAGCCGGGGCACTTCCAAACCACAGTACAGTACTGTACAGTATGTCTGCCCCCCCCCTCAAATTTTCTTGGAACCTAACCCCCACATTTACATTAAATCTTATGGGAAAATTGGATTTGTTTAACATCGTTTCACTTAAAGTTGCATTTTTCAGGAACATAACTACAACATTAAGTGAGGAGTTACTGTACTCCTCAAAAGTCATGTTGGTTAGGGTTGGGATGGTTTTGCCGTCATTGGCAATTTAAAAACAAGACTGGGTGTTTTTGTAAAAGCTGTGCTCTAGGAATTATTTCAGGGATGTTCTATGGCCTGTGTTATACAGAAGGTCAGACTAGATGATCACAGTGATCCCTTCTGGCCTTGGAATCTGTGAATCCTTTGGGAGTATTCTTTGTAGAACAAGCCACAGTTAATAGAACAGCAAAGCAAAGATGAAATATCTCCCTCTCCCTTTCCTTTCAGTTCAAAGTGAACACAAGTCGGTAGGTTTATCAAGAGATGTGGAGTTATAATCCTGTAGGAAATGGAAATTCTCTTATTCCCATCAATGATTTAATTCAAACAACACGATCTGTAAGGCAGTGGTATCGGCAGCATCAGCATTATGTGACAAACAAGTGCTGATGAAAGTCAAGGGCTAAACCCACACACTAACTGTAGCACAAAAGATTATATCGAAGCAGTGTTCATGAAGCAAAGTCTCTAAACAACACGATTGACATATAACTTCTAAGGGGAGTTTCCTGTATAGTCTATAAAAGTTGTACTCTTTTGCTTAATGATGTTAGGAGAGAGATGTTAAAAGTTGTTCAAGTAACTATCAACAAGGACATAGTTTGGATGCAATCATTGTTTCCTACTGTTTCATTTACCATGTGTAATTGTGATGCTCCTGCAGCTGACTTGAAGAAAGGATTACATTTTTGCTGATTTTGAGCATCCCTAGTGATTGTTTTGTTTTACTCTTACTGGATAGCACGCACTCTCTCATTTATCTGTCTGAGCTATTTTAGGTGTTTCTAGAGCGCCAGTCACCATAGTATCTCCTCCATGCATAGTCTCATCAGGCAGACCAAAAATAATAAACACAAATTTAGAGCAAGTCTCCTTTGGCCATCCAGTACCGTGATCTGTTAAGCCTAATGAACAGTTTTTGCCTTTCCAAATTAATCTAGCGAAGGCCTTAAGCAAGCTATTAAAGGAATTAATATATTCAGAAACTAAGGAGCCAAGTGCTCAGACAAACATTTATAGACCTCTACCTGGTATCACTTGGGAGCTGCACCTTTTCCCAGTTACCTGTATTTAACAGCTGTAACCACTTCCTCCATGTTAATGAGCCCTGTAGGGCCTCTGTCATCATCCCCCAAGAGGAGTGATTAATTCCTTCAAAGAACTAGTGCATCTGCTAAGTAGAGGCATTTGGATAGGAGCTGTATAATTCCTTATAGAAACCCATCAAGGCATTGTTGATACTCTTACTATGGGAGTGCCACATTCACTTTGTTGATAGCTTCATTCCATTTTTTTAAGCATGGTCCATAGGCAGGGTTATAATTGTAGGATTACACACTACTCTCAATCCCCGTCCCATCAGGTTTCCCACTGATGTCAAGGGCATGTTTGCATGAAGGTCCAAGATAGTATAAATAAAAACTAAACAACAGCCATGTTCTGTTTACTGATAATGAAACGTATGTCATGTCCTGCTTCCATTTCCTAGTATGTCACCCCTCCCCCCTTCTCAAAAATGAACTCAGGAGCCAAGAATGACTGCAGGATGGAAGTCTCTTGGGTGGCTATGTATGATCTTATTATTCCCTCTAGCAATCCGTATCAAAACTGATGTTTTACTACCATAACACACTGCTTAAGCAGCAGATATGAATGTAATCGTGTAGATTTATTTATTAGCCCAAACATTCTAGGTCAATGCTATCAGCAAAAAATAGTCCTATGAGTGAGAACTTTTCTGAGTCCATTAATCTACTTTGTATGTCAGAAATAAAAGAATGCTGTAAAAGTAATTAGATTTGGCAGTCATTGTTTTAATATTGAAGGTTATTCCCATTCTCTATAGAGACTGAAGGTACATCTATTTAATAGAAGGTAGAGATGCTCTCTAAAGATAGCACTAGCAAGTTATTAAGAAACTATAACAGGAAAATATTTTTTGTGAAATTGAGGTGGACTAACTTGGCACTTTTATTACTAATATCCTGCTGCAGTAAGTGATCAAATACACTTGTGGCCATCCCATTTATTGCTGTGCCCTCTATCCAGCAAAGGCCAAATACATGTTTATTTACTTTATATATGAGCTAAATATGCTACTCACCCTTATTTGTAAATTCTCATTAACACAGAGGGTCAACCAATGTTTTACAGGCATCAACCATGGACCTGTAATAGCTGGAGTAATTGGAGCTCAGAAACCACAGTATGACATCTGGGGCAACACAGTGAATGTGGCTAGCAGGATGGACAGCACTGGTGTCTTAGATAAAATACAGGTATCTTTTTTCATGTTACTGTCTGAGTGACTTACTCCTTCAGAAACAGATCAGCATGTTGATAGATGAAATAAATCAATGAATTGTTCTTAGTGATGAACCAGGCAGATTGACAATCCTGGGGGAGCATCTGCAGCCCAAAAGGGTCACATAGAATGTGGGCCAGCAGTCCTAGATGCACAGTACAGAAAGATCAGTCCCTGAAAAGGGAAAGTATAGATTTAAAAGACATTTAGTCACTCAGGAAAAGCAGCAGAAGCAAAATGACTGTTGGTGTTCTAGAGGGACAAGTTGGGGGAGGTAATGTCTTTTATTGGACCAATTTGTGTTGGTGAGAGAGACAAGCTTTTGAGCCACACAGAGCTCTTCTTCAGTTCTGGGAAAGGTACTCGGAGTATCACGGCTAAGTACAAGGTGGAACAGATTGTTTAGCATAAGTAGGTAGCACATATTCTAAGGGGTCATGCAAGGTAGGGTGGTCCATTAACACCACTGCAGTCACAGGACAAAAAGAGGGGGTTAGTGGGTTACAGATTGTTGTAATAAGCCATAACCAGTGTCTCTGTTCAGTCCATGGGCTCTTCATGAATGATACACAGCTCTTGAAAATCTGAAATACTTTTTGGAGTACCATATGGTAGATTAGACAAATTTTGTTTTTAGCGCGAATTGTGCATCTGCAGGCCCTGTGTCTTCAAACCTAAGCATATAAGGTAAAATGCCTAAAACAGGTGTTAAGCATCTAAATAACAGATTATTTGATGGCTCACATATGGAACTCCGCAGTGACTCAGTGTAGGTGCTCAAGATCGAAAAATGAGCTCCAGTATATAGGTGCCTTTTAAAGATCTTCCAAGCATCATGACAATAACATTGAAAGCATCCAGGCTGGCTTCTGTCCTAGATGCTAAAGAGATTATATTCTCTCTTTTTGTGCTCATCATTTTAAAAAAAATATTATATGTTTCAGGTTACAGAGGAGACGAACAACGTCTTACAAACGCTGGGGTATATGTGCACCTGCAGAGGAATAATAAATGTAAAAGGAAAAGGAGAACTGAAAACATATTTTGTACATACTGAAATGACAAGGTCCCTTTCACAAGGGAATGTGGCATCCTGAAGAATATTTTTAGGTGTGAACAATACCGTATTTTCAGGAAAGTATCACACACTTCTTAATTCCATTTTGGCCCTTAACTTCAATGTGCGTGTTATTTTCCGGTATTATGGAACTGTTATTTTAGCATGGCTGCAGAATGGTCCGGTGACCAGCGGTACGCACCTCGCTATTCTCATGTGCCAGGGCAGTTGTGTTGTGTGCTATAGGACTGGAAGACTGTACTGCAACTTGCACTGTTACTTCAAGACAAGAAAGAAGAAACAAAGATTGCTAAAGAGGCTAAAATGCAGAGGCTGATACCAAAGGGACTAAGATGATGTTAGTGATAAACAAAAACAATCTTAAGGCAATAAAGCTAGGGGTGCATAATATTTTCTGGTGCATGATGTTTCCTGGAAGATACGGTAGCTCCCCAATAGCATCCATTAGTCTGACATTAAAATATACAGTATTTGTAAATAAGTTGATTCTGTCCCTCCATATACAATTTGGATATGTTCACCAGTTGTGTCTCATAGCCAGTGACATGTTGGGGGCACCTGGTTGGCATTCTTTCCTGGAGACAGTCCTAACAACAAAGGAGCAGTTTTGTACAAACATGTCAGCTGTTTTAATGCCATTGTCTTTTGTAAGGTTAATTCATTAAAAGTTTGTATGTACTTTGTCTTAGACTTTGTCTCTAAGCTTTGCTTCTTTCCACGTGGTTCCTCTTCCTTTAATAATCGCACCTCCTTTCAGCAATTGTTGATGTGACAAATTAGCACCAGCTAGGATGGTAATAACCAAAGCTCCCGCTACAGTCTAAGTCATTAATGTCAGATGCCCTTGTTACCTTAAAAAAAATAAAAATAACACACACACCCCCCCAACAAAGTCTCACCAGTATTATCAGTCCTCACCAGCCCAGGAGATCAAGCCTCATTCTAAACTCTGGTTCCCATGCTGTGACAGGAGTATTGCCTCAACTGGATGAGCACCAGGGGAATATAACAGCTAGTGTCAGCCCTAGAATTCCTACTGCTCCACACAAAACTAAAATTATAGTGCTTTGTGCAATACACAGGATGGGCTAATTTTTTAAAATCTGAATGCCTTTTACACATTGCTGCCTGTGCTGTCCCTTGTTGGTATGATCTGAAAGCCCCTCAAGCTCGTAGGTGTCCTTCAAGCTATAATGGCGTAATTGTGAGTGGAGATCTCTTAATTGAGCCCTATTAGGTTGAAGTGCACCAAATGTGTTGTAAGTCTCAGCTGAGCTCCTTGAGGGACAGTGAAAACTATTCAATTTTACAGACTACACCCAGCTTTTGAAGTCAACCTGCCATGCTGTATTCCTCCAGAAAACAAATTGCATTGTACATGTAACACCAAGGGGGACTCTATATCCACCTATGTATTGATAGCATGCAAAAGAGCTGTTGATTAATATTTAATAATGGAAAAACACTTAACAGTTTAATTGAGGAAGTTAATGGAGTCAGATCACTATTGTGGCCTTACTGCTTTCTTTCTCCAGTGAGAGTCAATACCTTAATATTAAAACTACCAACATTTGAAGCAAGCAGATTAATAGAATTTATAAAACTAAATTAACTGCACATCAGTTGGCCTTTTTTTTCCTTCTTACACTGTTTTCAAAGTTTATGTAATTCTTTATATGTTGTCTCAAAACAAAAGCAGTAAAGACAGCATTGTTTTAAAAAGTTACAATCACAGTTATTCTGTCCCTGATTTATAACAACATAGTAACTGAAAACAATGAAAAAAGTGTATACCAAAATAAATTCATTTAAAACCTACAAGGAATAAATTATAAGGAAAGAATGACAATTTATGAACTCCTCCAAAAAAAAGTATAAATTAACACTGAATTCATTAAAATCAATATAATAATCAAATTAAAATGCACTAAAATGAAGACTTTGACTTCTTTTGAGGTGAACAAATATATATTGGCCTAAGGAAGCCAAAATTTAGATGAGTGGACAATACATCTTGATGTTTATTGAAACAAAATTATATATTCTGAATATTTTCAGAAGCAAGCTCTCCCTCAATTATGGCCATGAATTAATTATAGTAGTTTTTATTTAGACTACCATTTTAAATGCTAGATGAAGTTAATGGGCCAGCAAATACTGTAGTTCACTTCTTATGGGTCTGGAGCACAGGACTGGCAGATGACCTGCGGATTTAATGAGGTTTAACCCATTATAGATTGTAAAGCAGATAGAACCTCGTGGATCTCAAACTCTGATACTGTGCTCCTGATCACAGTACAACATAAACTTAGCTAGCAAGACATCCTAACATGAAAGGTACTGTTAGTGCATAGTATTTATTATGGTGAGCCAGAAAAGAATCAGAGCCTTGCACATGCAAACTGGTTGGCTCAGATACAGTCATAATGCATTATTAGCATATGTGATCCAGTTGGAGACATTTGAACTGTCACTAATATTGTTGATCTTTGAGGAGGAGTTATACAATAGACACTTACTGGCTCCCACACAACTTTTCTGATAGTTCCTACAGCAGAAGCAAATCCTCTGGCTGTGCTGCAGTTGGTGCTAAGGGAAAGACATAATTGCAATCATAGTAGGAGCAATGCAGAGACAGTGCATAGACACAGCATTCAACCATCAACATGCATACAAACAAATGGAAAATTTTGAAAATATCAAAATGTAGCTGCAGAAAAACATAGGCACAGTCATGACGTGGGCACAAAGGACATTTGTGTCCGGCTGACTGCAACTGATTGTACCCAGCACAGCATGTTTTGTTAAACCAATTATGAGAAGGTGCCCAAGAGAGACAATATTGTTATACATGTGAAAATTAAGATCCAGACTAGAACCACAACAGCTGGTTGAAGGAAGTTCCCTGATATTTTCTTCTATTCATATGAAGTGTCTGGTATCACTTATCCTGTCCAAGGGACAGTTGCTGATCCCTGACACAAGGAGATGTTCCTCATAGCTGAGAGCCGAATTTGGGGTGCAAACATCAGGAAATCTTAATAATAAAATCAGCTGTCCCATGCTGAGTATCAGAGCTGAGGAAAAATGGTATGCCATGAAGATGGTGTGATAAAGCCCCTGTCCCAAATCTGGACCTTAGCGTCCAAAATCTGGGGGCTTAGCATGAAACTCCCCCAAGCTTATTACCAGCTTGGATCTTATCTCGCTGCCACCATCCAAAGTTTTTCCAGGGTTTTGGCCCCCTCTCGGGGTTCCCCAAACCTTTCCTTGGGGGACCCCCTCTCTGGTCTCCCCAAACTTCCCCTGGAGAGACCCCCAAGACCCAGAAGTCTGAGTCTTACCGACAAGGGAAATACCTCCCTTCCCTTCCCCCTCCCTCTCTGGGCAACCTGAGGGAGTTGATGTAATCTCTTTACATCACAATACCAAGAAAACCTGTCTCCGTCTTCCACAAAGAGACAAACCTTAAGCACAAGGGAACAGAGCTGATTCTTTCTCTCTTTCCCCGTAGCTTTTTCCCGCCCTGGGACAATAGGAGAATTCAACACAGAATGTAATGTTTCCCCTCCCCCCTGTCTTCCCTTGAGAGAGACAGTATACCTGGTACAGAAATTTCTATCCCCTTGCCTAACTAGGAAAAGAAATTCAACCAGTTCCAAAAAGAAAAACTTTTATATAAAAAGAAAGAAATTACATAGACTATAAACTAAACACTGCATTAAGAGATCAATACAGGGATATTGCTTATAAGAAAATATGAATAAACAGTCTGATTCAAAAAATAGCCAATTTAAACCAGTCCAGCAATTACACACATGTAAATACAACTTACAATATCAACCTATTGCTTTCCTTTTGTACTCACACTTGGTAACAGAAGAGTAGAAAGAAGCTTGGAGGTAGAAAGAAAGATGTTCTCACCATAGCCGGGAGAAACAAAAGACACAGAGTCCCCAATTCCCTCCCTGACTTTTAAAAATCCAGTTTTCTGATTGGTCGTCTGATCAGGGTTTGGTTCCCTTTGTTCACCCTTTTCAGGTAAAAGAAACATTAACCCTTACCCATCTATTTATGACAGATGGAATCCACACTGCAAAAAACATCTCTAAGAGTAACTTGGGAGTTACAACATAAACCATAAATTTGATAAGTTGTCCTGTAAAAAAAAGTTACATGATGTCCTTAATGTGTCTGTCCACTACTTAGCGAGTTAAGAAAAATGTTTTCCATATGAATCAAAGATTTCCCAAATAGTTCCATTGGCAACAAGAAATAATTTCCCAGATTCTACCCAGAGGAAGCCAGTGGTCATTTATCTCTAAGATTTCCTCTGAATGTCTCCCATCTTCCTATTATCAGAGGGGTAGCTGTGTTAGTCTGGATCTGTAAAAAGTGACAAAGATTCCTGTGACGAGACCAACAGATGTATTAGAGCATAAGCTTTCGTGGGTGAATACTCACTTTGTCAAATGCATCTGATGCAAAGTATTCACCCACGAAAGCTTATGCTCCAATACATCTGTTAGTTTATAACGTGCCACAAGACTCTGTCGCTTTTTACATCTTCCTATTGTAAATATCCTCTAGGAAGGATATCTTGTTCATACATAATATTGTATAATTTCTAGGCTTTGACTATGCTCTAACCTTGTGTGTGTGTGTGTCATTACAGTCATGCAGACAGTACTTCTTGCCAATGACAGGTCAAAGCAATCACTTCACAACACATTTTTTATTAAATTCCTTTATACCAGATATGAATTATTATATACTTGTGGAAATTACAGTATCTGTCACTTTTAGTCTGTCAGTTCAAGGTTAGGCTTTTCATATATAGTCTCACACATTTTGGGAACTTGTAGCATATCTAGCACTCAATTTGCAGAATAAAAATACTCCAAGTAAAAAGCTGCTCTTATGCTTTTTCAAAAAGTCACATAAAGTTTAGTGTTTCACTACTCTATTACTGTGTAACATTTGAAAAGGCTTGAATGTGACTGAGCCAATGAAACAACAGATGAGTATGTCTATATTCTGAGAGTTCATTGTACCAATTTAGCTATCGGTGCACAAACCAACGTAAATCTGTGTAACCTATAGTGTGGAGGCTGTTATCTTGATATAAAAATGTTTATAGTGGTAAAACCTATTTTGGTAAATTTCTAAACCAATATAATTAAACGGTACAAAAACTGTGTGTTGACCTTGCTCAATATCCACATGCTATTCTGACATTTTGGCGTTACACACAAATGTTTGCTATGATCAAGCCAAATCATGTCCCAGAAAATAAGAAAGCAGAGTTACACTGAAATTCATCACGTCTGTTATTAAGGCAGTAGAATTTATACCATCATCATTAGAGTGGATCAAAAGACCTGAGTAAAGGATGTGCACGAGGAGTAGTGGGAAGTCCTGCTGCTTGCCTAGAGCTCTGTTCTGGGTACAGGCCCCAAATGGGACAACGTATCGGGGGCTTACTTATTGTTTAGTGTGCTAGACTCATTATTACCCTCCTGGCAGTGCCCTCCTTCACACTGGTGGAGCCAGTTGGGTATGAAGAGAGAAAAAAAACCCAGTTTGTAGATATTTGTCATTTTACTTGTTAACTAGGAAATTAGATAGTAATACAGAGTACAAGTAATTCATATTATTTAAATGCTATTTCAGAGACAGACAGGGTCTTATACTTTATAAAGATCACCTTGCATCCTATTTTTGTTATCTTTGCTTCATGCATTTTAAAGTATTTAAATAAAAGACATCAGTGCATCTGCTTTTTCCACTGATGTACAGCTACAACCTTCTCACTAAAGAAAAACAAACAGCTATGCAAATTTGGAAGACAATACATTTAAAAGTCTCCATCTTATTTTGCATTCAGAGCCTTATGTCACAACGCTCAAGTAAATATGTCAACAAACTGTTTCATATACCATGAGATTTACTGTTAAAGTAGGTGTTTACCTTTTCCTCTGAAAAGCAATTTGTCTTTCACATGTTGCCTAAAAACATCACAAAGTCTATAGATTTATTTGTTGTTTATTTAGAAAGACATTTAATTTCACATTTACTTTCTGCATTTCTCACCCTACTTTTCACCTTGGTCCCAGTCTTTCAACTTACTGTGCACTGGTCTGCCCACAAACAGTCAATTGCAGAGCTGAGGCTCTAGTGTTTTTCACTAATAGTCCCACAAGAGGGGCATTTGACAAACCTGTTCATGTGTAATGGAACAAACTTGTTTCCAAGACATTTTGAAAAAGGAATACCTAAACCTGAAATAGCCCAGTAAATTTTCATAGTGAAAAGCTGCCCTTCCACCTTGTCTCTAAAATTATTTGAGAGAATGTTAGAAAAAATGTGTTCACAAATCTGAAATCTGCCTTTTTATCTTCAAAGTACTTTGTAAACACAGTAATTATTGTGTCATGTCAAATGGTAAATAACCCAGTAAGTCCAAAGTCCACCTATCTTGTTAATGTCAAAGGTTCTCATGTTTTTAGTGGAACAATAGAAACTTTCCCTCCAGAAAGATCTAGGAGACTGGCAGCTGACGTGGTGTAGGACACCTTTTTTGCTGACATCTTGAGTAGCTGCCTGAAAAAGGGATGTTTAGATAGAGCGGTGGGAGGTGGAAATTTGAAAAGTCTCTAGCACCAAGCAATGGTGTTTTTAGTATTGTCACACTGGCTGGAGTGGCTCATGACCATGAGTGCCAACCTCAGGGCAGACTATCAAAAGCAGGGCAGACACCCCAAACTGATGGTAAGATCTATAATTAGATTTCACCAACCAGGGTGACCAGATAGCAACTGTGAAAAAGCAGGACAGGGGGTGGGGGGTAACAGGCACCTATATAAGAAAAAGTCTCAAAAAATGGGACTGTCCCTCTAAAAGTGGGACATCTGGTCACCCTATCACGAACCCATACCAAATGTGTATTCCCAAAGTACTACAATAGTCTTATAATGGAGTCACTGGCAGTCCCCTTAGACACTCCAGTCTATCTTGCCACCCAGGCAAGCAGGACCATGTGATAAGTGGTCACTTACACATAAATCACCAATATTCCAGGTTTCTCCCAGTTCCAAGGGACCAACCACTCACCTAGGTCAATTTGCATTCTAGATCTCACAAAGACAGGCTGGTAGCCAATTCTCCAGTAAACTAGCTAAAGGTTTATTAGCTAAGAAAGAGGAATGAGAGTTACAGAGAGGTTAAAGCAGGTAAAATATATATACAGGTGAGTCACCGTCTATAATTTCAAATGGTAGCAGAGATGTAGTAATCTGCCAGTTTCCCAAAAGTTTCTCAGGGCTACCTGGAATAACATTAGGAATCTCTGTCTTCTTGTTCAGTTATTCTGCCCTGTTAGAATCCAAACAATCCAGAGATGAAGGATCTTTCCCTGAGTCAATAGTTCCAGATTCTTCTCACAGAAAACAAGCTGATAGGGTCACCTCTTTTGTAGACTCTTTCTTTGATTGGTGGAGAGAGAAGAGCACATTTAGATTCTTTGATCTCTGATCTGCACACACTAAGACCACTCGGTTTCAAATGTACAAGATTTAGCACTTTACTGTTAAGTTCTTCATTTGCATTACACAAGGCTTTTTCCACATTCGATGGGCTATTTACTTACAGGAGTGTTCGCAAGGTAGCTGTTTGCTATTACATTATAACAGGATACAGATAAGTGAAAACAATGCATGTAACAACATCCCGTTAGTTTTCATAAAGTGTAAACACCGGGTACACTCTTATACATTTAACAATCACTTTGATCTATATTAATATACAAGTGAATTAGCCTGACTTCCAGCTATGCAATTGTAAGTATTCAATGAGGCTGGGGCTTTGGCACGAGCTAGCACCTGGTCTACCAATATCACAAGTACGACCTGAGCTATTGCATACTTTAAGGTGGATGATAG
Organism: Chelonoidis abingdonii; assembly: GCF_003597395.2. Classification (NCBI taxonomy): domain Eukaryota; kingdom Metazoa; phylum Chordata; order Testudines; family Testudinidae; genus Chelonoidis; species Chelonoidis abingdonii. Next base: position 132,983,848 of record NC_133770.1, read on the forward strand.
AGTCCCCTCATGAAAAAAGAACATGACAGTCAATAAGTAGGCATCTCAGGTACACTCTATTGACTAACATCTAGGAATGGCAAGGGTCAGAGTTACTTATAGGGGCCCTGATTGCCAGTAGAGCTGCCATGGAGGCCCAAATTCTTGGCAGAATGAGGAGTTTCCATTCCTACTCTCTTCTTGTTTTTGGTGACCCAGGAGGCCATGCTAGATGTGACTTAATTTCTCACCGCATGAAGTTCTGGAGCTAAGTGGATACAGTTCAGATTCATTGAAGGGCTGATTTAGGTAAAATGCTCTGGAAGGGGTTGTGCAGAGGAAGCTGCCACTACTCGCTAATAGGTGCAGTTAAGTACCCTTCCTGAAACTGATCAGCTGCGATGGCCAGTCAGTAGGGGGTGAGCCAACCACAGCCTCACGTTCTCTCTGCCACCCCTCATCCTTGCCTCCATCAGTGCACATGAAGCCAGGCATAAGCTGGCCTTAAGCAATTTATATTACATCCTTAGATGACACAGTGGGCTCATTTTTCTATAATACGTTGATGACTAGAACTGAGCCAGTACCTCAAGGTTTTCCCCTAAATGTTTGCCAAAATAAAAAATTTGTTTCTGCAGTGTCTACTTGGTATGTGTTTGCTTTCTACAGATATTATAGCAAATGAATATAGTAGCAGAAGTGTTCACAAAAAGAGAGTTTTAAGCAAACAAAGAATTAATGCACCAAAAAAAACATTGTGGTGTATTGTGGTGGAGCAGTTAGAATTGCTGCACTCACAGCATACCTGACACAAACCCACAAAAGCAAGGCAATGAAAACAGTACATGATTGTATTCCACCATTCACCAGCATGGACCTTACCTTTACCACCACTATCATACAGCACAACCTAAACTCACCACATTTTTCCTGATCCTAGCTGTTGCAGATATCTGGTGTAGTAGATGGTTGTGTTGTTTGGGGAAGTTTGGATGGTTGTGGGCAGAAGGGTGGTCGTGCACAGTAGTTGTGGTAATGGTAAGGGAGGTGATTGTGGGGTGAAGATAGTATATACTGCTAGGAGGTTTAACTTCTCATTTCCTTGCATTTGTGGTTTTGTCACACATGGTGTGTGTATAGCAACCCTGACAGATTCCCAATTAAGTTTTTGTATGTTAGTTTCCTACTTTTTTTAAAATGCTTAATTGGAGGTGGAAGTTAAAGGGGAAGAGGAGCAGCAACCTGTGATGGGTAGAAATGGGATGGAAAAATATTTTATCAATCAGCAACTGCACATGAACCCTTCTCTGCTGTGGGATAAAAATCTTACAAAAACAGTTCTTGACTAGACCTGGTCAAAAATATTACCAAGGGAACATTTTTCTATTACAAAATGTCAATTTGTCAAAATCAAAATGTTCTAACTGAACACATCAATTTCAATAACATTTCATTAAAAAAAAAATCAAAATGAAGCATTCCGTAAGGTTGACCTTATTGAATGGAACATTCTGATTTTGTTTGCAAAATGCTGGTTTGAAATTTATTTTATATTATTGGGCCATTTACAATACAAATTACCAAACAGAATACCCATTACAAATAGCAAGTTAGAATACCAATTGAGCAAATCAAGTACCAGTTGCCAAATCAGTTAGAATCCTATCTACTAAGTAGAATACCAATCATTAAGTTATTTTTGAATTATAATGTAAGATAAAAGAAAGTATTATGCCCTGTTTTTAAAGCATAAAATCAAATACAAATAAAATATTTTTAAAATGGGGAAATCAAAACAAACCATTTCAGTTTTGATTGACCTTGAACAAATATTTTTTAGAAGTTTTGTTTTGTGGGAAATAAACTTTGTTTTGATTTTGAATGATTTCCCCCTCTCCCAAAAAATGTCAAGATTTTTTGCAGAATGGAAATTCTAGTTTTTGACCAGCTGACAGAGAAGGTTTGCTGTGCGCTGCCCAGCCCCATCTGTCAGGCTTCTGTGCACTTGGTCTTCTCTCCCACAATCAATCAGATTTGTGTGCGCTTAGCCCCAAACAACCAATATAGCTTTCTGTACATTGGTCTCCCAATAATCAAATTTGTCTGCTCAACATCTATGACTTCAGATATAACATGACCAACGCTTTAAAGTGACCCTAAGTCCAACATTTTGCAAAGTACTTGTTACCAGGTTTCCTCAGGGTCAGGGGCGGCTCTAGCTTTTTTGCTGCCCCAAGCATGGCAGGCAGGCTGCCTTCAGCGGTTTGCCTGCGGGAGGTCTGCCGGTCCCGCGGCTTCGGTGTACTCACTAGCAAATTGCCGCCGAATCCGCGGGACCAGTATGACTGCCACCATTACAGGAACCGGCAGGGCACCGCCTGTGGCTTGCTGCCCCAGGCACACGCTAGGAGCCTGGAGCCGCCGCTGCTCAGGGGCCACCTCTCTGCCAAAGCTGTGCACATGGAGAAGGATTTCTAAAAGCTGTCAATGAAAAGTAGGACTACCAAAGAATAGAAAACCCAGCCAGATATTAAATTCAAACCCTTTCTAATAAAAATGTATGAAAAGAAACCAGACAAAAGTGACATAGAAAATTCAATGGGCATCTAAACTAACATTGTCTGAAATTTTACACCTATTAGCTACCTACTTAGACAGAAAACAGGAATTTATAACCCATTTTAGAATGTAACCCTAACTATGGCACCTCCATAATATTCTCAGAAAGTGAACTTTGAGCCTGTGAACATGATTGTCTGTGAAGTGAGTTTGTGGGGCAGCAAGCAGTCCAAAGTAACAAAAAGGTTCAGATGATAACTAAACACAAATTTGCAATCTACACACCAAGAATCAGTCATAGAAATTATTTGTCAACTCCTTTGGAACAACAAATACATTCCAGAAAATTCTAAAAATGGTTTGTGGATAATTTATGAACAGAACAGAGATGAAATTTCTCAAAATTTCCTATACAATATTTGTTCACTCCTACTGCTGATAGTCTACTGTTCCCATATCATCTAGAGGTTCTCTGTTTCCTTCTTATTTGGAACACATACATTCTGCCATCATCCAGCTGCCCACCGGTCTAGAGGAAATATGCACCTGTATGAAAAAAATGGCTCAAGTTTAAACTGAGTAAGATAGAGGTTATGTTGATAGCAAGGAAAAGTCACCTTAAAAAACTAGTCACAGTCTTCCCAGCTCTTCACCTGAATGACCAGATGCAGCATTTGCTACTGAAGGACTTGACTGAGTATCAGGAGTGCCTGGACATCTGATAGATCCTGAGGCCAGAAATCAAGGACACGATTCCTATAGAGGTTGAATTGCTATACCCCTAATCTGACAAGCAGGCTAGCTGTCTGCCATCAGTGCCAGTACTATTACTTCTTTATGCCCACTTGGTTAACTTCTGGTAGCGAGCTCAGAGCTCTTATGATTCCCATCAGTGTCAGTCCTCTTGTTCTTTTCTGCACTTTTAATGCTACTGTTTGCTTAACAAATTCCTCTCTAGTTCCTCTACTGATTAACTGCTGAATTGTGTCCTTGATGTTGTACTCTACAGAACAGTTATTCTTATCTGGGAGCTCCCTTTCTGACAAGATACAAATCATTATATTTAAAAAAGCAAAAAGCACAACAGCAGAAACTTTGGAAGATAAAACTACTTGTCAGATCAATCTGCCATTTTGTTCTATGGGGTCATATTCTCCATTGCCTTGCCCCTTGTGTTGTTATTTATATCTCTATAAAATTAATGCAAAGTGGTTGTAAACTGCTACTAAGTCAGAAGTTCAATTTTTGGGTGCCCAATTTGACCTTTAAAGGCTCACTTTCTAAGTATCAGGTACCTTTAGATGTCTCATTTTGGAGACCCCAGTATCTAGTCACTTTTGAAAATCTTGCCTTCAGAGCTCAGGAGCATTTGCATTTGGAGTTCTGGTGTTTGAAATAAAACAATGCTTTCCTGTTGCCCTCTCACTTTCTCCCTATTTTCACACCCAGTTAAAACAAAACAAAAAAGGCACCACTCTTTTAGATAGTCTAGCTACCTCTAGTGCTGCTTCCAAACTGACTTACATTCTTTCTAAGGGACTTTAAATGAGGGCTTTAAGACAAAACTATAACAGGTACCCATCAATGCTTTTGACAGTCTGTCTGTCAGATCTGCTGAGACAACAAGCAAAGTGATCTAGTGTAAGCCCAAGAAAAGAACTGAGCGAGAAAAAATTGAATTTGACTTCTGGGTTCTGGCAAGTGACAAGAATGCTTTAAAAGAGCTTTTGTACTTCGTCTATGATAATTGTTGAATTATGGTGCAATTCATTAAAGTGCACCTATTTCACATTTCAATCATTTGTCAGACATTTTGTTTTGAACTCCACTGGTCAGCATTTATGGTCCATATGCTCCTCTGAGCTCAGTCCACCAAGGATGGGAGCCTGTGAAAGCTGTCACCTTGGAGTCTGGCGCTTTAGCACAATCTGTAAACATTCATTCTTTTTAGATGTGGAGGCTGAGTCCCTGGTGTTTGCCAACATGGCAGCCATCACATTTCCGAGCAGTCCATGTTGGCATGTTTGAAGGCTGAGAGGTATGTGTCATACTGGCAAGGAAGGAGGACCCAGAGGAAGGAGGAGTGTAATTAGGCAAATCAGCTGGAGTGATACAAACATGAGCACCTCACTGCTGCAGCTGCTTCTGGTTGTATCCAATTCCAGCAGCCTATGAGAGATTAAGGAGCATTTTGCAAAATGATTTGATTGCACAATACATACCTCAGCTCCATCAAACTTGCAATCTACCGGCAAAGCATCCATTTCTCTATAATTGCTTTACTCTCTGTAAGTTACAATAGCTCAACCAACTTTAATGAAAAAATATTAATTGTTGATTGAGACTTTACATGCCAGATTTCAGTCCCAATTCCTAATTTATGGAACACTAGGTTATTGATCATGAAAAAGCATTATAGGAACTCATAAAGGTTTTTAGCAATAGTGCATGTGGAGGCACTTGTGTGTCAAGCAGCCATGTGTCATGTAAAGCCACTGCATACATTGCAACTACTGGTTTCATGAGAGCAACATTTGCTAGTGTGACTATCAGGGTTCTTCCTCTCCCCCCCATTTTCTGGATATTGTCTATTGTGCCTACTGCATTAACAATCACAGAGTGTAGCTTTAGCATCATAGAATATTAGGGTTAGAAGAGGCCTCAGGAGGTCATCTAGTCCAACCCCCTGCTCAAAGCAGGACCAATCCCCGGACAGATTTTTGCCCCAGATCCCTAAATGCCCCCTCTCAAGGGCTGAGCTTACAAACCTGGGTTTAGCAGGCCAATGCTCAAACTACTGAGCTATCCTTATGTCGATGCATGCAACAGAAATATCTGAAATAAATACATCCAAGGAAGAGATTATGGGACTGTGAGGCAGCAGGAAAAAAGTGAGTGGCAGACAACATATTTTAGCACAGGAGCACATCATATAGTTTGGAAACTACAGGATCTCTTCATCTGGTTTGAATCCCCTATTATAATATTTAGAAAAAAATGGAGAAAAGAAACAACACTGAATTTCATGTTTATATCGTATTGGTTGTATCAATTTATTTTCACTGCAAGTCTGTTACTATTGTTTACCTTGGTCCTGAACATTACAGAATGGTGCAAGAATGCAAAATGTACAGATGTCAAGTTGTTAGCTACACTTCCTTCTGAACCACTCTCTCTGCCAAGTAAGGACAATCAAACACAAGTTAGAGAGTAAAGAAGATAGGACCAGATTCTCATATCTAATAGGACGCTTTGCTCTCACAGGGTAAAGAGGATTTAAACATGGGTGTAAATGGAACTTTCACTCCCTTTATGACCTTTTCAGGACTCATTCTACTGCTCTGGCTCTGCATTGTAACTAATACGGATGCAATGCATTGCAGAGTTCCTCAGAGAGGAGGATCAGTCACTGAGGAACAGGGAGGGGAAGATGCAGGAGCATCCATTATTCAAGGTCATATATATATGCAGAAAAAAAAGAAAGGATTGGTGCCATCTCAGCCAAAGCTGCAGATGTTCAGTCTCCACTAGGGAACATTAGTGGTTGGAACATTAAATCCAAATGAAAACATGATCCAGTCCTACATTTCACTACTCCTCAGAATCAGAAACATTGACCTCCTGAGCAGTGCAACAGCTCAACCCACAACTGAACTCTATGGCCAAGAGCAGCAATACCACCCCAATGCACCAGTCACTGGGGAGAACAATTAAAAACCAACAAGCTAGCACCACAGATCCCTGCACAGAACTACCACGCTAGCAAACAGCCTCCCCACAGTGAAAGATGCACCGCAGCCTCTGGCCAAATACAGAATCGGTAAAGTGGGAGCCACTCAGCACGGTCCAAACCCAGAGCAGGGTGACTGTGAGCCTACCTGCCAGGCGAGATTGAGACACAGGCGATTTCTATTCCCATGTCCAATATCTGAGCATGTGAGAGCAATTTCAGCGCATTACCTGAGAGGCTGAAACACCTTCTGCCAAAAGTGCACCGAACCCGAGCTAGAAGAGGGCGTCCCGCTGCGGCGCCACCTGGGCTGTGGGGACAAATGAAGACATGGGGGGAAACCTCCCGCACCTGCGAGCTCTTTGCTGGGCACAACAACTTACCTACCTCTGGAGATCCCCTTTGGTGCCAATGCGCCTACAGCTTGTTATGCGGCTAACGGCGCCACTCATTTCCCGCTCCCGCTCCCTTTGTGTGACCTCACAATTGGATACTAAGCGTGTTTCCTAGTAACCACGGAACGCAGAAAGACCAGCAACAGCGGGACCTCCCTGCTCTGTGCCCCAGGCGGGCCGGGCTCCGGCCGTGGGATGTCGCGCACCCCGGAGGGGACGGAACCAGACGGGCAGCGGGAGGAGGAATCAGCTGAGCAGACAAAAGGGAAACACCAGCTACCGCTCTCCGCCCTGTCCGCCTTCAGCTACATCCCCCCCGGCCGCAGGGACCCCCCGGAGCACAGCTACTTCCACCAGGAGTTCAAGGTGGGTGGGGGGAGAACGGGGCAGGGCGCGGAAAGGCCAGCAGGGAGCGGGGCTGGGGGAGAGGCAATGAAAAGAGGAGGAATAAGAAAGGAGGGGACATAGAAGTGAAAGCGAAGAGGCTGCAGGGGGCAGCAGAAACATTACAGTAAGTAAATAGGTGTTTGTACATTTCACCTGGAGAGGAAAATGTATTCTTGGCTTTCCCTCCCCACTCTCAAATTTGCAGAGCCTGGGCCCCTGAGTGGTCAACACTCATCATTCCTCTTAAGTAAAGCAATTAATATCAACAAGGATGTTCAGCACCTGGAAAATCTTGTTTACTCCTTAGGGTATAATTTACAGTCTAGAAAAAATAATAATTGGTTACAGGGAGATTTACTGAGCCCTGGAGAAATTAATAAAGGGCATGTATAATAAGTTCAGCTTTTTGGCAGTCTTTTATGCAGTCTAATTCAATCTGGGACCATGTAGTTGCATCTAATAAGATTGGGGTGGGTTGGTCTTAGTCATCATAGACATGATGGCAACACAACCATCTTAAATTTGATGCCAATATTTTAAAGGCACACAAATCAACCGCATGAGAATGTCACACTTTTGCCTTATGCTGGAAAGTCCACTTTAGCACTTACATAGCACTTTTCTTTTTCAAAATTATTTGTAACGTAATTAATTTTTACAACACTTCTGGAGGACAAAAGGTATTACCCATATGTTCTAGATGGGAAAAGTGATACAGAAAGGAGTTAGAGTGAATTTCAACAAAACATACTGAACTGACAAACAGAATGTTGTCCTCTGGTTAAACCTTTAAACATACTTCCGATAGTGATTTTATTGAAAAATATCTCAGTACTATTGATATTTGGCACAGATTAGCTGCCCAATTTCTGTTGAGAAGTCTGTGCTGTCAGAGATTGTGGTCTAAGAAATAGTTTCCATATTGGTTCAGAAGTAGAAAGTAGTTCAGCATCAGTAAGGCCCTGATTCTACAAACATTCATGCACATGGTTAACTTTACTACTATGGGCTAGATTCACAAAGGGATGTAGGCCCAGATTTAGGCACCACTGGTATTCACAAAACAGCCCACTCAGCTACTGCTGAACCCTGTTGGCACCTAAACTCAAGTTGGTTAGGGCATTCACCTAAGAGGTGGGAGATTCCTGTTAAAATCTTTTTTCCCCATCAGGCAGTTGGGAACTTGAACTGAGGGTTTCCCATATCCCAAATAAGTCCCCTAACCACTGGACTGGAAGTTATGGAGGCCCCCCTCCCCAATCATAGAATATCAGGAGATCATCTAGTCCAACCCCCTGCTCAAAGCAGTACCAATCCCCAGGCAGATTTTTGCCCCAAATCCCTAAATGGCCCCCTCAAGGATTGAGCTCACAACCCTGGGTTTAGCAGGCCAATACTCAAACCACTGAGCTACCCCTCCCCCCAAGCTTCTTGCAAGAGGCATCTGACTCCAGGAGAGGGTTCAAAGCTGAGACTTCCAAGCAGAGAGGGGTGCCTCCCTCCATCCCAACCGGTGGGCTGGTCTACACTAGAAAATTAGATCAATCCAGCTACATAGTTCAGCGGTATGAATTTTTCACACCCCTGAGCGATGTAGTTAAGACAACCTAAGTCCTCATGTAGACGGCTAGGTCAATGGAAGAATTCTTGTCAGCCTGTTTACCAACTCTCATGGATTAACTAAAGCAAACAGGAGAATACCTCCCATCACTGTCGTGTCTCCACTGAAACACATAATGGCCCTGTTGCAGCTAAGCCACTGTAGTGTCTTAAGTGTAGACATAGCCTAAGGCACTGAACTGCCTTAGAGCTGTAGGATTTAGCACATGCCTTTCTCCTTGGCATCTCCCATTGGCTAGTTTAGGCAGGGAGCCATCTGGCTTGCTGGCTTTTCGTGAATCCATTCTTAGGTACCTGTCTCCCTCCATTTGTTGTATAGGAAGACTGAGCGCTTAACTCAGGCTTTGTGAATCTCAATGATTTTGTAGGTACCTAAGAGTTTGAAGATGAGGTGGCCAAATCTATTACCCAGCAAAGGGATTTAGGGCTCTTATGTTAAATCTCCCTCTTAGCAGGAATTAAAATACTGCATAAAGCTGCTGAGTAAATACTGCTAACTCATTAGGACCGGTGAGGCTTAACTTTCAGAAAGAAGAAGCAGAGCTATCAAGGTGCTGTAGGAAGCTCTAGGAGCAGCCAAGACTGAGGAGAAATCTTAGGCTGAGATTTTTAATCTATTATTACTGGAGTCACCAACAAAGACAAAAACCTAGGTAAGGGGCAAGTTTGGGAGGATTTTATATGAAGTAGGATAAAAGTACTACCTGCTCACAACTAAGTAACAGGATCCAGAACCTTTCACTTCTGTTTCTGGTTCACATTCAGCATAGGTCAGTAGTGCTGCAATGGTCCGAGTGTGGCTTAATCATCTGTGCGAAACGAATTGCTCATTTCAATCCAAAACGTTAAAATTTATTTGGCAAATACATTTGACAAAGATCACTACAGCCAATCCACTTGCCACATTGGTTGAATGGTTTTGTTAAAATAATCACCATAGACATTGCTCATTTTCATCTGCAGGTTTCAGAGTTACACAGGAAAGGTATTGTAGAGCCAGAGCCTAATGATTATTGTGAATGAGAATAGTTAATGCTGTGCTTAAAAGATTAAAGAAAGAAAGGGAGAACAACATTAAGCCGAGGTGAGGCTGCAGCTCCAAATATGGCTTACACAGGTACAGAGCTGAAAGTTTCATTGTAAATTCTATATCAAATTCACACTGACCACCTGCCATATGGCAGAGCTTTGTTTAGAAATATGAAGTCAGTTTTACAAACCAAGTAATCTGGGTGTGTTAGAAGATGCCACTCGGATAATATCAAAATAAAATAAAAACTAAAAGTGTTAACAGCTATTTCATAAATTCTCAGCTGGGGTAGCACCATGGGAATAAGAATGAGAAATGGCCTGGAAAAAAAAGCATAGATGTGACCCATGGATCTGTATAACTAAGGAATTGTTAGACCATGAGTAAAAAAGGCATGACAAATTTGAGGTTTGGATTGGGTGACTGTGGGGAATAAACTGACTGACTGTTGGGATAAGCTTATTGACTATTTCAACAGAGAATGTTAAAAACAAATGCAGTTCAGCTATTGAGGTAGACAGAAGCATGGGCTAGTGGCCTGAGAACATGACTGGAAGATAGGAAATCCTTAATTTTAATCCCATTTTTGACTGACTCCCTTTCTGGTTTCGGGCAAATTCATGTAAACAGTGTGTGTTTCATTTCCCCATCCATGAATTACCCCATGCCTATTTGATAGGCATGCTGTGAACTTTAATTAATGTTTGCAAAATGATTTAGAAGTGCTTGATTTTATTAAGCCAGATCATAGGAAATGCTCACCTGAGACACAGATTGCTTGTCCATTTTACATGATTCATTCATTCTGACTGGGTTATTAAAAATACAGGCGTAGTATTCTAGCATTTAGCAATTGATGGAAATGACTACCATTAATACCAGTAAAGTATCTGGAGACAAAATAACCAGACAGACATTGCACAATTAAGTGGGATAATTCTGGCAGAATTGCTCAAAACAGATTATCTAGGACAGAATTACAGTTGAAGGTAGACAGACAGCCTATCATGTTTAAGTCCGAGAAAGGCTGAATTTTCTTCATTGATATAGTTAGTGAATAATGCAGTAGTTCTTTTTAACCAGCATGAGGTAGATCTTTACTTGGCTTCTGAATAAAATATGGAAAGCCAAGGAAAAGCTATAGTGAAATACAATAATGGAGAGGACAAATCACCACCTAGAATTCTGCAAGTCTCATCACCTCTGAGAAGTGAAAGGGAGAATAGATTTAAAAAAAAAACAAACAAAAAAAACCAGCCCCTCCTCTTGAACACCAACTAGTGTATTTCCCTTACTGAGTATCCCTATTATTATAGGAGTGCACTAGTGACACCATAGTTAAGGCAGTACCAAAAGTTTCCTTTCAAAGGGACCATTATAACCATCTAGTACTGTTCTGACTTTAATATTTTCATAGATAAAATAGTTATAAAATAGAAAAAGATAAAAATCAGAACATGCTTCAATTTTCTAAAGTACCATGAGGCCTGGCAGAATTTTGTTTAATAGATAATACATTTTTTTTTATTTTTAATCTATTTACATTTTCACAGTTGCACAAAATTATGGGCTTTAAGCATTTTTTATATTTATTGATGTAAATGTTCACACTTGTGGGAAACTGGAGGGGAGGATGTCAGACAATTATTTAGTGACAGACATTGATATTCAAAAAGTTAAAGCTTTATAGCCATTAAAACCACAAATTGTCAACATCACACATGAAAATATACAAAGCAATTATCCTTAAGTCAAACTGTAAAGTTCTCAAGCAGCACTTTTCTTACTTTGCCAATCTTTAATTTTCAATTATTATTGATGGAATTTATTTGGTCAGCTTGTATGTACACAGTGAAATCGATGTTTACTGACATTTACCTATAAAAATCTAATCCTTCCAAGCCTAATTACAACTACATCATTGATGAGCCAAAAATGAAGATTGAAGTTTTTAAAGTTTCACTTTTTCAGATTTTTAGATCATGTGTCACAAGAGCAAGGTGATAGGTTGAGATCTTCTCCAGTCAAAGTGCTGAGCCTTTGATGATTTTCATAAGTAATTATTAATATATTGCAAAAGGTCTTTTCCTCTCCTCTCTCAAATATTTGTTTCTGAAACATACATGGTTCAGTATTTGTAAACTATAATAAATCTCTAATGTCTGTAGCTAATTGTGCATTACCTAGCACTTTGGGACTTTAAGGACTCAAGGCTTCATTTCTTGTATATAGAAAACCAGTGCTGCAATCAGTGGGAGTCTTCGGTACACCAGGAAATGCAAGACTGGGATTCACTGGAGACACTAATTAATAGAGCTCTGAGATTTTCATATGAAAAGATGTTTTAAGTACAGTCATTTTTATGTTTGTTGGAGGGGTGGCAAGTGTGTGTTTATGCATATTATTGGAACCAGAGATTACTCATGCAGTATGTTTTGAGATACACAAAAATATGCATTAACTTGAAGATAAAGGCTGATTCACAGGCTACTTCCAATATCTATTTCTTTCAAAATGAACTTGAAAGCTGCCTTTCTGTCTTCATTTTCTTCAATCAAAATCCCTCTTTAATCAAGTATATACATTTGCTGAAGGAAAATAGTTCAATAAGGAAACCAATTTAAGCTTCCATGTAGTTACTATAAATTACAAAGGGGGAAATGGTGATATGAAACACTCAGACAAATCCTCTGGCAATGTCTTTACATATCATGTAGAAGTTGTTTTAGTTTCACATTTTCACAGACAAGCCAAATGCACAAAAGAATTGTAACAATTTTTCAGACTATTTCAAAAGGATGCCCCAAATGTTGCTAACAACTGATGTTCTTCACAGCATGTAGTGCTGCACGTGCACCAGTTAGTAGTTCTACCACATTATTTTCTGAGGGTACGTCTACACTACGTTATTATTCCGATTTTACATAAACCGGTTTTATAAAACAAAGTGTATAAAGTTGAGTGCACGTGGCCACACTAAGCACATTAATTCGGTGGTGTGCGTCCATGGTCCGAGGCTAGCATCGATTTCAGGAGCGTTGCTATTCTGTAGCTATCCCATAGTTCCCACAGTCTCCCCTGCCCCTTAGAATTCTGGGTTGAGAGCGCAGTGTCTGATAGGGCAAAAATCATTGTCGTGGGTGGTTCTGGGTAAATGTTGTCAGTCATTCCTTCCTCCAGGAAAGCAATGGCAGACAATCATTTTGCGCCCTTTTTCCCTGGATTGCCCTGGCAGATGCCATAGCACGGCAGACATGGAGCCCGTTCAGTGTTTTGTTTTGTTTTTTACAGTCACCGTATGTGTACTGGATGCCACGGACAGCGCGATACTCCAGCGCTACACAGCAGCATTCATTTGCTTTTGCATGATAGCAGAGACAGTTATCAGTTGTTCTGTACCGTCTGCTGCCGGAGTAAATTGGCAATGAGATGACGGTTATCTGTCCCTCTGTAGTGTCTGCTGCTATCATGGGTGTCCCTGGCTGAGATCAGCTGGGGGCGCAAAAGCAAAACTGAGGAATGGGACTTTATTATATTTTCATTCTATATTATATATATATCTGTCTTTAAATTGTTAATTTACTAGAAACCAGTTTATATATATATGGTCGTGGCTGTGGTACATAAATTATGATGAGTGGTAGATGCGTCGAGGGCTGCTATAATATCCTATTGTTCCTCCTCTCCAAACCTTCCTGGGCTATACTGGCAGGTGTCCCTATTAGTGATATAATAATAGATGTCGAAGAAGTAAGTGTGAATATGTGTCGTAATAAAATAATATAATCGTGTATATGCCGTATAGACTTGAATAGTATCGGCGGAGGAAGGGAGCCAGTGAGTGCTTGCTGCGATGTAGGATGTCACAGATAAATCTTTTCTTTACACAGAGTAATATTGAGAGCGTCAGCCCCGTGCGTATGGATGGGACAGTTTACCAGCCGTTTGTGTACCATCTACTGGGAATGACCCAGGAGGTCATTCTATTTCCAGGCGCCCCGGCCAGCCTCACTGAGGCCAGCCAGGAGCACTCACGGGGCTGATGTGATGACGGCTAACAGTCCATATTGCCCACCGTCTGCACCGGGGAAGGAGACCGGATACTGCTCTTTACTACTGCAGCATTGCATCTACTAGCACCATTCAGTAGACATACGGGTGACATTGAAGAGAAGTCAAAGAAACTATCTTTCCCTTTCTTTCCACATGGGGTGGGGGGGGGGGTGGTAAATTGATGAGCTATTCCCTGAACCACAGCGGACAATGTGTTTGACCCTACAGCATTGGGAAGCTTCAGCCAAGAATGCAAAATTAGTTTCGGAGGACTGCTGTGGACTGGGGGATAGCTGTGTCCTCAGTACCCCTTCCCTCCATGAGCGTCCTTTGAGTCTCTGGCTTCCTTACGCTTGTCATTGCAGCACTGTGTAGCCTGAGATTTCCCCCCCCCCCAAACCGTTTTGTTATTAAAAGCCATAGTCCCAATTCTGAATCTAGTGTCAAAAGTGGTGCCTGCAGAACCTCCAAGTTAATTACAGCTGGATCTGATAGGCGCTGCCACCAGACAGGAATTACAGTGCCTGCCTCACTCTGGTCTCCACAAACGCTTCCCTGGGGGGACCCCCAAGACTCAGACTGCCCTGAGTCTACAACAAAGGGAATAACACCCCATTTCCCTTCCTGCTCTTATCCTCCCAGATTTTCGCTTCAATTCCTTGAAACCAACCCAGAGAATTCAAGTTTTTTTTTACCCTACTTAGAGTCCCTGCAAATGCAAGCTTTGCACTCTAACACCAGAGAGTTTTCCTTTCCCCGTTCCTTCTCCCACCAATTTCCCTGGTTGGTTTCCAAACTGGAAAAACCCCCAAAAGGTTTTAAAAAGAAAATTTTATATATAAAAGAAAGAAAGACATAAAAAATTTCTCTGTATCAAGAGACATATACAAGGTCAATTGCCTTAAAGAAAAAAATGAATAACAGCCTTACCAAACAAAGAAATACAATTAAACATTCCAGCACTACACACATGTAAATACCAAAAAAAATAAAAAATAAGCCTATTGTCTTTCTAACCGTGTTACTTTACACTTGGAAACAGAAGATTAGAGAAGCCTGAGATAGAGATCACTCCTCACAGCTGAGAGGCACATAAAACAAAGAGACAAACAGACAAAGGCAAACTCAAAAATTCCCTCCCTGAGCTTTTGAAAAATCCAGTTTCCTGATAGGTCCTCTGGTCAGGTGTTTGGTTACCCTTTGTTAAACTCTTTACAGGTTAAAAAAAAACATTAACCCTTAGCTATCTGTTTATGACAACTTTGACATTTCGTCTCCTGTAACGGTGCTTTGATAGAACAGATTTGTCTCCCCATATAGTGATCAGATCCAGTATCTCCCGTATGGTTCATGCTGGAGCTCTTTTTGGATTTGGGACTGCATTGCCACCCGTGCTGATCAGAGCTCCACGCTGGGCAAACAGGAAATGAAAAATCAAAATTTTGCAGGGCTTTTCCTGTTTACCTGGCCATTGCATCCAAGTCCAGATTGCTGTCTGGAGCAGTCACGGTGGAGCACTGTGGGATACCGCCCGGAGGCCAATACCATCGATTTGCGGTCATACTAACCCTAATCCGATATGGTAATACCGATTTTAGCGCTACTCCTCTTGTTGGGGAGGAGTACAGAAATCGATTTAAAGAGCCCTTTATATCAATATAAAGGGCCTCATAGTGTGGATGGGTACAGCGTTAAATCAGTTTAATGCTGCTAAAAATCGGTTTAAACGTGTAGTGTAGACCATGCCTGAGTCACAGTGTGAAACACCACTGTAAGTTAATCATATTTTTGTCTTTATCCCAAGACAGGGATTGTTTCCACATATGACTCCATTTTTAAGAGGCCAATGGGTTACAACGAAAAACTCCACCGATGTGACAGAGAACATGCAAATAGTCGAGGTCTTAACATTAATGATGAGGTAAGGTTTATATGCGGACATTAAAGTGGCTTCATTCATATTGACAACACTGGAGTTAGGTGTTTAGTGTGGAGAGACAGATGTGACAGAGACCCCTTGACAGTGGGGCCCCACTGTTCTTTGCAAAGCAGACTTATCTCAGACCTGACAAACTCACTACACCAAATGTGTCTTACAGGATATATATCTATAAAGAGTAACTTAGGCTATCTACAGAAAGCTTGTAACCTGTCCAGCTTCATATTACAAGTGCTGTGTGGTTTAGAGGAGCAGTGGTTCAATATGAAACCAGTGGTGGAATAATTTTTATAGTGGGGATGCTGAAAGCCATTGAACAAAACTTTAAGCCCTGTATCTGATGGAAACCACTTCAAGCCAGGAAGTGCTGCTGCACTTCCAGTACTCCTAATTCCAGCATCCCTGGTGAAACTGGTAAATTGGGATACAATGCACCTTTGGGTGCAGAGAATCTGGAATTTCTGTGAGTTGCCAGTACCCCAGGGGCTGGATATCACAGGTGAACAATTCAAAGTGACTCAGGGGTTGGGGTGCACCTCTTGTTAACCTGCAAGGCAAAGATTGGGCTGGCATAGCCTAGAGGGGAGTGCTTGAATGTCTGAAAGGCTGATGGTGCCAGGGAGCTAACACCCAGTTACCAGAAGCAAGACTCCCTCACACCAGAGGCAGGGGGTAACAAGTTGACTGTCTTGGGTACCCTAAGAACTGTCATAATAGGCACCTTAGCCTGTGATACACAAAGCCAGCACAATAGGCAGGGAGCCACCTACACGAGCCAATGGGAGACACCAACCAGAGAGGGGACATGCTAAGCTCTGCCCCTCTCTGAGTAGGTGCCTAAGTCCAGGCTACACAGGGGTGCCTTACTCTGCTAGTAATCTATAAACGGGGCAGATAGGCACTTGGCTCCCTAAATTTTTTGTGGGGCCTGAAACAACACAGCTGGGGGACAGGAGGCACTCATAACCTCTAGCCTAGCAAATAGGGTACTCACTGGGATATGGGAAACCTCCACTTCAAATCCCACCTCCACTTGAGGAGTAGGGATGTAAACATGGATCTGCTACCTCTCAGGTGAGTGCTCTAACCCCGGGACAGGTTTTCCTCACTGTCTCATGTTGAAGTTGTTCCACTTTAATTAAACAGAATACTTAAATATGTATTGGGCCAAAGAATGTTAGAATGACTATGGCCTAGTGGATAGAGCACTCAGCTGAGATGTAGTCACTCACTGTTCCACTCTCTTCTCTGCTCAGGATGGGGCAGGAGTGGAGGGAAGAGAAAACTTGAACTGAGTCTTCCACATCCTGGTTGAGAACCCTAGGCTAAAGATTATAAGGGAGATCCATCTCCCCTCCCACTCCCCAGTTTTGTTTGGGGCTCCATATATGATTTAGGCAGCCAAATGCCTACCTTTCCTAGTTTGTGACTCACACTGGTGTTTAGGAGGGTGAGAGGTGTTTGGACACCTATCTCAAGGAAGTAGTACACATGCTCAGGCAGGAGAAAAGCACTGAAGCATCTAGAGTGAGACTGCAGGATATGTGCCCAGAGGCAACAGTTTAGGTGCTGAATGAGTTTAGGCACTGTGACAAAGTTCCTCCTCTACCTTGGTGGGTCCTGCACTTATTGGCAGATTTGCTCATCTCAGTGACTTTCCCCTCTTGTGGTATCCACAGTCTGGGTCAGCTCCTCCTGTGTCTGATCAGGAGTTGGGAGGGAACCCAGCCCACCCTCTACTCCAAGTTCCAGCCCAGGGCCCTGTGGATTGCAGCTGTCTATAGTGCCTCCTGTAACAGCTGCATGACAGCTACAACTCCCTGGGCTACTTCCACATGGCCTCCTCCAAACACCTTCTTTATCCTCACCACAGGATCTTCCTCCTGATGTCTGATAATGCTTGTCTCCTAAATCCTCCAGCAGTACACTCTCTCACTCTCAGCTCCTTGCCTTCTTGCTCCCAGCTCCTCACACACGCTCCTTCTCCTCTGGCTCCTCCCTGCCTGACTGGAGTGAGCTCCTTTTTAAACCCAGGTGCCCTGATTAGCCTGCCTTGATTGGCTGCAGGTGTTCTAATTAAAGTAGCTATCTCCACTGCCTTCTAGAAAGATCTTAATTGGCCCCAGGTGCCTTGATTAACCTGGAGCAACTGCCATTTGGTTACCAGGGATTTGTTTAGCCTGGGGCTAATATACCTGTTTCTCAGTACTTCACTGTAGCCATCTGGCCTTGCCCCATCACAGCACCTACAGCATTAGGCAACAGCCAAGCAGGAGTTTTGTGGATCAGTGGTGTCTGTAAATGGGACTTATGCTCCCAAAGTATCCTAAACCAGGTTCAGGGAAAGAGTAAAGCCATGCCCCTCAGACTGGGTAGACAGTGTGGATGTTGCAGTTCAGGTAGCAGCACAGGCTAGTCACCCAAGTGTAGACCCAAGGGGTCAGCCAGGCTTTTACGAGGGTGGCTATCCCATGTTGCTGCCCCTGCCACAATGTCCACTGCTAGTTTTAGCACATTAGCTCAAGCAACGCTAGCATGTTTCCAGATGCCTGAGGGGGGATGCATACTCCCAACTGCTGTATAGACATACCCAAAGACACACACACCCTATTTTCCTGAGTTAGCAGTCTCCCCTCTGTATATTTTCTGTATTCTCAGGGCACAGTAGAGTTTGGGGAGTAGAACTAGGCTGAAATCATTCTCTGTAGATTTCCCCCCTTAAGGCCCTGTGGATGTCCAAGTGGAGAGATCCTTGTAGGAGTTAATACTGCCCGGGTGGAGGGGTGCCCAGACACCAGCATTAGGAGGGCAAATGCTCAGTTAGGAAGTTCCAAGATCAGTAAGAATTGCCCTGTGAATCTTGGGATTCTGAGTGGGTCATGGAACATGCCCAGTCTCTCTTCTGTATCTGAGCAGCTTCCTCCTAAACTCAATAGCAAAGTGCCTAGTAGACTTCATGGAGGAGCTGGCTAATCTCCCTTTTTGGGATCAAAACTCTAGTTTGCGGGGTGTTTAATTTCCTTTTATTTTGGTAGAGTTTAGGGGTACAAGTGGGGTGTCACTGTTGGAAATGTCATTATGTTGGCAAAGCATTTTTGGAGTAAGGTTCTGCAGCGTTTCCTACAGATGGTCAGGCTCCCGCTTTGCCTGATCTCCTCTGGAAGTTCACTCCGTAGTTGGATCAACTCAACAGAGAATGCTTGATCCTGACCTTTGTGATCTGTGTTGTCCCAGCAGAGCACAGCTCCCCCAGTGGTCTACAGACCAAAGTTGGCTTTAATGTAGATTGTAGGCTTGATCCAAATTTATCAAGTATTTGTAGTGCTTAGAAGCTGTCACCTTAAACCTGCTGTAGGCGCCACCTTTATGTATCACCCTTTAGCTCTTAATACAGTAGCACCTATAGACCCCAGCCAGGATTAGGGGCCGACTGTGCTAGATGCTGTACAAACATACAAGTTCTCACAGAGTTGATGTTCCATCCACACTTTAGCTGCTGGAAGGAAGAAAGTTTTCTGTCTCTTCTGCCTCCAGAGCCTCCTGGTTGCTGTGACTCAGGAGGGTAATAATGCTGCACCAATCTACATTTACAGCCAGTTCACATTTACAAGGTCAGCATCATAACCATAAAATTTTTTTTTTTAAATGAGACCTTTAACTGCACAGAAATCAGTGGCTTAGTCCTCTACAATCACCAGGGAAAGCTTCCTGCTTACCACAAGTGAGTCAGTGAGCCGATATTTTCAAGCTCAGGTTTCATTAACTCTTTTTTTGCAGTAAGTTATGTGGGCAGAATACATGAAGGTGTGATGAGGTAGCAGAGCATGAAAACTAGTTGGGAGCATTACAAGCATCTCAGCCACACGTACATTGTACAGGTCATCCCAAATGCATGCTAATAAAACCTCTCTACTGACCTCCAAAAGCATACTAAATTCATTTATTACGTGGTCTGCAACTACTGACATGGATATCACCTCTACACGGTTAGGGTATGGCTATATATTTGGGTATGTACACGTAATCAGGATAGAGTCATTCAGAGCATATCTCCATATCCTGCTGTCTCAGTGATGCAGTCATGTTTTATACCTATTGTTAAAGTTCAGTCAGGAATTTTGGACAATACACTAATGATCCAAACCCCACTGTAATTGTCTTTCTGCTAAACAAATGCACCTTGCTCTAACACATATTATACAGTTCTGTCTAGGCAGAAGGCCCACTTGTCACCAGCTGCTACACCAGATTTAGCAATCTTTATTTGTCACAGCAGTGGCTCCTCTACTGTTTTGCATGTGTGTTTATATATTAAGGAATATAAAATTTAAATAATGTTCTTACAGGAACTGGCAAGACCCAGTGCTGTTTTGTCCTCTTCAGAATATGGGAGACACATAAACCAGCCCGTAGAGCAGTCAATCAGAGATTATGCAAGGATTAACCGTGTGCAGGCTGAGTTCTACAGGAAAAATGGAGTCACCTGCTTGTTGGAAAAACCTTCTCAAAGTCTCGAACCATCCTAAAGCTCCTGTCCCCACCAACCATCAACATGAACAAAGTATAACACAGTTTTCACAACAATAAGAAAATGAAGATTGTTTTGCCTTTTCTTGTAATACTTTCCTTTAGCTGGTCAGTGTGACTTGGATAACACACACACACACACGTGTGCATGCCATAACAGCTGTCAGTGTCCCCATGTTAGTGTAAATGTACCTTGACATTTCATTAAAATTTTGCAAATAATTTCTCTACCAATTTCAATGATGGCAATGTATTACAACAGAATAGAGCAAGTTTCTTCTTCAAAGCATTTACAAACAAACATCAATTTACAATCCACACAACCATTTCTATTAGATTCATAAGTATTATTATCCCAATGGAAAAACTGAGGCGGAAAGAGGTTAAGGCCAAGATTTTCCAAAACCAGTGCCTAAATCTGTAACCAGAAAAAAAAAATATTTTCACATCAACCTGAAAACAAAATTTGTTGAGATTTTTGGCAAACTGGAAATTAAAAAAAAAAAATTATAATTTGGGGGGTCAAACTAAATCTTTCACTCAATACAAAATGAAGTGTTTTGTTTTGGTTTCAAGTATTTAACTTTGTACAATAATATTGAAGGAAATTTTTAAATGAAAAGTTATTTCAAATCAAAGACATCAAACTGACATGTTTTGACTTGGAGTACCTTTCCCAGAGTTAAAGAAGAGCTCCGTATAGCTCAAAAACTTGTCTCTCTCACCAACAGAAGTTGAACAAATAAAATACATTACCTCACCCACCTTCTCTCTCTGATTTATTTAGGTTTTTTGGACACATCTCTTAAAATGTTTCCATCGACCCTCTGAGTGGGCAAGTCCTTGCAGACCTACTACGCTCTTTCAGTCATGTAAGGATTTCCAGACCCAGGAACTGAAAAGAACAGACTCCCTTTGTGAAGTCTCATTTATTAATTTTCTTCACACAGTACAAAAACCCCTCTTCATAGGCCCTTCAAATCTAACCCTTCATCTAAACTCTGGGGCTAATCCCAGCAAGTATCCTCTCCTGAGGTCAGGATTTCCCAGTTCTTCTCCCAGCTGTAGCCTTCAGTCAGCTTTTCCCCTAGTAAGCTAGAAGAGCTTAACTCTACTCTGCTGGTCTCAGGAAACTCCTTTCTAGGATCACCTCCCTCCAGCTGCGCTCTGGTAACCTTTTACCAGGCCTAGGTGCTTGTTGCTCAATTAGCTGCCTAGGTGGGCTGGCTGGCTGGCTGGCTGGCAGTTAATTGCTTACAGGTCAGCAGAGATGAGCTTGTTCTCCTTAAAAAGCCCTTCACTTGAAGTGAATGGGAGCTGCTATGTGCTCAGCACTTCTAAAAACTGGGACACTCAAATAGGAGCCTAAGTAGGAGTTTAGGTTTCTAACTTTAAGATGTTGCAAAATAGGTACCTAGTATGAGAGTGCAATCCATGAAGGTGCTTAGGTGCCACTGCAATCCACAAAACTCTCTCAGCTACCACCTAACACTGTAGGTGTCTAACCTCACTTGGTGCCTAAGTTTTTGCCTCTGGACATGCCTACTGCAGCCCAGGCACTTATCTCCTGCCTGAGCCCTAGAAGAGCTCACAAAGCAGGGGAAGATAGGCAATCAACTGCCTGATTCACCTGCTGGGGGCCATTGAGCTTGCCTACTGGATCAGGCCCCTCAGACAAGTTCATGCAAAACAGCTTGTGAAGCAGTAGGGGGAAGAGGACTTCTCTTACAATCTTTAGCATAGCGGATAGGGTACTAACCCAAGATGTAGGAGACCTTTGGTTCAGGTCCCAAAAAAAGGGGAGAAGAGATTACAACAGGGCTCTGGCATCTGTCAGATGAGTACACTAAACTGCGGGATATTCTAATATAGGTCTCCCATACTGAAGTTGTCCCACTTTTAAACAAACAACTGAATAATTAAATTGACTCAAAAAATATTCAAAGCTCACTAGAGAAAAATGGTGCTGTGCTGCTCTTAAATGTAAACATAATACCTGGCGTTCTGACAAGAAAAATCCTGTTTGGTTCAGTACCCAAAGCAGCAAAAAATTAGAACATGAAGAGGACTCTAACTTGCACTAAATACTGTAGTTTGTTAGAAAGGGCTGGCATGTCTCCTTAGGACACATTTGGGTTTGGACAGTATTCACCTGAAAAAGTTCTCTCACTCTAAAAGCACATTTCATTGATAGTAAAAGTCTCTCCTTTTCAGAGCAAAGTACTGAAATGTCTGCTTAAATGGGTTGTGTAAATTTCATAAGAACATAAGAGCAGCCAAACTGGGTCAGACCAAAGGTGCATCTAGCCCAGTATCCTGTCTTCTGACAGTGGCCAGTGCCAGGTACTCCAGAGGGAATGAATAGAACAGGTAATCATCAAGTGATCCATCTCCTGTTGCCCATTCCCAGTTTCTGGCAAACAGTGGCTAGGGACACCATCCCTGCCCAGCCTGGCTAATAGCCATTGAAGGACTGATCCTTCATGAATTTATCTAGTTTTTTTTTTAAACCCTGTCATAGTCTTGGCCTTCACAACATCCTCTGGGAAGGAGTTCCACAGGCTGACTGTGCATTGCGTGAAGAAATAATTCCTTTTGATTTAAACCTGCTGCCTATTATGTTTCATATGTTTTTATTCAACCCAGAATACACAAATATTTTCATTATCAGTTTCAAATGACAACCATGAGTTGTTGTATGCAGTGTAGTTGTAGCTATGTAGGTCCAATGATATTAGACAGACAAGGTGGATGAGGGAATATATTTTATTGGACCAACTCCTGTTGGTGAGAGAGCCAAGCTTTCAAGCCAGACAGAGCTCTTCTTCAGGTCTGGGAAAGGTACTCAGAGCATCACAACTAAACAAAAAAGAACAGATTGTTTAGCATAAGTAGATAGTACATATTCTAAGGGATCATTCGAGGTCGAGTGGCCTGTTAACACCTCTGCAGTCACAGGACAAAAAGATAGGATTAGCGGGTTACAGATTGTTGTAATAAACCATCGTGACAAAGTTCCTCCTCTACCTTGGTGGGTCCTGCACTTACTGGCAGACTTCCTCACCTCACAGATTCACCCTGTGGGTTGGGAAACAGCCCAGAGACCTTCCCCTCTGGTAGGAGCCACAGTCCAGGTCAATTCCTCCTGTGTTTGATCAGGAGTTGTGAGGTTTGGGGGGAACCCGGGCCTGCCCTCAACTCCAAGTTCCAGCCCAGGGCCCTGTGGACTGCAGCTGTCTAGAGTGCCTCCTGGTACAGTTGCGTTACAGCTACAACTCCCTGGGCTACTTCCCCATGGCCTCCTCCCAACACCTTCTTTGTCCTCACCACTGGACCTTCCTCCTGATGTCTGACAACACCTGTACTTCTCAGTCCTCCAGCAGTACGACGACTCACTCTCAGCTTCTTGCACACCTCTTGTTCCCAGTTCCTTGCACTTTCTCTCCTCTGACTCCCCTG
>NC_133770.1:133008552-133049358 GCF_003597395.2 Chelonoidis abingdonii
CCCCCCCCCCCACTGCTGCCTCCTCCACTGCCCCCACTGGCTGTTTCCATTTGCCTAAAACTCCTGCCTCTGGGACTGCACTGCTTGTCCGGCCTGCCACGCCTGTTTCCACCATTTGGGCCTGCAGCAGTAGCCGCCAGCTGAACCTTGACTTTAAGTGCAAGCGCTCGTGGGCGCACCCCCCCCCGAACTGACCCCCTTCCCCTTTGCTACAGGTCCCCTAGCTTTATTCCTTGTTGCCTACCCTATTTACCTCTGCAGTCTTTGCCCCTCCCCAGCTAGTTTCAGTTGGTTTCTGCCCTTCCCGTTTCCCTCTGCAGCCTTGATTGTCCCACCCCTGCCCTGAAGCCAGCCCCTTGTTTCCTCTGCCTCACTTCCAGCCTGGCTGTTTCCTCTACCCTCATGGTCCCCCAGCCCTGATTAGCTCCTCCCCTTGTGTGCCCATGCCCCCTCCTGTGCACTTGTGCCCCATCCCTGTTTGAGTTTATCCCTGTTCACTGCAGCCCCCAAATGTTCTTGTATCCCCGATCCCCTAGTGCAACTAGAGGAGCCGGATTTCCACCTTGAGTCAGTGACTGAACCCCCCACCCAAGTCCTTGATAGCCCCCCCCCCGACCCATTTAGACCTCCCATTCTGGCACTCTCCTCCCCTGCCTGCAGCCTAGTAGGGAGGAGTCATTGCCTCCCTTCCCTACCTCCGTTTTGCTGTTTGTCCCCCTCCTCGCTCTCACTATGGCAAGGGACACAGAGGGAGAGACCCCTCAAGTACATGCTGCTGCCCCTCTTCTACCTGCCCCCATGTCCACCCCCCAGCCTCTACCTCAACTGCTGTTGCCAAACCGCCTGCCACTGCCCCTGCTGGGGCACCGGCAGGTACTGGGGTGACCTCCGCTGCTGCCATGTCCCTCACCCCTTCCGGTTCTGGCGGAGCCCTGCCAGCCGTCAGGAAAGGTCAGGGAAAGAAGAAGGGTAAGGGTCCCGCTAAAAAGACTGGGCCCTCCATTGCAGAGGCTGCCTCCGCTGCCGGCCGCAGCATCCCTCCCCGCTGTTCCCTCCACCAGCTCTGCGAGTGCCTCTCCCCTGGCCCCCAGGGCATACACCCAGGTGGCAGCAGCCCCTCTGCCTGCCGCAACGTCATCTCTCCCGACCACTGCCTCTGCTACCATCTATAGCGGCCGGGGCCTCTTTCCCACCTTGACCAGGAAGCACGGCGTCCGTTGCCTCCTGGTGCCCACCTCGCCTCACATGGAGACCTACGTGCGGGCATTGGCGAGCGTGGTGGGACCAACGGCCATTTATGGCGGCCTCCAAAATGTATGGAAAGGTCGTCTTCTTCCTCGCTTCGGACGCCGCCGCTCAGGAGGCGGTAGAGAAGGGTCTGGCGGTAGGGGGCGTGGTCGTCACCCTGGAACCGTTAGAAGACCTGGGGGTCCAGTTAGTCCTGACCTCCATCCCTCCCTTACTGCCCAATGCTGCCCTGCTGCCTGCCCTTTCTACCCTCGGGCAACCAATCTCTGTTATCAGCCCTCTCCCGCTGGGCTGCAGAGACCTTGCCCTCCGTCACGTCCTCTTGTTCTGTTGGCAAGTGCAGCTTCAACTGCCGGCAGCGGTGTGTGACAGTGAGGCGCTTGAGGGGTCCTTCCTGGTCCCCTACTAGGAGGCCCACTACTGGGTGCATTACTCCACAGGAGAGGCCCAGTGCTACCTCTGTCGGGCGATTGCACATGTCTGGAGGGACTGCCCCTTGGCCTGGCACAGAGAAGTGTCCGGGATCCCTGAGCCCCGGCAGGGCGCCGTCCCCGTCATCACTGGTGCCCCTGGCTTCCCGGTGCCCAGAGCTGCCCCTCCTCCTTCCCAGTCCACCACTGCTCCCGCTCAGGTCCACGGGGTACCGCCCCCAGCACGCCCAAACAAGTAGGAGAGCCCCACCTCCACTGTCTGCAATCTAGCGCGACTCCTGGAGGAGGGTGCAGCGGGGATATCGCCGGACATGGGAGAGGGCCCGTCCCAGGGAGAATCCTCCCTTCTTCATGCTGCCCCACCATTGCCTCCCCGAGTCCCTGAGCCATCGCCCTTGCTCCCTGACCTGACCCCTGTTAACACTGAACACCCGGGCCTGTAGGATGGGTCTCCGCAGGAGCCAGATGCTCTCCTTCATTCGGGAGGTGGGGTACTCTGTGGTTTTCCTGCAGGAGACCCATATGGATCCGGCCGCCGAAGCTAGCTGGCTGCTAGAATGGGGGGACAGGGTCTACTTTAGCCACCTCACTGTTCATACGACTGGAGTGGTGACCCTGTTCTCCCCTGATCTACGGCCCGAGGTGCTGGGGGGGTCGCCGAGGCTGTGCCGGGCCGCCTGCTGCACCTCCGGGTCCGCAAGGAGGGGCTTGTGGTGAATCTCATCAACGTTTATGCTCCAACATCGAGCCCAGAACGGTTGCATTTCTATCAGCAGTTGTCGGCCTTCCTCGCCTTCTTAGATCCTCACGAGTGCCTGGTCCTGGGTGGGGACTTTAACACCACCCTCCAGGAGCGGGACTGCTCTGGGACCGAGCAGTGCCCGGCTGCTGAGGACATCCTCCAGGAGATTGTCGATCTTCGCTCCCTGGTGGACATCTGGCGCGACACCACCCGGACAAAGTCTCGACATTGAACTTCGTCTGGGTGGAGGCCCATCGATCGTGCCACTCCCAGTCTGATCGCATCTACTTGTCACGTTTCCACCTCTCATGGGCCCACTCCTCCAGCATTCAGCTGGTCCCGTTTTCAAAACCTCATCCTGCCACCAAGACAGCCTTTCTCTGCGCAGAGAGGCTGGGGCCGGCCTATTGACACTTCAATAACAGTTTGCTGGAGGATGTGGGCTTCATGGCGCCCTTCTAGGAGTTCTGGCTGGCCTGGTGAGGGCAACGTCACACCCTTCTCTCGGCGCGGCGGTGCTGAGACCTGGTGAAGGTGTGTGCCTGGCTCTTCTGCTGTGACTACACCTAGGGTGCCAGCCAACGGAGGGATGTGGTGATAGAACAGTTGGAATGGGAGGTCTTAGAGCTGGAGAGGCATCTAGCCGCCAGGCCCGGGGATCCATCCTTCTGTGGAGCGTGCCGGGAGAAGCGGGAGGAGCGCCGGGCCCTAGAAGACCATCAGGTCCGGGGTGCTTTTGTTCAATCCCGCATCTGCCTCCTTTGGGAGATGGATCATGACTCCCGCTCCTTCTACGCCCTGGAGAAAAAAAAATGGGGGCCAAGAAGCATTTCACCTGCCTCTGGGCAGAAGACGGCACCCCCCTCCCGGATCCGGCGGAGATGTGTGGGAGGGCCAGGGCCTTCTACGCAGCCCTTTTCTCCCCGGATCCGACCGATCCTAACGCTTGCAGAGTGCTCTGGGACAGACTCCCGATGGTCAGCACGGGCGACCGGGACCGGCTAGAGCTGCCTCTCACTCTGGCTGAGTTCTCGGAAGCCTTCCGTCGCATGCCCACCAATAAATCTCTGGGCATGGACAGGCTGACCGTGGAGTTCTACCACATGTTCTGGGATGTCACCGTCTGGGCTGAGTCCTTGCAGAGCGAGGGGACCTCCGTGACCTACGGAATTGGCCTCCCGTCTCGCTCCTCAGCATGGACTACAAAGTCATAGCAAAGGCCATCTTGCTGCGGCTAGGGTCTGTGCTGGCGGACGTGGTCCACCCAGACCAGACCTACACCGTCCCAAGCTGCACCATATTCGATAATCTGTATCTGGTTCGGGACCTCTTGGAGCTTGGGTATAGGGATGGTCTGTCGTTTGCCCTCCTGTTCCTGGATCAGGAGAAGGCATTCAATAGGGTGCACCATGGGTATCTATTAAGCACTCTGCGAGCGTTTGGCTTTGGACCCCAATTTGTGTGTTTTCTCCAGGTGCTGTACGCTTCCGCAGAGTGTCTGGTCAGGCTCAATGGTCAGCTTTGGGCGGGGAGTGCGGCAGGGGTGCACCCTCTTGGGCCAGCTGTACGCTCTGGCGATCGAGCCCTTCCTCTGTCTCCTCCGCCGGAGGCTGACGGGGTTGGTGCTCCGACAGCCAGAGCTGCGGCTGGTCCTGTCGGCGTATGCTGACGATGTGCCCCTCATGGTCCAGGATCTGGGCGACCTGACCCGGGTGGAGGCTTGCCAGGCCATTTACTCAGCAGCCTCCTCTGCCCAAGTCAACTGGGTCAAGAGCTCCGGCCTGGTGGTCGGGGATGAGTGGCAGGCGAGCTCCCTCCCACTCGCACTTCAGGCCATCCAGTGGAGCGTGAGTCCGCTGCTCTATCTCGGCATTTACCTTTCTGCCACGTTTACCTTTTTGTCTCTGCTGGAGAACTTGCATGGCTTAGAGGGCAGGGTGATGGAGCGGTTCTGGAAATGGACAGGACTCTCCCTCCGAGGGAGGGCACTAGTGCTTAATCAACTAGTACTGTCCGTGCTCTGGTACCGGCTCAACACCCTGGTCCCAGCCCCAGATTTCTTGGCCAACCTCTGGAAGTCGGTTCTGGAGTTCTTTTGGCCAGGAGTGAACTGGGTCTCTGCAGGGGTCCTCCACCTGCCCTGGAGGAAGGAGGGCTGGGCCTGAAGTGCTTACGCACTCAGGTCCATGTCTTCTGCCTCCAGGCCCTGCAGAGGCTCCTGTATGGTGCAGGTAATCTGGCATGGAGAGTACTGGCGCATGCCTTCCTGTGCCCTTCTGAGGGCTCCAATACGACTGGCAGCTCCTTTATCTCCATCTGAGAGGCCTTCCGCGAGACCTCTCTGGGCTGCCAATCGTCTACCAGGACCTCCTCCGGACCTGGAAGCTGTTTTCAACGACCTCCGTGTGCAGGTGGTGAGTCCCGGACGGTGCGCCAGAGGTTTGTCCTGGCAGAAGTCACCAGAGTCGGAGACCTCCTGGATTCCAACCGGGGAGACTGGCTGGATCCCCTGACGCTCGCTCAGTGCATGGGGCTCTCCAGACCTCGTACTCCTGAGCATGTACTTCAGTAGGTGAAGGCTGCTTTGTTGCCTGCTGCTTGGGCCTCTCTTGGGTCCTGTGAGAGGGAACGCCCTGCCTGCTCTCCACCCCTGGCCCTCCGGACCTTTTCATCGGGCCCCTGCCCCGTGGACCCAACTGGCCGCCCCGCCCTTTCACCGTGAGCCGGCTGCACGGTTTGCAGCTGGTTCAGTTCCAGACTGCGCCAAGGAAACATGCTTGTGCTCCACACCCTTCACTTCCTCACCCTCGTGTCCCGCCCTGACACAAAGTGGCAGGATATCCTGCCACCTCTCAAGGGCAAGGAGCCCTGGTGGGCCAGCCTATACTCCACCCTGTTTCCAAGGCCCACCAGGGATATCGGTTGGTGGCTCCTTCATGGGGCTGTGAGCACAGGCATATACTTGGCGCAGTTTACCCCGTCCTCGACACCTGCCCCTTCTGCGGCGTGAGGGAGACCATGGCACATGTTTATGTAGAGTGTGCTAGGTTGCAGCCCCTATTCCGGCTCCTCTTAGAACCGGACATAATACTTAGATATAGTATTATGTTTTTAGTTGCACTTTTCCCCTCACTTGTTCATCTATGCACTCCCCATCCGTAGCCCTGCAAAGTCGCGGGACCTTCTTGTCCTCCTAGCTCTGGCCAAAATGGCCATCTACAAAACCAGGGAGAGGAGGCTGGCCAGTGGGATTTCCTGCAACTGTGGGGCTTATTTCCACTCCTCCGCCTGTTCATGCATCCGGGCAGAGTTCCTCTGGAGAATGTCCGCTGGCTCCCTTGACGCCTTCGAGAAGCAGTGGGCGCTGTCCAGGGTTCTCTGCTCAGTGTCCCTGTCAGGTTCCCTTCATTTAGCCTTGCGACCTCACTCCCGTTCTGGATATTTCACTAGTTGTCCCCCGGAATTATTTGGTATCACGGACCTATGGATCCTGCCCTTAGGCTAGGGGGAGGTCCTTTAGCAGTGGGCGGGCTTTGCCCGCTCACTCCCTGGATACCAACAGGACTACTCTGCTGTTCCCAGCTGGCCTGGATCTATCACACCATTAATACAGTGTCTGTTCAGTCCATGATTTTTAGTGTCTAGCATAGTTACATTGAATGGTCCCTTTAGAATATGTATTAACTACTTATGCTAAACAATCTGTTCCATTTTGCATTTAGCTGTGATGATTGGAGTACCTTTCCCAGACCTGAAGAAGAGCTCTCTGGCTCAAAAGCTTATCTCTCTCACCAACAGAAGTTGGTCCAATAAAAGAGATTGCCTCACCCACCTTGTGTCTCTAATCAGGAGTTGTAACAGACATCAATTCAGCCATTTGATTCTCAAATTTTTTGCTGTTGTTTAAAAATGAAAACAAAAGAATTCCACAAGAACTATTCATCACTGTTGTTCAAAACTGATAAAACCCCACCAAAACAAGCCTAGTCAAGTAAAGACTATTCCAATTATTAGAGGCCTGATCCTCAAAATGGCTGAACACCCACAGTTCCTACTGACTTCATTTTCAGTGGTGACTAGTCAGCATTTCTGAGAAACAGGCTCTAAGCCTTTTGTGGCCACAGCTGCACTCTTCTCCTGTTTTTACAAAAAACTTCTTGCTCATGGCTTTCATAAGCAGAAAATCAAGTAACAAGCATACAAAGGGGTGGAGTGGTGGAGGGAGCAGAGGTGAAAGGGTAGCACCTTCAGATTTTTTTTTTCATTCTTATAATTAATATTTTGCTAACAAGAACAAAGCCTAATAAGGGAAACATTTCCTGACTGTGCAGTAGCACCTTTCACAAGAGCTATCCCCATCCTCACACCCACCCACACCTCAACAGCCAGGGAGCTAACAGCTATGTTCCAAACAGGTTATTTTTGGTGAAATACGTTAGAACAAGATTTAATCCTCATATCTAGTCTGCTGACTTCATTTTACATGATTTTTGCTTGAAAACTACAAAACATCAAGCCATTTGACAACAGCACCACCTGCTGGATAGTCAGAGAAACAAGAACCAGCACCTCATATTCATAACAAGGGAAGTACTGACAAGACAGGCCTTTTCCAGCTTCAGTCGGGCAAAGATTATTCTCCTAGCCCATAACTTTAATCACATAACTCCTCTCTTTCCATCCCTCTACTACAAGCTCCTCCTCCTTGCTCATCATGCTTGGGAGCAGCTCCCTGCAAACAGCTGAAAACTACCATATTATCCCCCTTCAAACTTTACCTTACCATTAAGCTGCTGCTGTGCTGATACCACAACCATATCATGCTAGCCTGTGCTGTCTCATTGTTTTCTTGTAAACTCCTGTCTGTCTCCATCTGTTGCCTCTTGTCTTATGCTCAGATTGCAAGCTCTTTGGGGAAAGGACTGTATTTTTGTTCTGGGTTTGTACAGTGGTTAGCACAATGGTCTATAACTAGAGCCCCTAGAAGCTATGATAATACACATAATAAGGTGTTTCTTTTGCTCCCCCTCACTTCACCTGGGGAGACTATTCTCTGACAGTCCATTCCTCACCTTCACTCACTCACTTGGTGGTCTGAGTGGGAAGGTGAAGTGCTGACCAGGGGAGTACTGTTTGAGCTTTATAACAAGCTCTCTTTTGATTGGTGCTCAGCTCTATTCCCTAGCTATGTGAGCCAGCAGAGTGGGGAGTCTGGATGGTTGAACTGACCCAGAAAACAGGCCAGACTGGCAATCTGCCAGAGTGCCACACTCCCACACCAGTGAGAGCAGGGAGGGGTGAGGTAAGGATTGGGAGAGGACAAAGTGAGGAGAAAGCACATCAGGGTAAATAAAATCTACATGTCCTTACAGCTCTGGGCATCAACCTCAAACCTCTGGGTACTGCTTGGCAGCTCTGCCAGATGTCTGCATTTCAAAAGCAATCAACAGGGACATTTAGCTTACATCTACACAAGGATAAAATATTCGCAGTTGGCCTAAGTCAGCTGACTTGGGCTTGCGCTCCGAGCTGAAAAATTGCTAAGTAGACATTCAGGTTTGGACTGGACCATTCCCTTTTGCAAAGTTCCAGAGCAGGGGCTCCAGCCCAAGCCTGACTATCTACACAACAATTTATCAGACCAGAGCCTGAAGCCTGTGAGCCTGAGTCAGCTGACCTGCATCAGCTGTGGGTTTTTATCCTTGTGTAGATGTACCTCAGAAGAAAACAAAACAAAAAAACAGAACCGATGCTAGAAGAGGTGGATGTTTTAACAAAATAAGAAGAGTTGTATTCTTGTTTTGTTTTAAAACTATAGGAATTTTCCCTCTGACTTAGGTCACCTGCCATCTGTAGTAATTAGGGTCAATCTTGCTTAACTTTGTTTCCGTTATGTCCAGTGATGTGTAATTACTTGTGCAAATAGTAAAGCCAATGTACAATCGAGCCTGGCTGGAAGATTTTTCCCCACTGAACTCATCCAGTGTTCTCCAAGTCAAGCTGAGTTACCTCTATCTCACACATCATCTCCAGCAACACAGACTCTGCCGAACAAATGAGGCCTCAGTGCCACCTGTGTAACTCCATTCGCTTGCAATGAGTGGTCTCTATCAGAGAAAATAAGGTTGATTTGACAGTGTAAGGTAGTCGGGGATTCAAGTTTCATCTTTAAGAATAATTCTTCATTTTATCTGGAAAAAGAGCTTTATAACAAACAGCATTGGATTGATGACAATTCAATGAATTTTTCATACTTTCAAATAAATTATTTTACTCTATGATCAATGGGCAATAGTGCTCTTTACTGGAGTCACTGAACATTAAAACCACTAATATTTTAGGTTCTATGTAATACAGCTCAGAAACTAAAACAGTGAGGAATATAAATAAGAACATGAGCAAATATGAATGAAGGGCACTGATTTTCTTTCACATTTAGAATGCCTGGTAAATAGAAAACTTACATACTTAAAATCACATTATTAAAAAAATCAATACAAGTTTAAATATATATGCAATTCTGAGAATACTTTTCTTTAGGGTATTTAAATTCGTTTCATAAGTACTAAGCCTTTTGATTCACACTAGAGGCAAAATTCTACCCTGCTTTACATATTTTGGAAACTCCAATAATTCCAGCATTGCAGAGTGTAAGACAGTGCATAATTTGACACTGTGCAACTGAATTTATTGTACCACTGAGAAAAGCCCCGATTAGTAAAAACTTGAATGTCTAGCAACGTTTAGTAACCCCACATACAATGATGTATTTACCCATTTATAAGCATATCTCTGTCAACTCTAAAAGGAAAAGTGAAATACCCAGGAAACTCAGCGTGAACGGTTTTGCAAGCATTTTCTACTATTATTCAGCTGCAGTAAATATTCACACAAAATAACAAATTCTGTTGCCCATTCTAATTCTTTGTACATCAATCCATCCAGGAACTGGAGAGCCTCACATTCAGAAGCTAAAATCATCCTATGAGGAATTACTTTGAAAGTAGAGTGGTTCTCCCATTCAAAAAATATACACTTCACAGTACCTAAAGTGCTGTAGACCAGTCTGTATTCTATTATTGTTATATTGTATCACCAGTTGAGCCTGTAGGTATGAGGAAAAATTTTCTTGTGCAGATATTCTACTATCTCTCTGCTGTTATCTAAAATCTCGAACTCAAAAAATGGAATCTGGAAGTTAAAGAGAGAAATGGTTGTGAGAAATGGCTTTAAATGAACATTACAGTCAATATCTTTAAGATTAACTTTCATAAAATGAAATTTTCCTTAATGAATAATTTCATGTCATAAATGATGTTAAGCTTTTAAAAATGCAAATTAAGCTTCCAATCTTGCAATTGATTCTATGCAAGTGGACCCTATAGGGACTACCTGAGTGTGACGTTCATTGCAGGATCAGCGCCTAAGTCAGTTACTATTAGAACTGGGTGACTATAAAAAGTTGGGTGCACTGAACTAGCTGATTATAACAAATTCTCCAGTTGCAAAATTTAAAAAAGGATTTTACTTCAATCCACAGGGGAAAAAAGTCTTTCAGCAAAAATTAAGTAGCTATGAACAACAAGCAAAATAACGAAAATGACCTAGTCGTAGGGATTCTAGGAACAGAAAAGAGGTTTTATAGGTATTCTTTACCAAGAAACCCTTCACCTTTTAAAAAAAATCCCAGTTAAGGTCTTTTGAAAATAAAAAAAAAAGGTGAGACATTTAGGTACAAACCCTAGTCTCACTGAACTCAGTGACAAAACTTCCACTGAAGTCAATGGGACCAGGATTTAAATCTTAAACAGTCATAGGAGCTGAGTGCTCTTGAAATTTGCAATTGGCAAGCAGAAAGAATGAACTAATAATAAAAAAGACAAGGAAGAGAAGCAGAAGAGACCAAGAAAGGGAAGAGGTCATACAGCCAGGGCAAGTCCACAACCAGCATGAGAAGTGTTTGCAGCAGTAGCTTTAAGCTTTATTATAAATTAGCCTTCAATTTTTTTCTAGCTAGAGAAGCATCAGCTGATAGCATCAGCCTTTACCTGCACAACTTCATAACCAAGTAATTGCAAATGTCTTTGTTTAATAGCTTCTTTGCCTAGAAGACTGTGATTGTTGCTGCAAAACCTCTTTGGACCATCAATACACAGGGCGATTCTAAAAATCAAACACAAAAGTGCATTTAAAAACGATGTTATCAATTATTAGACATATTCTGTGGGCCCCAAGGAAAGGAGCAAGGGATATTGCCTCTTCCCCATACCCTTTTAGAGCATATGGTCCCTCAAGGGGTCAGAGCAGAGGGGATGCTACTGTGATTGGCCCCTGCCAGGGTAGAGTGATTTAAATCAAAGCAATTTAAATAATTTGATTTTTTGTTATCATTTATTTAAATCAGGTTGAAACTTTCTAAAATTAATTTGAAAAAATGTTATACAGTAATTTTAGATTAAAATATATAATGAATCAAATTACTTAAATTGTTTATTTGCAATGCCACTATTGGTGGGGTATCTTATTTGAATACTGAAAACAAGACTCTGATCCTGCAAACACTTAAGCAGGTAGCTTTACTTAAATGAATATTACTTAAAGTTAAGCATGTGTATAAGGTTTGCAGCATCAGGGGCAAAAACTGTATTTTGATTAAAAATGTCTCTCAAATGGCATAAAACCTTTGTCATTCCAAAACAAAATTTGCCTCATCTTTCACAATGTGCAGTTTTCAATAAATACTTTCAATAAATTAAAGTTATTGTGAACATAGGCCAAACTTTTCAAAAGTAAGAAGCTATGTTTAAGCTCCTAACCCCACATTTAGACAACTATAGGTGGGATTTTCATGACTTAGGAGCACAAATCCCACAAATATCAAACTGCAAATTGTGGTAGAGGAGTACAGCCTTGTCAAAGCATCTCAACTTTCTTGACTTACGGAAGTCCAATTGCAAATACATAGTATAAGTTCCTTGCTTATCAATTTAATTCAGGGGTGACCAACCTGTGGCTCCGAAGCCACATTGGCTCTACAGAACTTAATATGTGGCTCCTTGTATAGCAACAACTCCAGGGCTGGAACTACAGGCGCCAACTTTCCAATGTGCTGGAGGGTGCTCTCTACTCAACCCCCGGCTCTGCCACAGGCTCTGGCTCCGCTCCACCTCTTCCTGCCCCACTCCCCGAAGCCTGCAGTGCCCTCACTCCTCCCTCCACCCTTCCAGAGCCTTCTGCATACCATGAAATAGCTGACTGGGAGGTAAGGGGAGGGAGGTGAAGGCACTGATTGGCAGGGCTGCTGGTCAGTGGGAGGCGCTGGGAGCAGGGTGGGGAAGCTGATGTGGGGCTGCTAACATATTACTGTGACTCTCTGGCAATGTACATTAGTAAATTCTGGGTCCTTCTCAGGCTCAGACTGGCCACCTCTGATTTAGCCTCTGAGGTTGTGCTGGCTCACATGAAGTATGTTAATGAGGCCCTGGACTTAACTTTTTCAGCATACAGATGACATTTTAAAGGTTAAATTAATTAGTAGAAAAAAAATCTGTTTTGTAAAATTTCAGATTTTATGTAATTAGGAAACTAAAAAAACAAGTACCAAACATCCACTTTAGCAACTTAAAAGTATAAAATGAAAAGAAAATAAACAATAAAGTAAGTAAAATAATTTAATTTTTATTTATTAGAAAATTAGTGTTATCCATTCTGGCTCCTACATAGTGAAGAGTGAGTTTCTCATCTCTCCCTCATAAACACTCCCAATCTGAGTCTATATGTGATACATTGCAAGTCAAAGTTTTAAGATACCCATGGTATAAATCTGGCTTCATTGCAATCAATGGCAAACCTCCCATTGACTTCAATCGGGTCAGAATTTCACCCTCAATATTGCCATTTTTGTCAATGTTAATGTAATCTCACAGTCTGATAGTCTTTGCCTCTAATGTTTGTAGTTCTCTTACCTCCTGTGCACCTCCTCATATCGGGTGGCAGGTAATACGAAGCCTTCTTCATCTAATTTAATCTCAACATCTGCATTGAGGAAGGGATGAGTGGGAAAGAAAAACAAACCCTTTCATACAATATACACTGTTTATTGTAATTTCCATCTATTTCTTATTAATACTTTTCCCTGAATGACAGACGCTCCGCAAGAACGAACTTAACTTTCTATTGCAAATTACATCTATCCATGTGCAAGTCTAAAAAGGAGTTAAGAAGAAAGAGGTGGTTAACGATTAAAGAATAAACAAGGTAGACAAACATATGCAAACATTTCTAAAAAAGACGTAAATTATGCAACTGCTGGTTATGTATAATCTGGGCAACCAGCAATTACCACGGACAACCTAGACCTTCCGTTTGCCAAGATTTTAATCAAGGAATGATTGTTTGGCCTCATGCATACTTGAAGTGGAGAATTTTCTGACATTCAAGACAAGATAGTGGCATATCTTCATTTTTCCATAGCTGTATTGCCTACAATGTGAGTGTATAACACAAGTAGCTTCCTTTCTATATCTCCTTTTAACTACCCCACCAACATCTCAGTAAAATATCCTTTCCACCCAAAAGTTTAAAATGAGTGGACTCCTGCTAAATAAGATGTGTGTGCACATGCAAATCTGAGGTTATCCTTGCCTCCCTGACAAGACATATTGGAGATGGATTAAAAACAAAAAACAATTTTTTTTTAATCAGAACAAAAATTCTCTGTTTTTCAGTGTTTTCTCTTTCTGCACTGTGCCATGAGTCAGTTAAGAACTTTGAATTGCAAACTATGATATTTTGATAAATACTGCTTTTTTAAAAGCTTTATTTATAACCTTAATTTTGTCTGATTTTCTTTTTCTTTTTTGGTCTCAGAGATCACAATATATATTTAACATAAATAAGAATATATTAAACTGCACATTTTCTGTCTTTCAGAGAAAGAGCTGGGTGTAACTTGTAACTGCTGGCCACCACACCTGTTCACAGTCTTCAGAGAGAAAGCCTGGCTTGCTGTTACTATCACAGTGTAGGCAGAGAAATGTGCAGCCTGAAAAAATCCTAGACAGGAAGGAAGGAGACATGGGTCTCTACTCCAGAAAGGTGATGGCAGATGGTAAGTTGATAAGAATGTGTTTAGACTTTATAAAATGCTTGTAATATGTTGCATGTATTGATCTCACTTATAACCTCTATAGCCCATGCTATAAAGTTATACTGAAGCGTTTGCATTGTAAACCTCTGTAATTTTGTAACTCGCCAAACAGGACACGCAGCACTGATTAAGGTAAAGTGCTTGTCCATGGCCACTGAAGGCAAATTAAGCATTCTGTAGCATCAAAGGACAAAGACTTTACTGACTGCATTCCTAATTTCCTCCAGGAAGGAGAGACCTACGCATGAACTCATCCCATCAGTTTGGACTCTGTAGTGGAGGGGATCAAAATCCCTGACAAGGAGAAACTGAATCTCTCTTTCATGCTGTTTAAACTGAGAGGTAAATATTTCTAAACACAAGCAAAGAGATCCCCATGCTACTTGGTAGGGGTTAGCCTTGAAAGCTGCTTTGAATTGACCGATTACTACAACTCTGGGTACGTCTACACTGCACGATTATTTCGAATTAGCTTAAACCGATATTACAAAACAGATCTAATAAAATCGGTTTAGCGCGTCCACAGTGGGATCCCGAAATCGATTGTTTGCCGTCCAGGTCCCAAGCTACCATCATTTCAGGAGCGGTGCACTGTGGGGTAGCTGTTCCTCAGCTATCCATAGTTCCACTTCGTGTGAGAGCACAGTGCCTGATGGGGCAGAAAACACTGCCCCGGGTGGTGCTGGGTACAGCTCACCCTCCTTTGTGAAGGCAGCAGACAACCCTTTGGCGCCTTTTTCGCGGAGTGCATTGAGCAAACCCATAGCACAGCAATCTTTCCTTTTTTTTCACGTGGTGGTGGGGGAATAAACTGAGGAGCTTTCCCTGAACACGCCAGACACTGTGTTTGAACCTACAGACATTGGGAGCTCAGCCAAGAATGAAATAATTTTCAGAGACTGCTGTGGACTGTGGATAGCTGGAGTCTCTCAGTACCCCCTCCCTCCTTCATGAGCGTCCATTTGAGTCTCTGGCTCCGTTACGCTTGTACACAGCGCGTGTGATCCGGAGTTTTTTATTCAAACGCTTTGATTTCGTGTTCGTAACGAGCTGCATACAACAAGATTTGTCTCCCCATACAGCGATCAGACCTAGTACTCCCGTACGGTCTATGCTGGAGCTCTTTCGATTTCAAACTGCATTGCATCCGTGCTGATCAGAGCTCACGCTGGCAAGCAGGAAATGTAATCAAAAGTTCGCGGGCTTTTCCTGTTACTGCCGCTGCATCCGAGTTCAGATGCTGTCCAGAGCGGAGTGCTGCACTCTGGGATGCCGCCCGGAGGCCAATAACGTCGATTTCCTCCACTGACCCTAATCCGAGTTATCACTATCGATTTAGCGCTACTCCTCTCGTTTGGAGGAGTTCCAAATCGATTTAAGGAGCCGTTTAAACTCGATATTAATGACGACGTCGTGTGAACGGATACAGCGTTAAATCGGTATATCGGCCATTAAACCGATTTAAAGTCGCAGTGTAGACCTGGCCTCTGTCACCTTTTGAATCAGAGACTGAAACTCACTTGTGTATATGCTTTCTTGCTTTAAATAACTCTGATCTCTTTTTCCTAGTTAATAAACCTTTAATTAGTTTATTATAGGATTGGCTTCCAACATTGTTTTTGGTGTGAGATCTAAGGAACAAACTGATCTGGGGTAAGTGGCTGGTCTCTTGGGACTGGAGCAACCTGGAATATTTGTTATTTATGTGTAAGTGACCACTTATCACATGGTCCTGTTTGCCTGGGTGGCAAGATGAACTGGAGTGTCTAAGGGGACTGTCTGTGACTCCATTAGCAAACTATGGTTGTACATTGGGAATTCACATTTGTTATTGGGTTGGTGATATCTAACTACAGATCATACCACCAGTTTGGGGTGTCTGCCCTGCAATTGGCACGTTCAGTCTTGAGCCACTCCAGACAGTGTAACAATAATCATAGAATTAGAGAAGTGTAAGTCTGGAAGGTCCAGTCCCCTATAACTTCAAAAATGGCAACATCACTCACCTAATGTATAGCAATATGGTGTCAACACATGAGAAGCAAAATACATTCTTGTTCCTAGCAAATCAACTAGTCCAGTCTTCACTC
Source organism: Chelonoidis abingdonii (assembly GCF_003597395.2). NCBI lineage: Eukaryota > Metazoa > Chordata > Testudines > Testudinidae > Chelonoidis > Chelonoidis abingdonii. The sequence continues at coordinate 133,024,213 of NC_133770.1, forward strand.
TGTTGTAGAGGTGAACGTCCACAGAGGACTCCAGTGAACGGCCTGGTATGAGAAAGGATTTTACTCGATACTTTGGAAGGAGTTTAGGACCCTATCAAAAGAGCAAAGAAAAGGAAATACTCATAAAATTTCACTTAGCAAGAAAAAAGGTAAAATCTAAGCCTCTACCTGCTCTGCACTTACAGTTACCTCAGTAGCACATAGAAACATTTCCTACATATGCAGGTAATTAAGAAACTAAAAAAATAATGAGGCGGGTAAGCTATTTTTTTTAATAGCTAGTAAGTGTATTACTGTAACAAACAGCAAAGAGTCATGTGGCACCATATAGACTAACAGACGTTTTGGAGCATCCGACGAAGTGGTTATTTACCCACGAAAGCTCATGCTCCAATAAGTCTGTTAGTCTATAAGGTGCCACAGGACTCTCTGCTGCTTTTACAGATCCAGACTAACACGGCTACCCCCTGATATTGTAACAAAGTATACACAATGTGCTTCAGTATCTTGTTGAATCAGGACCCTAACAGGACCCTAACAACAGGAAATACTACACCAAACTAAAACAACAGAAACACTCCAAGCAAGACTCCTATTATATGTCCAAATATATATTCACCCACCATCAGCTTCAAGTGTGGCCTAGGGTAGTCCACACTACAGGCTGCTAGGAGACAAGCCTGAAGGTTTCAATTTCCTAGTGGAGCTGCTTGGGGAATCACAGGAGCTTGTGTTACCTTCTATATCCTCTAATACCAAAAAGAAAATAACAAAGCGAAACATCTTCTATGCATGGCTCAGTGCAATGGGTGAGTTCACTCCCAATGGATGTCGTTTGAAATCCCTGCTGTCTGAGTCATGGTAACTATGCCTGCCAGATGTGCTTGGTTTCCAGTCCTCCTGACCTCCTGTCAGTTACAGGTGGGTCCCAGAATTATGTAGCTCCAACATTAACATCAGCTCTGTCCTGTCCCTTCAGAACCAGGCACAGGAAACAAGGAGAGACAGCACTGCTTTTAGATTCTTACAGTCGGGCCAGACAACACTTTACTTTCCTGTGGAAAGTAAAGAAATTAGGCAAGAGTGATTTGCCAGCATATTACATAGTGAGAAATTGAGAGAAAAGAAGAGAAGAGAAGAGAGCATCCCATGACTCAGATGTTCCTTCCATTAGACAAAAAATGCTAGCTCTTCCACTGGGCTTTCACATTTCTGTGGGGTAGGAAAAATAAAGACTCCGTCTTTCTCATCATGAAGATTCCTAGCCCTTAATGTCCTCCTAAAGCAGAATTTCATTTATGGTCCAAAGAGCTTGTCACTTCCCCATCCCCAACTCCTACAACTTCAGGTTTTATATCATATCTCAGGCTAAGGGAAGCAGTCCCCTCATCACAGTGCTCCCTTTCTCACCAGCCTTTGTAAAGTGTGAGAAGCAGGACAGCTGTTTATTATGTAGTGATTGTGAGAGAAACCATAAGGACCTGACCCTGTGAGATGCTGCATACCCTCAACCCTCAGGGGTGTGGATATCACTCAGCATCTCGCAGGATCAGGCCATTAAAAGGGTAGACCAAACCTTTCCTCCAAAAAGTTTGTTTTGATGAATCAGCATTTCCCTGCCAATAAATGTTCTGTCAGACAAATTGCCAGCCAAAGTAGGTTAAGTTTCTTCTACACATTTTTGAAATCCTTGCCAATAACCCTTCCCTCTGCAATCAGACAGGATTCCAGTGTTTTTTTAATGGCTGCCTACAGTGCATTGTAAGTAACTGGCTGTGCAGAGAACAGAAAAATAAAGTACGACAATTTCATTGCCTCACAATTTTAATCATGAAAAGAGACCTACAGATGCTCCCCAATTTACACAAGCATTCCGTTCCGTAACTTGAATTTTGCGTAAGTCGGAAACGTATACCCCACCATTACACCAGAAAAACCAAAACAAAAAACTTCAAACTATTTCTAGCTTACGGAACTTTTTCTGTAAGTGCGGATTTGCATAAGTTGGGTTTGCGTAACCCGGGGGGTGTCTGTATATATCTATATCAGAGGTCTTGAAACTGTGGGGCGTAGAGGAACGTTCGTGGAGGGTGCAACAGCGCCTGGGCCAGCCCCCACAGGGGGCAGGGAGGGAGTGCCACCCAGACCCGCTCCCAGTTCTACTCCAGCCTTGGCCCCAGCTCCCAGACCCTGCCGTGCCTCTGCCCCTGTACTGGCCCCAGTCTTGGCCCAGGGCCGCAGCTCTGTTCCTGCCCCCTCTTACTCCGTGTGTGTCACCTCTCCCCCAGAGCCACGGTCCCACTCCTGGCTTGGGGGGGTGCAGGAGGGGCAGACGGAGAAGGGGGGGGGGGCATGATCCTGAAAAGTTTAGGGACCATCAGTCTATATTATGTTGCTTCAGAAGGAACAATTATGCAACGATTACTACATGGACTAAAAAAATTCCCAAACAATATTTCAACTTATATCCACTACCTCATAGAAGGGACATTCCAAGGTAACTGTTAGAAAGAGCTGGGTCAGCTGTGAGAGGACAAATCTGTCCAAACCTGGTGTTTGAGCTGAAACAAAAAGATTCAGACATTCAGTACAGATGTGTTCAACAAGAATTCCCATGCAAGTCATTGTACAAAGGGGAGCTGTTTTTAAATAAATATGCACAAAAGCTGCTTTATCCTAAATCATTAACAGAACATGCAAATAAACTTAAAAATTACATATAAAAATCAAATATTTGAAAATCATATATCCCACTTATAGCTGTATTTTTAAAGCCTGAAGAAAAATAACTATTTGGTAAGATCTGAATTCAGGGTTCTTCCTGTTATCTTGCAAGATATCATGACATCAGAGGGGCAGCAAGTTCTAGTGGATTAAGCATGGGAAAGCAAGCCTCTGCCACCCACCCCCAAAATTTGTAATTCAGTTTCCTGATTTTTAAGCTGAGGATATTTACTAATTTCTGAGGATCAACTGGTTAATGTTTACGGAACACTTAAAATATGAAGGAGCTAAGTATTATTTAATCAGAATCTGCTAAAGCAGGGAAGGAGCCTATCTTCCTGCTCTTCTTTAGAAGTTTCTGTCTCTAAATTTTGTACAGGTACCTTCAACTTCCTAGCCCCTTCTTCTTCAGTTAGCTCCAACAGCTGATTGTGGAGTTTGAGATACATAGGTGGCAAGGAGGTGCTATGAGAGAAGCTAATATACAGAGTAACAGAGACACTGATGAACTTAGGGCCCTTACCCTGCAGCTGTTGAAGAAAATAGGGGTTAAATATTTTTGCCAGAAAGTTTACTGGATAGCGCTCAATAAGGGTGCATGAGTGGAGCAGATTCAGCAGGGTGTGAGGCTGAAACTGAGTAAAGCGAGCATTTAGTATCCTTTCAAGTTTTCTGAAGACAGAGGGAGCACTTGGTGGTAGGTAATTGAGTGTCCCAAATGGAACAATATACTCAGCAATCTGTCTGGTGGTGTATTTGTCGGCATTATAAGCAAAACTTTCTGCCACGGCATCAAAGATGGGCTTAGAACGGATCAGCTTTCGGCAGCAGTACTGCATGACTTTGCTGACTGCTTCAGGGTGCATGGTGAAGGAGGATTTGGAAACAAGCCTTTCCAGTGCTTCTGTGAAGAATTGGTCAGTGTGTCCAAAATGTATGAAAGCTCCCAGCACATTTACTAGTTCATCATCTGTGAATCGAGGGACATGCCTCACTGAATACTTACACAGTCTTATTACTAGTGGGATTGCCTGAGTTTGGTCAAGAATAACCAGTGCCTTCAGTATTCTGCTTATCAATTTAGGACTTAGTTGGGGAGCTAAGGTTAAAGTGATGTTGTTCATGTGGTTTAACAAGTCTTGGTATTGTCCTTCTTCTGTAACACTCATCTGCAGCATTCCATAAACCATTGTTATTTCCTCAGTGGTCCATTCTTCAAGCTTTTTTCCTTGTACTTGGTTCACAATTTGTTCCACCATTGTACAACCTGGGCCTTCCAAATCAAGCAAGCTTTCTCCAAGAATACACAGGTTTCTAATGGTTACTTGTCCCTTATCAAGTCGTTTCTGACTCTCTGATACCAAACGTACAATCAGAGTACTCCAGGGATCTACACGCAACTTTATCAAAGCCTGCAAAGCAGTCACGAGACCAGTGTCTGACAGCTTTTGTGATTCATGTTCAAACTGAAAGCATAATGCCCTGAAGACTTCATTCTCCAATATGGCTTCAGGATTCTTCAATCCACTGTCATCCACTTCAAATTCACAGATCCTCTGTAAAGCTGCTGCTGCCATGGTGTCAGATATAACTTCTAAAGAACTCAGAAATTTAAAAATCTCATTGGATGAATTCAAGCTGTTCAGCTCCATGAAAAGTTTTTGTTCATCCATCCATTTGCCATCAGATTCAGAACTGTACCCAGCATCTCTGTGAAGATGTACAGGCTGGTTCCAGAGTTCTGCATGGTAGTTTCTACAAAACACATACTGAAACGTAACCCTTGAAAGTACTGTGCCAAAGACCGAGGAACCACAGCACCATGACTTTAGCTGTCTGCCTTGATCATTAAGGTGGTTCAAGGTTTTTCTTAGCGTGCCCAGGGATCTGCATGTGCGTACACTAGAAGAATAAAACTGGAAACTTTGTAAGTTAACCAAAGCCATATCAAGCCAAGTGCTCCCCTGGAAATTGCCTATAGGAGGAAAAAAAAGAAAGAGACATTTTATAGAAAAATGACTGTTTCACAGGAATATAGAAATTACCTTACCAGATTAGACCAGTGGCCCATCTAGTTCAGATGCTTCAGAGGAGGTGGAAGAAACCCTATAGAGGACACTGAAAAACCTGCTTATAGGATTTCTTCCTTGCTCCCTTAATAGTCCGTTTCCCAAAGACTCCTCCACCCCATCACACCAAAATAATTTTTCTGTTTTTTCCCCCAACTTGATTACTTTGTACATTTGACTGCAGAACATGTGGTCAGTTAGATTCCAATCCTATGGTTAGAACTGCTCAAGCACATGCCTATACCCAGGCAGTTGCAGCATCAGGGCCTTAGATACCTGCACATACAGCAACAGAAATAAAATAAAATAATAAAAAAAAAGACAACCGCATTCCATTCCTGCTTATAGAGGAGCATGTGTGTAAACACCAGCAGGATCATGGCTTCTCAATTAGAGGTCCTAAAAGAATTGGCATGGGAACTCAGGAGTAAGTGTAGTGTTGTACCTGAAACTACCTTTAAAACTTTTTAAAGTTGACTTGATTTCAAGTTCACAGTGTTAATTTAAAAGAGTAATTCTTAAACTATGCAAGAGTCCTATTATCAACAAGTATATTTTTTGACCTGCACATTGATAAATTATGTATTTAACATAAGAGTGGCTATACTGGGGCAGACCAAAGATCCATCTAGCCAAGTATCCTGTCTTCTGACAGTGGCCAATGCCAGGTGCCCCAGAGAGAACAAACAGAACAGGTAATCATCAAGTGATTCACCCCGTCGCCCATTCAAGCAGCTTTTTGTTTGTTTGTTTTGTTTCAGCACTCCAGCCAGCTGTGGGGTTGTTTTTTTTTGCACTTTGGTGGCTTGGTGCAGCAAAAAAGCTAGAGCCGGCCCCACTCCTTGTCCATGTGTTTGTTGACCCCCTCAAAGAATTCTAGTAGATTTAGTAAGGCATGTTTTCCTTTTACAAAAACCATGCTGACTCTTCCCTAACAAATTACGTTCATCTATGCGTCTAACAATTTTGTTCTTTACTATAGTTTCAACCAGTTTGCCAATACTAAAGTCAGGCTTACCAGCCTGTAATTGCTGCAATCACCTCTGGCGCCCTTTTTAAAAATTGGCATCACATTAGCTATCCTCCAGTCCAGGAGTCAGCAACCTCTGGCACATGGCTCACCAGGGTAAGCCCACTGGCGGGCTGGGCCAGTTTGTTTACCTGCCGCATCCACAGATTGGGCTGATCACGGCTCCCACTGGCCACGATTCGCCGCTCCAGGCCAATGGGGGCGGCGGGAAGCTGTGGCCAGCACATCCCTCGGCCTGCACTGCTTTCCACAGCCCCCATTGGCCTGGAGCGGGGGACTGCACCCAGTCGGAGCCACTTGTGGACATGACAGGTAAACAAACTGGCCTCATCTGCCAGGGTGCTTACTCTGGTGAGCCATGTGTCAGAGGTTGCCGACCCCTCCTCCAGTCATTTGTACAGAAGCTGATTTAAATGATAGGTTACAGACTACAATTAGCAGTTCTGCAATTTCACATTTGAATTCCTTCAGAACTATTGGGTCAATACCACCTGGTCCTGGTGACTTATTACTGTTTAGTTTATCAATTTGTTCCAAAACCTTCTCTAATGACACCTCAATCTGGGACACTTTCATCAGATTTGTCATTTAAAAAAAAAGGCTCAGGTTTGGGAATCTCTCTCACATCCCCAGCAAAGAATTCATTTAGTTTCTCCACAATGGCTTTATCGTCCCTTAGTGCTCCTTTAGCATCTCAATTGTACAGTGGCCCAACTGGCTGTTTAGCAGGCTTCCTGCTTCTGATGTACTTACTTCTTTTTTTTTGGCTATTACTTTTTGAGTCTTTGGCTAGCTGTTCTTCTAATTTCTTTTTGGTCTTCCTAATTATATTTTTACACTTCATTTGCCAGTTTATGCTCCTATTTTCCTCACTAAGATTTAACTTCCACTTTTTAAAGGATGTCTTTTTGCCTCTTACTACCATCAATATTCAACCAAATTAATGTGTATAGTTACACTGACTCTGCTTTGAGTTAACAAACTAGCACAAAATCGAAAGGAAGTTTCACAGAAGTATTTTTATTGCCTCCCGGCAAAGTTAGTAAGGAATCTACTTGTCATGCACATTAACTAAAAAGAAAGAATAGTATGTCAGTCACATTTCCCCAAACTTCTGCCTATTTGTCTGCCTGTCAATCTGTCCTTAGACTGAGAGTTCCTTGGAAAAAAGGACCATTTCTTTTTTTCCTGTTTGGAAAGCACCTCGCCCTATAGCACGTTCTACTATAAAAACACAATACAAATATATTACTCTGTGTGAAACTTCAAGCAGGTCTTTGAATCAGTCCCCTTTCCTCCTGTTTTATAACATTATAACATCTTTGAAAAACAGTCTAACTGTTCGTAATGAAAAAAAAATGAGTTACAAGGCCTCAGCAAAGGTGTACTCATTTACAACAGTAAAGAATCTAGCCTTCTCAGTCCCAAGGTACAGATATCTCTCCCATAAAGGACATGTTACAGTTAAGTCTAAAGGTACACTTCTCTGCACCTAGACTAACACTCTAGTGGTGCATGAAAATCTAATGAAGGACACAAAAACCCTTATTCACAACTATACACATTTCTATATTTGTTTACACTTGTGCAATGAGGGTGCAAAATGCTCTCATTCTGATTCGGTACCATTTTACATTCCCTTTGGACAGGGTTAATGACTACAAGAGGAGGACGGCAACAGTTAATCAGGATTGCTACCAGATCTACTCCCATGGACTTCTACAGAACTACTCTCTCCCAGGAGTAAGTACTAGGTCTGGCAGCGTTTGCAGGATAGAAGCTATTTGCTAACTCGTGTTTAGCACGTGAGACGCTTGGCTATGAGCCACAGAAGACCAGTCTCCATTGCTACATAAGTAAAATAGTAAGGCGGCTACTAGATTTTGTTGCGTTTAGGTTTTAGGGCCCAAAGCGTTGTTAGACGAATTATTCTTTCTGAAATATCGTTTTAACCACTCGATCTTTCTCCAAAGAGCCAATGGCAGTTTCCATCAGAGCAGGGTTTTAGCATAACGTCCTTTGCCGGTTCCCAGGTTTCCCCGGGGATGGCCGCATCCTTAGCACTGCGGGGCGCAAGGCACAACCCCCGGAGTGGGGCAGCCTCCCCTTGCCGCTCCCGCCGCCCCGCTCCCCACTGCGCGCTTGCTGCTGCTGCTGCGCTCCGACGAGCACGGGCCCGGCTCTGTACCTGGGTGACAGCCCGGGCAGGGCTCCGAGCAGCGACCCACACACAGCCCCAGCAACGCGCGCGAGCGGTGCCTCTTCCTCGATAAGACCCGCCCCCTTCCGCCTGGCGTTCAGCTCTTGCTTGGGCCAACCACAGACTAACCCGGAGTGACCTCCCGCCCGCATGACCGCGTCTCCAACGGGAAGGGGGCGGGGCCGCGCTTGACTCAACTCCGGGCAACGCACCAGTTGGCTCGCGGGGGCCTGTTCCGCGCGTTGGGTGTGAGGGCGGCGCGACGGCCTCGGGGAGACCAGGACGCGGGGAGCCGGTGAGGGGCCGGGTCATTTCCCGGGACGCGAGCGCGTTCGGAGCGGGGTGACGGTTAGCGGTCGGCCGCGCGGGCTGGGCTCGCGGTGAGGCCCGTAACTGCTTGGGGGGGGTGGCTGCCGCGATGAACCCGGGCGCGAGGTAAGGGAAACCCGGGCCCGGTTAAAGAACTAAACCCCGTTTCGTGCTGAGGGGATGAGGTGAGACCGTCCCTGCAGTGAAAGGGGCGCAGCCTCCGTGTCCCTTTCCTGAGACTGGTTAGCGGGGGCGGGGGGTGATACGGGACATCTGGTTTCTGGGGAATCGCTTTCAAAGCGGAGTGAGGTGGGTTTTTTAATCCCTGTTTCGGTCTGTTTCACACACGTGGTTCCTGGAAGGCTGAGTTGGAGCAGAGACCTGCCCTCTAACTCCGGACACAATCTCGTTTCTTCCGATTATCCCCGGGTCTCACGTGGGAAATAGTCCGGTCAGTCATCTTCTTCCGTGATGAGGGTTACGCGGTAAACTGCATTTGAGCCGCTCCGTCTGTAAGAACACGTGGCTCTTACATCGTTCTTACCTTGAGCGCGAAGCACTTCTCAAGGGCGGCTCTTAGGTCTTCACAATTCTTGCCCTCCTGCAGAAGGGGCCCCCCGGCACTCAGCGTTATTCAGTAGATTTTATCCTTCATGGCTGGAAGCCCTGTTCAGACCAGGTGATATTTTAAGATTCCAGGGTTGTGTTCTCAGTTTATTTCTGGATTGACTCATACCCATGAGCTTCCTAATCATGACATCCTGCTTTCATTAATGCTTTTACAGTTAGGCACCTGCCTCTCATTGGCTTGGCAAAGGGGAGTCCAAGGAGGTCTGCCAATGTGGCAAGGGAGCCCTTTACATTGAAATGGTTGACTGAGGCTTAACAGTACCCTCACTCTTATTTTTGATATTGAGTCAACATGTATACAAGCTTCTTCCTTCTACTCTTCCTCCCAATATGAAAAGGCATGAACCCGCCTCCCTTTAAAAAAAAAACAAAAAAAAAACCCAACAACAAAAAAAACACCAGTTTTTTGGCGAAATATAATAATTGTGCTTTAAACTCTGTCACCTTCTGTTTTTTTTTTTTTGTTTGAGCCTGTCCCCTGCTGCTGTTGACTTCTGTAGGCTGTGTCCACACTGTATGCCTGCACAGAGTATTTTGAAAATGTGAACTCTACACATTTACTTTCCCAAAGCATCTCAGTGAGTTTCTTATGTGTTATTTGCAATACAGCTTGTCTTTGATTGGCAGTGTGGTCTTCTGTTCAGGATACCCACAACTGTAAGTCACACACCTCTACTTCAGCAAGTGAGGACTTTCCTTACTCTTGAGGGAATTCTGTGCCAAAAAAAATTTAAAAATCTTGCCCAAAAAATGAAAATTATGCACATAATAGTTTAAAATTCTGCAAATTTTATTTGTTAATAAATAAATATGGCTCCAGCATGTCAGTGCTGAGCATAGGCCACTGGCTCCATTGATGTATGAGATTACCCTAAAGCCCCCACCTCCCCCGATACAGGGACTTGGCAGTGAGGCGGCCCCCAACCCTGAAACAGTGCAAGGGACAGACCTGCCCCAGAAACACCCCAGGACCCTGCCCCTCTGCCCCCAGGCATAACAGGTGTACATGGGCAGACTCAGCCCAGCAGGATCCAAGTGCGGAAGGGCTTAGTGTGGGGCATCCATCTGTGGGTGAGAGGTTTCTGTGTAGGGCAATCTGGGTGTGGGTGGCTCAGTGGGTAATCTGGATGCACAGGGGCTCATTGGGGGGTTCCGGCTGCAGGGGCAATGAGATGTTGTAGGGGATCCAGGTGAGGTGGTTGAGATTCAGCAGGGGGGTCTGGGTGTGGGGAGATGAGGCTTGGTGGAGGAGGTGTTGGGGGAGTGGGGCTTCATGGGGTGGGGGTCCGGGTGCAGCTGGTTGGGGCTCAGTGGGGTAGGGGTTGTCAGGCTGAGGGTGCAATGGGCCTGCTTAACTGGGAGCCCCTGCTGCTGCAGAGGGGATGCTGCATTCTGGGCTCCTGATTCCCCTCGGGATTCCCCTATCCCTTTTTTTTCCCCCCTCTCATGTGCCTTTCCCAGCCCTGTCCCTCACTCCAGAGGTGCTGGAACAAGTTGTAGGGGTGTGTGTGTGTGTTGAGCCATTGAACCAAACTGTAAACCCTGTATAAAATGGAAACCATTTCAAGCCAGCACCCCCACACCCCTAGTTCCAGCACCTATGCCTCACTCCCACATTCCCCTCCCCTGCCTTATTCCACCCCCTTCCTTTCTCACTGCCTTTTTCCCCTCTTCCCTCCCCCACCCCACTGCGGACACTCACTGTTGCACAGAAAACAGGAAGGCTCCCAGCAAGCAGAAGGGGAGCATGACTGGCACTAGGACCCAGGAGGTGGCGTTCAGTTGCAGAGTTTACACACAACAGATACATACATCACACAGTCATATTCATGACCAGCCTTTCATTGGTTTAGATATGATACCTTACAAGATACCTTTTGGATACATGTTACAACAACAGTGTGGTGTTGGAGGTAGTGAGTGTCAGGCCAGATATCAGTTTCAGTAGAGTGGACCCTGTGCCAGTGAGCGTTGAGGAGCTCTTTGGGTCACAAGCAGCCGGGAGAGTAAACAAATCTCTGTCTTGCTGTTTTCAGTGTTTAGAAAACTTTGTTGTTTTGGGGCATGTAAGTGTCAACAGATGTGAATGTAGTGCGGTTAAAAGGCATTGCTGTGGCATTGCTGTCAAAATATGACATGTTAGTACTATTCAATTTTATTATCTTTCATTTGGAACCTATAGCCTAAATGAACTGACCTATGCCTTTTAAGTATATACAGGAAAGGAAGAAGAGTACAGAAAATAGTGTCAGTTCAGGTACATATCCTGCACTGTACAAGATATTCACCAGTGTGTGAATCACTGTTGTTTTATGTGAATCATGTAGGCTTCAGTTAGCTTCTTTGTGAGGCAGGGTCTTGGAATATTTCTGACCAACAGTGTTCTTCTAATTCAGGACAGGTAAAATAAGCTCCTTTTGTAGTTTTTAAATTAAAAAAAATTGGCAATATTCAGAGATAAATAACTGAAGTAAGCCTGTTGTCAAGATAGCATGTAGTTTTACTAGACTAATACAGGTACTGAGGAGACTTGTGGGAGGTGCACAAAGGGCCAAGTGCCCCTCCAGCAGCCTGCCCAGATGGGGAGATGAAGGGGCAGGGCCAGAGCCTCTTCCAGCCAAACTGCCTGGGTTGCTTCCTGGTGCAGTTCAGTTGCTGACTGGGAGAGCGCCTGGCTGTGGCAGGCTGCCCCTCGCCCATGCTCAGCGTCTGGGGACAGTGGCTGAACAAGCTAGAGCTCCCTCACCTCTCGAGCATGCTCAGAGTTGGCTCCTGTCCCCAGAAGTCGAGCCTAGGCAGGAAGCAGGCTGCTGCTGCCACCGCTCCCTGCACAGCCTCAGGTTCCAGGGACAAGAACTGACTCTAAGAGTGCGGAGGGGGGGGGGGGCGAAGAGGCTCCAACGTGCTCAGTCTCTGTCCTGGAAGCCAAGCCAAGCCCAATCACAGCCAGGCACTCTCCCAGGCAGTTGCTGTGCTGCACCAGGCATCATCTAGGAGTGGCTCCGGGGCCTGGCTTCTAGGGAGAGCAGCCAGAGGGAGCCAGCGCAGTTTGGGAAAGTTGTGGGAAGGCACCAGTCATCTATCGGTTTTGCTCTTGTGCTGCTTGGGAAAGTTGTGAGCAGCAGCAGCGTAAACACCGTAGCTCTTCACGGAGAAGAAGGAGAATGGTGGCCCAAAAATCATTGTTTGGAGGAGGGGTAGAATAGAGAAGAAAGAGAATGGTGGCCCAAAAATCATTGGTTGGAGGAGGAGTAGAATAGAGCTGTGCTCCCACAGTAGTCAGACTTTGACGTGGAGGGAGAAAGCTCTTGTTCCATTCTCACAGCCAGAGGTGGTGAAGCTTCATAGCGTAGGACTTCAGAGTTACGAACACCTGGGGAATGGAGGTTGCTCATAACTCTGAAATGTTTGTAACTCTGAACAAAATGTTATGGTTATTTTTTCAAAAGTTTACAACTGAATATTAATACTGTTTTAAACTTTACTACTCAGAATAAAAATGTTGTTTTAACCATCTTAATTTAAATGAAACAAGCACAGTTTCCTTAGTGTGTCAAATATTTGTTTAAACTTTCTCTTTACTATTTTAGTAGTTTACATTTAACCCAGTATTGTACTGTTTTGTTTGGGTTTTTTTTGCCTCTACTGCAGTCTGATTGTGTAATTCTGGTTCCAAATTATGTGTGTGGTTGACCAGTCAGTTTGTAACTTTGGTGTTCTGTACTTAGCCACTTACTAGCTATATGCAGAGAAGAAAGATGGATCCTATGCGCAGGACCAGAGAAAGCGTTCTGATAGAAATCCTGGTACCTGTGGCGGTGGGATTCTTACCAAGACATCACTCGTGGACTTCACTGGCCCTCCCTCACTTAAACTTTTGCATCTGTTTAGTCCTATTGCCAGTAACTGGTTCAAGCCCCGTCTGTTGCCATCAGTTGAAAAACAAATCAGGTTAACACAAATGTCCACAAGTTGAGGACTATGTACAGCTGGTATTTAGTTTATATGGATTTTTATTTCAGAGACTTTTTTTCTGGATTTAATTTGATATTTTAAACTATTCACTTCTCACTAGATAGATCTAATGCAGTGGTTCTCAACTATTTATCATGTGGCCTGCATATGCAGCCTAAAATGTGTTACTTGGACCACAGGTTGAAAACCACAGCACCCCTCCCAACTGCCCCCCCATGTGTCTGTGCCCAGCGCCCCAGCCCCCACCCAGAGACCCATCCATAGAGTGGGGCCAGGAGAGGACCCCGCTGAAGGGCTGGGCGGCAGGGGAGCACAGCCCTGGCAGCCCTGGACCCTGGCACACAGGGCAGGGCTGCCTGGCAACCCACACCCTGCCACACGAGCAGGGCAGCCTGGCAACCCGGACCCCTCCACCTGGGCCCTGCGGCCTTTAGCACACAGCTAGGCCACAGCTATGTGCTAATTGGGCCACATGTGACACGTGGGTTGAGAACCGCTGGTCTAGTGAGATCATTTGAGATCAGAGGAGTCTCTGAAGAGTGAAAGTCTTGCCCCACAGATGGTTTCTGTATTTGTGGAGCTATGGAGAGAAATGCTGCTGATGCTCCATGTTTACATTGTTGTATTCTGAGGTCCTAGAATACGAATGTGCTTTGCATCTTGCTAAAGCTTAAATATTGATGTGTTTTCAATTCAGAATGATTCAAAAAGCCTTTCAGCCAGTTACCCTTTCGTTTCAGTAGATGAGCTAATGTAGAAGAATATCAATATTTCAGCATAAATATGGTTGCATTGTGGCATCAGGCAAAGGAGTTGGCTGTCTCTTTGAGGATGTGAAAAGTAAAAGTTTAGAAGGAACAGATGCTTAGCCTCTTGAAATGCAATTTCACCTCATTCAGAGGAAGCGGAAGCCAATCAGGATTAAAATATAGGATTTGGATTTGCAGTCTGAATTCATATAAAGTATTTATGTGACGATATCACAATCAAATATCTTGAGAGTTTTTAAAAAAATCCAGTCTTTAACATACATGATATACCCTATGTAATTCCTTTTGAAAAGGAAAAAAGGTAAATTTGTACCTTTGTTTTGTGTGTAAAACTTATTTCTCACGGGTTGCAAATTCAGACAGATTTATTTGAAGAGGTCTTCATAATTACTAATATTAAATTTTATGTAAAAATGTAGTATTTTAATACATCAAAATGCAATGAAAGGTTTATTTCTTCTCAGTAGTTACTTTTCCCATCATTTATGGGAATTGAGGCATGGTACCAGCACTGTACCACTAACAGTTATCTCTTGGTTCACCCACTCTAATTTATAGGACTACTTAAAGCGGTAAAGGTGTACTGTCACACATTACCTGCAATAAAACTGGAGAGCAATATCCTGTCTTATCAGTAGAGCACCAGACATGCAGTGCTTTTCCTTTGTACTCAGACCGTGCTTGATGTAGATCCTGTTTCTCAGGGGGAAGAGAGGAAAATGCAGTTGTCATTTTGTTACAGGCTTCATTATACCAAAGCATGTGAATCATAAATTGAGTCTGCTGTAATTGATCATGTGGGTATGCAGGGGGAAGATGCAATAATGGTGAGAAGTCAGATGTGAGCATATGAAAAAACTCAAAGACGACATTTACTTTAATACATGTTCAGTTAGCACAGTAACTGTAGTCACAAGAGTTTTTACTGGAGTTTCATAGCGGCAACAAGATGGTAACACAGAAGATTAATGTACAAAGGATTAATTTACAGTATATATAGAAGGTACAAGCCAGTTGTAATTTTTACTTGCCAGTTCCAGTAATCTTCCTTCTCCTGTCTAAAGGTGTTTTAGAGTTTTGATATGCACATAAAAGAAGATCTTGAAAGAGAATAGTTTGTGTAAAGTAACTTTTTTTTTTTTTTTTTTTTTTTAAATTAAAGGAGAAAACATAAATATATGCTGTGGGTTGTAACTCTCCTCCCCTTGCGCCTCCCCTCCCCCCCAAAAAACCCCAAAACCCTAATGTATATTTGGGGAGGGAATCACGTTTCATATTAGGGATTGCTTTGATCGCTTTAATATATATTCTCATTCTAAGGAAAAACATACTGCTATTTTTGCTGTTATTAGAAATACTTAGTTTTTGAATCATGGAGTAAAGAAGAATAATAAAGTACAGAGCCAAATGTTGAAGTCATTATTCCTGGAAGAAACCTATTGACTTCAGTAGATTTTTGACCTGTGTATGAGGGCTTTAGGATTTGACCTATGGTGGCTAGAGCAGAAGTTACTTGTGTTGGGAAAGCGTTTAAAAAAAAAAAAAAAAAAAGGTAACAAATTGCACTTGATTGTATGTTTACGCTGTTGGCATCACCAAGTGTCCGTCCATTTTTTTTACGCAAACTCCAAAAATACGTCAAAATATACACCAATTTTCTGTGGGAAATAAGGGATCATGTGACAAATAGCAGCATTCCTTTTTGTGAGAATCATTGCTCTATTGCTTTGTTTCCAAGTAAAGTCAATGAAAACCCACATGAATATGGTATGTTGCTGTCACCGACTGGTCCTTCAAGCCTCAGTCCTGCAAGGACCTTTGTGTAGGCATAGGGTTCAATCTGCATGGGAATCCCTCTAGTCTAGGCCTCTTGGTCTGCATATTTAATGTAAAAACCAGGTGTCTATTTTTCTATAAATGGTCAGGCTTCGATTTCTTTGTATGAAGTAAACCTGCCTTTCCTTTTCCTTTCTGCAGTATAGTTTAAAATGTACTGTGAAATAAAGAGGAGGTTTTTGCTGCTTTACGCAACACAGAAGGGACAGGCAAAAGCCATAGCTGAGGAGATATGCGAACAGGCCGATGCACATGGATTTGAGGCTGATATTCACTGTATAAGTGAGTCTGACAAGGTGAGATACTCTGTGCTGGTTTGGAAAATAGACTTTTAAGAAACGTATTTTCCTCTGCTCCTATAGTAGCCACTAATGGTAATGGAAGCTATGTGCATGCATAGAGAAGAGAGTATGTCATATATATTTACATTTTCATAACATCCATGTCAGTGGTTTGCATCAGTACTAGCTGAGGCTTCCACCAGCCTTGTAGCAAATGTATCCTTTTTATGGTTAATGGTTTGCTTGGAGTAGTAAATTAGTATATGAATATTCTTCTGTGTGTATGTGTCTACACTGGCATTAAAGTGACCTGTTGAAATGATTCTTAGACATGCAGAAATGAGTTGCTGGAATTAATTCAGTACTTAGTGAATGGGAGGCCATATCATTTTAAAAAAAAAAAAAGCATCACAATTTTTTTGGTCTTATTTATTCTTTGTATTACGACAATGCCCAAAGAACAGGCTTGGTTCTATATATAAATAGATCCCAATATGGCAGTCAGATCCATGCAGGTTTATCTCTGTGGTTTGTAGAATCCCACTAAGTCATCCAGTCTAGCTTTGTTGACATAAGCGAATTTACAGTTACCAAGGATGACTCATGATGTCAGTGCTACCAAGAAAGTAAAGACCTGATAGAGAGGGGTTGTGATTTAAATTCAGAATGATTAAATTTCTTTGGGGGTTTTGTTTTGTTTGTCTGTTACATCTCTCTAGTAAAGAGAGTTCTAAACCAAAGTGTTTTTAAGAACTCAGGAATCCCACACTCTCTGGTAAAGGTTGTGAAAGGACCAAATCCACACACCTGGGTCCTCCAACAAGAACAGAAAAGATAAAACTTGACATTCCTGATATTCCTGGGGAAATAAATAAGCAGAAAACAAAACCTGTTCTGGAAATCAGGGATGGGTGATATTTTCATGTAATCAAAGGAGCAACAGAGAACACAAAGATAAACTATTTACTGTTCTCATTTCATTTTTATGGGAAATACTACTTGTTTGGCAGCAGAGCTTCTACTTGTAAAAGAACACTTACTGTGTAATGTTACTTACAGTAGCACATCTTGTATATTTTATACACATTAACAGTTCTTAATGGAAAGAACATAAAGCAAGCCCAAAAGGGGAGGGAGCCTCCAGTCTACTTCAGAGCAGTTGTCTCTTCCTTCCGCACTCTCTACAGATTCATGAGGGGGCATCTCCAGGCCTGTTTGGCTGGAGGTGACCTGCTACTGGAACAAGTCTATTTTGTCAGACATGGCAAGTTGGTACCAAGCTGTGATTTACTGATGAGATGAGATGTTGTGCGTATGTGAGAATTTTTTGATTAAAGTTTATTATTTGTTTTGGTAGGAGAAGAAGACAATTTGTATAGCTTTGCAGATCTCTCCAGGGAGCAGCTGTATTTAATGGAGAGGTCTTCTATTTGGCTAGGACAAATCAGGGAAAAAAATACCAGGGCCAGGCCTAGGTTTTGTGGGGCTTGTGTGAAGTCCAAAATGGGAGGCCCAAGGAACAAAATTCACTTGTGTCAGATCAGGGACTAACTGGCTGAGTTAGACTAATTTTGTCAATAGGGAAAGGGGAATAACAATTTTCTGATGTCTCCTATAAGCACTTCCATGCAGCTGTGCATGCACATGCTCACTCATTAAGGCAAGGACGGAGCATGCCCCATGCCACCCCTTCTCTTTTTTACCTCCTGACTTTGCACTTAGAGGGTAACATAGAAGCCAGCATCTGAGAGTGCAGGGAGAGAAGGTCTTGACCTACCATTGGGCACTCAGGAGTGACCTCAGCTGGAGGGTGGCATATGGCCTAGCAACAACAGCTAAGCTGCCAGGGCATCTCTGATCCTTTTATGGTATATCTGCACTGGAAAAAACAAAAAAAAACTCTCCTCACTGTGCCAAAGTCTACATGTTCAGGCTTGTGGGGATCATACTACGGCAATAAAATAACTGTGTAGCTATTCCAGTTCAGGCGAGAGCTCGGGCTCTGAAGCCTTTGGTAGGAGGGTAGGGTTTGGAGTTCAGAGCCTGAGCTCTGGCCTGAGCCAAAACCTCTGCATGGCTATTTGTAGTGCTGTACCGTGAGTCTGAGACCAAGGCTCTGAGACTGGCCGCTGCAGTGCTTTTTTGCAGTGTAGACAAACTCTTAGTGACTCCAGTGGGCCTGCTACAGGGATAATTCCGAAAGCACTAAAGAGAAGGGATTTATGTCATAATATATGTGCACGAGACAGCAATGTATCGAAAGATCTTAACTCTTCTGTATAGTATGCCAGCCCTCTTACCCAGAGCACGTCGCAAGGGTTTGTAGTTCTGCAGAGCTGTATGTGACATAATGCCAGCTTTGCCAGCCTTGCCTGTGGATTGATGGAACACTCTTTTTAAACATCATTATTTTGATTCTGATATGTACAAAGGAAAAGATGATGTTTAGTCCTCGTGGATTTATTCCTGCACAGCTATATTATAAATATTATAGTTGGCTTCGTCTGAGGGGTTGAGTTCAGGGTGTAAAACAGGAATACATTTCAGTTTTTAGTTTTACAATTCATATTGGAAACGGCTAAAACAAGTTATTTGAAAAGTTGCCCCCCCCCCCCCCAAAAGCCCCGCTAGATCTTGTTTGCTTGCCTTCATTCATAATTTAGAAAAAGTCCCACAAAATCTTAAGTTCTAAATTAAGATGTAACACTGCCCTTATGATGAGACCTCCTATTGTCTGTACTATAAATGCTTAAATTAGGAACTAGTAGCCTGAGCTAGATCCTGTACATCTGTGTCGTAACCATTATTTATAACTTGTCATAACCTTAATATTTAGATTTAAGCATTTTGTTTAAATAAAAGCACTTGGAACATGTTTAAATTAAAATTTTCTTTTTTCATGTGAACTGCTAGCTGTTCATGTGATTCCAAACTTACCCTGCAGGGATACTTCAGAGGACGTGGATGTCTGATTAATCAAACTGACAGTTGATAGGCTTTTGCCACTAAGCTCAAATGCAGCTGCAACCACTTTTTTCTTGCTATGTACAACTTGACTCATCAAACAAGCTGAATTGTTTTCACCTGAGAATTTCAAATGCATGTAAATAAATACCAGAGTTGATTTAAGTAGTTCTTGTGAAAGCAACATATAACACTTAAACAATCAGTTAAAAGGAAGATATGCAAAAGATGCATTTTCCAAATGATAGGTGGCAGATACTGTAAAGGGCCACGTTTTCAAAACACCTCATCTTTGGATATGCAAGTAACGATGTGCTCAGAATTTTGCCCTTAATTTGATTGGCCATACAAATGATGTGAGATTAAAGACTTGTTGAAAATTTGATCCTAAATGTGCAAGATGCCATTATTTCACAGGATTAGTATGGATACCTGTGTATTGCTTTCACACTTCACCCCTCTATCGTGTTTCATAAGATTTTTATAATGTTACTGAGTGCAATTTTTTTTTACCATATTACAAGACAGTGCTGTTTACATCTTGTACAAAAAGAAATGAACTCTGATCTGTTGTGTAACACCACTGGCATTCTTTAGGTTAATTATACATACATGATAGAGTTAAGTGATGACCTGGCAGTTCAGACATCTGACATGAGTTCGTGCAATCTGATAGTCTTTTTCTCTTTTCTTCTTCTATACAAACTGTTTCACATGTTAGAATAGGTTAATGAACAAGAGGTTACAAGGACAAAAAGTAATACAAAGTGAGAGAAAGTGTTATTCCCCAAATAAACTTAGCATTATTTAGAAGGCTTACTATGGTCTCATGCAGATACGGAAGAAGAGAGCATAAAAATTTGGGATAGGGTGGAAAGTGAGAGATCATCCAATTGTAAAAAAACAACACTGCCAGGATCAACTCTTTGACTTCACTATAAATGTGTATTGGGTTATTCTTTTTAATTTGCCTTTTTTTCCCCACTCTTTTTATAGTATAATCTGGTAACAGAAAAGGACCCTCTTGTTATTGTTATTTCCACTACTGGTACTGGAGACCCTCCAGACACAGCTTGCAAGTTTGTTAAGGAAATTAAAAACAAGACCCTGCCACTTGATCATTTTGCACATCTACGTTATGGATTGTTAGGTAATACAATATTTCCTTTGTCCCTTTTTCCTGTACTTATATATCAGTATCAGAAATTAATTTGTCACTATACTGTCTCCACTGTAGTGTGGTATCTTTTAAGTCATTTTAAAATAGTAAATAAGCCTATTCATAGTTGTGAAGGTATAAGGGGTACCATTTAATTGAGGTCAGAAGCCAGTGGCTGGCTGACTAGCTCGGCTGGCTGTGCCTGGTAAAAGATCTGCAGCTTAATTGGCTGATTCTCATAAAAGGAAGAGCAAGAAATGGAGAGAAGGAGCTGCAGAGCTACTGCTGGAAGAAGCTGTTCCCTGAAATAGAAATGAACAGAAGGGAGCCTGAGACGTTTTGATCTTATTTGTTGAGGAGACTTGAAACAAAAAGAACAAGAACCATAACAACTGACCCTGCTGGAAACTAACTTCCCTAGAGACAATGAAACAGTTCCTGGCAGAATTCCCCAAGGGTGGGTGGGGGTTCAAGAAGAGCAAGCCAGGATCCATCCAGAAGAGAGTGCTATGAGACAGGCCCCAATCTCTTACAATACAACTTATATTATTAGCTGATTTTATGTGTAATAGTTGTGAAGCAGTATAGGAGGAATTTGTCATGAAAGTGATTCAAAATTAAAATGCGATTTATCAATTTAATATCCATTGGGCATCCTGGGGGTGAGAAGTAATTTGAGACTACAAATTGAGATGGGAAGTGTGGATTTGGAAAATATTTGTATTACCAAATTTATAATACATTGACTGTGTCAGTCTGGAGATGTGAAAGTGTAAAAAAGTCAGTTTTTTTTTATCTGAAAATTCTTAATACTTGTGCCATGACCTATTTCAACAATAGTGAGAAACATCAAATGGCTTTTTTTATTTAAGCTGCAGTTAAAATTGTTAACACTTGTCAGTAAGTTAATGGGGAAAAATCAAAGAATATTCAGGTATAAAACCAAAACCCAGACAGTTCTGGAAATGTAAAAGTTCATCTGAAAAGTTTTAATTCCGCTACCAGACTGTTGCTGACTGTTCAATCTGCATTTAAACTATCAGGCTAAAAAACTTTTCCATGTGTATTCTGAAGTTTATTTTTAGTTATGAGAGTTTTCTGAGGAGTATAAGAAGTATACAACCATAGTCATTATTTCTGAAGATACTGTATTTATTACTCATTGCAGATGGACAATTGAGAATGTGAAACAGAGCACTGATTTTTGTAACTAATTTCATATTTGCTAGCTATATGTGTAATGACATCTTTAAAACTAACAGTATACCTACTGAGAGGGGACATAAGTTTTCAAGTACATAAAAAGTTGTTATAAGGAGGAGGGAGGAAAATTGTTCTCCTTAACCTTTTGAGGATAGGACAAGAAGTAATGGGGCTTAAATTGCAGCAAGAGCAGTTTGGTTTGGACATTAGGAAAAACTTCCTAACTTTCAGGGCAGTTAAGCACTGAAATAAATTGCCCAGGGAGGTTGTGGAATCTCCATCACTGGAAATTCCTAAGAGCAGGTTAGATAAACGCCTGTCAAGATAATGCTTAGTCCTGCCATGAGTGTAAGGGACTACCTTAGATGACTTCTCAAGCTCTCTTCCAGTCCTAGAATTCTTTGTGAATAGTGGAGAGAGATGCTGTAGAATCATAGAATATCAGGGCTGGAAGGGACCTCAGGAGGTCATCTAGTCCAACCCCATGCTCAGAGCAGGACTAATCCCCAGACAGATTTTTGACCAGGTCTGTAAATGGCCCCTTCAAGGATTGAACTCGCAACTCTGGGTTTTGCAGGCCAATGCTCAAACCACTGAGGTATCCCTTCCCCCATAAAAATTCTCTTCCCCCCACATGGGACTTGAACCCACAATCCCTGGTTTAGGAGGCCAATGCCTTATCAATTAGGCCACTGGGGCTGCCATGAAAAAAACCCTTTGTTATGGTAAGTGCATCTTTTACTGTGGCCTCTCTAGCCATTGAGAAGTCAGTGAGAACTCCTAATCACAGTGTAGTTAAGAGCAGGTAGTCTCTGTCCCTGTGCTGGATCAGTATCTTTACTAAGGGTTTGGCTACACTTGCAGCTGTACAGCACTGGGAGTTAAAGCTGTCTTCGTACAGCTGTGTAGGGAAAGTGCTGCAGTGTGGCCACACTGACAACTACCGTGCTGCAGTGTGGCCACATTTACAGCGGTGTTAGGAGTGGTGCATTATGGGCAGCTATCTCACAGAGCACCTCTTCCCATTCTGGTGCTGTGGGTTTTGGAAAGGGGGCGGAGAGTGCGGGTCATTCTGATTCCTGTCCCAACGCCCCCTGATGCATCGCTTCACATCCCAGCAATCCCTGTGTTTCCTTCCACATTTGGCGCCATCTTTGCACGGTTTCAGTGCAGCGCAATTCTGTGTTCCGTTTCGGTCTGTGGGAAATGGAGCCCGAACTGTTGAAGAGTATGCTGACGAATCTTGCCAGCACGTCATGTTTGGCAGTTGAGCTGTTGCTTAAGATCCAAAGTGACAGTGAGGAGTTTGACGATGATAGTGAATCGCATAATGCGTATGACACGAAATTGCTTGTGGCTCAGCACCGTGGAATGCTGCTTTTGGGCTTGGAAACAAGCACTGACTGGTGGGATCACATTGTCATGCAAGTCTGGGATGATGAGCAGTGGCTGCAGAACCTTCGGATGAGAAAAGCCACTTTCATGGGACTGTGTGAGGAGCTCACCCCCACCCTGCGGCGCAAGGACACGCGATTAAGAGCTGCCCTGCCGGTGGAGAAGCGGGTGGCTATTGCAGTCTAGAAGCTGGCAACTCCAGACAGCTACCGATCGGTCGCGAAGCAGTTTGGAGTGGGAAAGTCGACCGTTGGAATCATGTTGATGCAAGTTTGCAGGGCCATTAATCACATCCTGCTAAGAAGAATCCTGACTTTGGGGAACGTTCAGGACATTGTGGATGGGTTTGCACAAATAAGTTTCCCTAACTGTGGAGGGGCGATAGATGGGACACACACTCCTATTCTGGCACGATCCCACCTAGCATCCGAGTACATTAATTGGAATGGGTATTTCTCTATGGTTCTCCAGGCGCTTGTTGATCACCATGGGTGTTTCATTGACATTAACGCAGGCTGGCCCGGAAAGGTGCATGACGCATGCATCTTTCGGAACACTGGCCTCTTCAGGAAGCTGCAGGCCGGGACTTTTTTCCCAGACCGGAAGATCACAGTAGGGGACGTTGAAGAAATGCCCATTGTGAATCCTTGGAGACCCCGCTTACCTGTTAATGCCGTGGCTCATGGAAACCATACACAGGGAGCCTTGACAGCAGCAAGGAAATGGTTCAACCTAACAGGCTGAAGCCAAGTGTCTAATGACTATGGAGTGTGCTTTAGGCTGTTTAAAGGGGCACTGGCGATCTCTATTATGGGAAGCTGTACATCTGGTGGAAAGCAGCATCCCTGCGGTTATATATCCGCATGCTGTACCCTCCATATATTTGTGAGCGGAAAGGTGAAAGATTCAGTCAGGCATGGACCTCCGAGGTTCAACGCCTGGAGGCTGAATTTTCTCAACCAGAGAGCAGGGCTACTAGAGAGGCCCAGCACAGGGCTGCAAGGATTAGGGATGCCTTGAGGGAGGAATTTGAGGCTGAAACCACCAGTAATGTTTGGTGCCTTGCATGGGAAAGTGAAGTGCATGTGTTTAGTAGGAATCTGTGTTTCCTAAGCTGATTTGCAGTTGCCTGTTTCTTTCCTAGGCTAAGGTATTTTTAACTTTCTGCAATAATAAAGACTGATTTTCAAAGCCAAGAATTCATTTATTGAAGACACACATTCGAACTTTTTTGGAATCTGAAAGGGCAAGGGTGGGAACTGTACAATCACAGGTTTGCATGTGTCCTGTCTGGAGTGCTGTGCAATGACTGCTGCACTTCAGAATGGCTGTACTGCATGGTGATAGGGGTTGAGTGCAGAGGGTAAGGGTTGTAGTTCTCAGGGCTGGTTGGTGAACATACAGGTGTTGGAGGCAGCTGGTGGTAGTAAGAACCCGCATGCTGGGGAAGGGGGTGTGGAGCTAACATGGGGGCACAAGGGAAAGAGGTTTGGGACAAGAGCGGCGGGAGGGCGGTGGCGGTAGTGCTCCGCCTGCATGGCTACAAACGCCTGGAAAGAGTCTGCTTGGCGCTCCAGGATGCTTATCAGCCTCTCCATGCATTGCTTCCTTTGCGCTGCCTTTTCCTTGCTGATCCTGCTTTCCCTCTCCCTGCACTCCTGCGCTTTTTTATTCTCTGTGAGAGATTGCTGCATCACTTCTAACAGCATGTCTTCTTTGCTTTTTCACGGCCTCTTCTGGATGTTTTGTAGTCTCTCAGTCGGTGATAACACGGACAGCCGAGATCTCAAGGTTGCATCTGTAAAGGCAAAATGCAACACTTAACAGAGGCGCCTTGTTTATACCAGATAGAGTAATTCCCCCGCATTGAAGTGGGGCACATTAACAGTCTTCACAATAGCATAATTTTCTCATCCCAAAGAGAATGCACATAACCCACGGGAGCCCCAAAATGGTGAGTAAGGGAAACTGATTGGTTCAGGGCTGTACTGGGGTTTCTGTGCATTGGGGAAAGCAAACAGCTGCAGGGGGCACCTACACTGAACACTATCCCAACAGTTTCCACAGGAGTTTATCGTGGAAGCTATCTCACTGCTGCGGATCACCTGGGAAGGGGGAATGATTGGTTCTGGGCTGTATGGGGGTTTCTGCATTGGGGAAAGCAAACAGCTGCAGAGGGCACCTACACTGAACACCTGGGAAGCACGGGAGGGTCTTCTACTGCACTGCGGATTCTGACCTGGCCCCTATGCAGCTTGCCTGTGTGCAGCAATGATCCCCCCATCTCTCGCGGCACAGTGGCATGGACACGGTAGCCTGACTGGAGGGAAGGAGGGGGGACTGAGGACTCCAGCTATGCCACAGTCCTCGCAGTCTCCGAAAAGCATTTACGTTCTTGGCTGAGCTTCCAATGCCTGAAGGGTTTAATACTGGCACTAGAAAAGGTTCAGAAAAGGGCAACTAAAATGATGAGGGGTTTGGAGAGGGTCCCATATGAGGAAAGGTTAAAGAGGCTAGGACTCTTCAGCTTGGAAAAGAGGAGACTAAGGGGGGATATGATAGAGGTATATAAAATCATGAGTGATGTGGAGAAAGTGGATA
>NC_133770.1:133049383-133084587 GCF_003597395.2 Chelonoidis abingdonii
ATGACTTCTGACCGTCCCTTCAATCCTGATGTTCTAGATCTTCAAGTGCGTCTCACAAACTGTAAGTTGTATGTATAGAAGTGAGATATATTAAGGTCCTAAATTAACCAGAATACACATGTGAACTTGAAATTGGAATAGCATTACTATGTTTAAGTTATAGTGACAAATGATAACCTTTCATTTACCTGCCCAATATCCAAAGTTCAAGATGTTTTGTGTTTCTGTTGCAATAGTTGTAGGCACTGAAAATTGCCTCAAGCAACATCTCCTGCCTGTTTTAGTTGTTTTCATCAGAAATCATTGTCAGAGAAAGACAAAAAACCTAAATACTAAAAACAAACTGTAGGTTGTAAATTTATGTTAATACCAATTAAATAAATTTTATTTCAGCTAGAACTAAGATTGTTATATGTCACTAATTGAAAGGAGGGAAAAACATATTAAACATACTAGAGAGAAAAAAAAGAGACACAAACATAAAAATGCAGGAAAATTTAGTAGAAAATTTTAAAACCAGGATGGTACATTGAAAACATTAATCTTTGAAATTTCCCATGTCTGTGTCAGGAACCATCAGAGATACTGAGTAAAATATTCAAGCCTAACTTTAGGATAGTCTACACTTTAGAGTTTTTGCACTGTAAATTTCACCGGTGATAGGGAACCGGTGAAAGTAAGTGCTGATTTTGGTATCACTCAATCCTCAGATATCAGAGAGCGTTTCACTACCAGTTCCATCACTGATGAGAGTAGTGCTGTAGGACAGCTATCCCACAGTGCAGCTCTCTTGATAGGTCTTGGGAGCAGGGAGCAAGCAATGGCACTGGGACCTGCTAGTGGCCCTGTGCTGCCCTGCTTCATGTCTCAGGAGTAGTCCCATTAGTTCCTTTTTCCATGGCATATTTTAAAAAATCTCCTGCTGTCTGGCTGCTTTCCCTCCACATCTACAAACAAAGGAAAGGGAGCTCTTCAAACTTCCCAGGGCTTAGGGGAAGGGGCAGACATCAGTGCATCAGAGCACGGAGAGATGCTGGCCAGTGTGGTCACTTGAAATCTGTGGGATATCCGCTGGAGGCCAAAGGCATTTACATGCTAGAACGTGTCTTTCACTTTTCACAAGCAGTGCAAAAGAAACAGTGGTAAGAGCTGTGTGCCTCTTGTGAAGTGTTTTTTATTGGTTAACCTCTGAGTTTCACCGCAAAAAGTCATTAACAGCGTATAGTGCTCCCACGGTTCAGGCAAAAAAGGACTTTTTGCATTTTAAAGTATAGACATACCCGTAGGTCCATAACCTCAATGCTTAGGGCTTGGCTACACTGGAGGTTGCAGCGCTGGTGATGGCTTTACGCGCTGCAACTCACTCACTGTCCCCACTTGCAGGCACATACAGCGGTATCTCCCTGGCTATCAGCGCGGTTGTACTCACCTCGACAAGAGGAATAAAACTCTATAGCGCTGCTAATGCAGTGCTTGCCCACCAATGTGGCCACCAAAAAGCGTGTTTATTGTGCGCCAGGTATTTCGGAGGTATCCCAGAATGCCTGTTTAGCCACTCTGCTCATCGTTCGAACTCTACTGCCCTGGCCTCAGGTGACCCGCCCTTTAAATGCCCCGGGAATTTAGAAAAAATCCCCTTTCTGTTTGCTCAGCCAGGTGTGGAGGCTATCAGTGATCTTTCCAGGTGACCATACCTCCATGCACCAAACGAGCCCCAGCATGAGGCAATGGCAAAGTTGCTGGACCTCATCAGTGTTTGGGGAGGAAGCTGTGCAGTCCCAGCTGCACTCCAGCATAGGAATTATGATATCTATGCGGAGATTATCAAGGCCATGATGGAAAGGGCCATGACCGGGTGCGCCGCAGTGCGAAGGTAGGTAAGTGAAGGAGCTGCGGAGGTGCCTACTGCAAGCCCGCGAGGAGAACCGCCACTCCAGTGCTGCCTCGCCGACCTGCGTTTCTACAAAGAGCTGGGACGTGATATTGGGGTGACCCCACCTCCACGCCAAGGACCACAATGGAAACTTCAGAGCAAGGGGGGGAGGAGGAGGAAAGTGGAGAGTGGAGGTACTGGAGTTTGGGAGGACACCCGAGCCCTGGAGGCATGCACCAGAGGAAGGTAGCTAGTCGCAGCAGCCTGTACTTGGTGGAGGAGACAACAGAGGAGCGGCGTTCCCGGTAGCAGCTTTTATTTTCAGGATGGAAATTTTTCGGGAGAGGAGGGAGGGCTCAGGCTGCAGCATGGCATTGCCTAGATGCGGGAAATTAGCGCATTGATGTGGTCTATCCGTCGCGGTAATCGCCTCGGTAATCCTTCAAAAGTCTCATCCAGTGCATGGGCAATTGCGCGTGCAGATTTATTGGGAGAGCCACTTGTGCCTGTCACAAGGGTATGTCTACACTACAGAAGGTTTTCTTCTCGATTTTACGGAAACCATTTTTTTAAAACAGATTGTATAACTCCAGTGCCACACTAAGCACATTATTCGATGGTGTGCGTCCATGTACCGAGGCTAGTCGTCGATTTCCAGAGCGTTGCACTGTGAGTAGCTATCCTATAGTTCCCGCAGTCTTCCCCCGCCCATTGGAATTCTGGATTGAGATCCCAATGCTCATACGGGGCAAAAACAGTATTGTCGCAAGTGTGATTCTGGGTAAATGTTAGTCACTCAATCCTCTCCATCTTTGAAAGCAACAGCAGACAAATCATTTATAGAGAATACTAATAGGTCAGAAGGGACCAACTGATCATCTAGTCTGACTCCTGCACAAAGCAGGCCACAGAACCCTACCCAATATCCACTTCTATAAAAAAACCCCTAACCTATGTCCGAGTTATTGAAGGTCTTCAAATATGGTGGTATATCTTCTCTTTATCCTTTTTTTCCTTTTCTCCCTCATGGCATGGTGTTCATTGTTGTATGTCTTTGTTTTGAGAGAGTATCCACAATTTGAAGACGTTCAATATTCTAATAACTCGCGACAGAGGTAGGGGTTTTTATAGAAAGTGGATGGGTAGGGTTCTGTGGCCTGCTTGTCAGGAGGTCAGGACTAGATGAATCATGTTGGTCCCTTCTGACCTGATTAGTCTATTAAATTGATTTGTCTGCTGTTGCTTCATGGATGAAGATTGAGTGACTACATTTACCCGAAGTCACCTGCGACACTGTTTTTGCCCCGTCAGTGCATTGGGTCTCAATCCAAATGCCAATGGGGGGGGAGACTGCGGGAAATATTAGGAGAGCACTCACAGTGTGCCATCGCTCTGGAAATCGACGCTAGCTCGTAACATGGCACGCACACCATCGAATTAATGTGCTTAGTTGGTGGCACTGGATTATATTGTACAATCTGTTTTAAAAATGGTTTCCGTAAAATCGGAATAATCCTGTATGAGACATACCCTTTTGACAAGGACACAGTGCTCTCCCAATAAAATCTGCACAAGCGCATTGCCCATGCACTGATGAGACTTTTGAAGGGATTCGAGGCCGATACCGCGACGCTGATAGACCACATCATGCAGCTTTCCGCATCTACGGCATCATGCATGCAGCGTAGCCCTCCCTCCTCTCCGAAAAATTTCCCATCCTGAAAATAAAGCTGCTTACCGGGAAACCCGCTCTCTGTTTGTCTCCACCAAGTACAGGCTGGCTGCGACTAGCTACCTTTCCTTCCTGGCTGCATGCCTCCAGGGACGCGGGTTGTCTCCTCCCAACTCCGAGCTACCCTCACTCTCACTTTCTCCTCCTCCCCCCCTTGCTCTGAAGGTTTCGATTGTGGTCCTTGCGTGGAGGTGGGTCACCCCAAGTATCACGTCCAGCTCTTTGTTAGAAACGGGCCAGGTCGGGGAGGCAGCACTGGTGCGGTTTCCCTCGCGGGCTTTGCAGTAGGCACTCCGCAGTCCTTCACTTTAACCCTGCACTGCGGCGCATCCCGGTCATTGGCCCCTTTCCATCATGGGCCTTGATATCTGCCCATAGATATCATTAATTCCTATGGCTGCGAGTTGCAGCTGGGATGCACACGCTTCCTCCCCCCAAACACTGATGAGGCCAAGCAACTTGCCATATGCTCATGCTGGGGCTCGTTGGTGCATGGAGTATGGTCACCTGGAAAGATTCACTGATAGCACTCCACACCTGGCTGAGCAAACAGGAAGGGGATTTTTCAAATTCCCGGGGCATTTAAAGGGCGGGTCACCTGAGGCCAGGGCAGTAGAGTTCGAACTGATGAGCAGAGTGGCTAAACAGGCATTCTGGGATACCTCCGAATACCTCTGGAGGCCAATAACAGCGCTTTTGGTGGCCACATTGGTGGAGCAGCACTGCATTAGCAGCGCTATAGTTTTTATTCCTCTTGTCGAGGTGGAGTACAACCAGCGCTGTAGCCAGGGAGATACAGCGCTGTATGTGCCTTGCAAGTGTGGACAGTGAGTGAGTTGCAGCGCCGTAAAGCCATCACCAGCGCTGCAACTCTCCAGTGTAGCCAAGCCCTAAGGCAATTGAGGTTATGGACCTACGGGTATGTCTATACTTTAAAATGCAAAAAGTCCCTTTTTTGCCCTAAAACCGTGGGAGCATCTACGCTTGTTAATGACTTTTTGCGGTGAAACTCAGAAGGTTAACCACATAAAAAAAACACCTTCACAAGAGGCACACAGCTCTTACCACTGTTCTTTTTGCACTGCTGTGAAAGTGAAGACACGTTCTAGCAGTGTAAATGCCTTTTGGCCTCCAGCGGATATCCCACAGTTTCAAAAGTGACCACACTGGCCAGCATCTCCGTTGCTCTGATGCACTGATGTCTGCCCCTTCCCCCTAAGCCCTGGGAAGTTTGAAGCTCCCTTTCCCTTTGTTTGTAGATGTGGGAGGGAAAGCAGCCAGACAGCAGGAGATTTTTTTAAAAAATGCCATGGAAGAAACAAGGAACTAATGGGACTCCTGAGACATGAAGCAGGGCAGCACAGGGCACTGAGCAGGGTCCCAGAATGCCTTCTGCTCCCCCGCCTCCCAAGACCTATCAAGAGAGCTGCACTGTGGGATAGCTGTCCTACAGCACTACTCTCATCAGTGATGGAACTGGTAGTGTAAACGCTCTCTGATATCTGAGGAGTTGAGTGAATACACAAATCAGCACTTTACTTTCACCGGTTCCCTATCACCGGTGAAATTTACAGTGCAAAAACTCTAAGTGTAGACATATCCTAAGAGTTATGCTTGAATATTTTTTACTCAGTATCTCTGATGGTTCCTGAGCAAGACAATGGGGAAAATTTCAAGATTAATGTATTTCCATGTACCATCCTGGTTTTAAAATTTATCCTTACTTAAATTTTCCTGCATTTTTAATGTTTTGTCTCTTTTCTTTTTCTCTCTAGTATGTTTAATATGTTTTCCTCCTTTAAATTAGTGACATATTAACAATCTTAGTTCTAGCTGAAATAAATTTATTTATTGGGTATTCACATAAATTTACAACCTACAGTTTGTTTTTAGTTAGTTTAGGTGTTTTGTCTTTCTCTGACAATGATTTCTGATGATAAACACCTAAAACATGGCAGGAAGATGTTGCTTGAGGCATTTTCAGTGCCTACAACTATTGCAACAGAAACACAACATCTTGAACTTGGATATGGGCAGGTAAATGAAGAGGAACCATTTGTCAACTATACCTTAATGTAATCAGCTATTCAATTTTCAGTTCACATGTGTTTTGTTAATTTAGGACTTAAATATATCTACCTTCATATACATACCAACTTACAAGTTTGTGAGACGATTGAATCCTAGAACATCAGGATTGGAAGGGACCTCAGAAGGTCATCTAGTCCAACCCCCTGCTCAAAGGGGGATCAATCCCCAGATAGATTTTTGCCCTAAATTCCTAAAGGGCCCCCTCAAGAACTGAATTTACAACCCTGGGTTTACCAGGCTGTTGCTCAAACCAGTGAGCTACCCGTCCCCCCAATTGGTTTTTACTGTAAATTTTCATTAAATTTTATATCTAATTGTTAGCTATAAACCCTTTTTACATGGATTTTTCAGGTCTAGGAGATTCTGAATACATGTTCTTCTGCAATGGTGGGAAGATAGTAGACAAACGACTCCAGGAACTCGGTGCACAACATTTCTATGAGACTGGACTGGCGGATGATTGCGTAGGGTATGAACACAGTTAAATTGTTTTTTATTTTCTCCCAATAAACACAGGATTAAAGATGAATCCTGCCGGTTGCTGAGTACTCAGTGAAACCAGTAGTAGTTGGCAATGCTAAGCTAAGCATCTGAGTGGATTGAACCCAGCATGAGCTAGAGGAATCGTAGTTATCTTCAGTGAATTTGAATGGGCCTGTTCACTGAGAAGTGGAAGCTGTGAGGGCTCACCACTTCTGAAAACTGCATCTGAAGACCTTTTCATAAACAGTGACATTTTTGGCCTTTTTCTACCTGTATTATGGGTACAAGGTTTTATTACTAGTTTTTAGGTTTAACCAAAGAAAATTCAGTCGTATACATACAGAACAACCACAGTTCTACAATGTCTCTGGAGTTGAAACAGTGGGTTATATGACCTCTAGCTAATATATGGAGACTGGATTCTAACAAAACTGTGACCTCAGCTTCATACAAAGGAGATTAACCCATCTGAGCATACCAGTTTTTGTCTCGCAACAGGAGGAGTCTTCTGTGCAGATTGTTATTGTCTCTCCCCACCACAGTAGCAGGATTAGTTTGAGTACTGCCTGAAATTATCATTTTTTCCTCTATAAAATGGCCCACTAGTCTGAGTGTCGTCTGTTTTCTTTAGAGAGAGAGATTTTTACTGAGAGAAAATAGTTATGTTCTTGTTTTCCTGGTTTCACTTTTCATCAAGTGGAGACCAGAATCTTTGCTATTTATATTGGTTAGGCGTATGAAGGTGCTGGACAGAATAAAACATACAAACATTGCCACAACCATAAGACTTATTTTTGTGTTTTAAAAATACTGAACTTTATTAGTTATGTCTGTAGCTTACAATAAACAGCTGAAAGTCTTGTGTTTTCCAGTTACTCCTATTTTAACTCCTTATGATAAGCTTCATCATAAGAAGATAAAGGTTGTATAGTTGGCAGAAAGAGTGCTTTTTTTCCCTAAATCTGGAAAAAAAATTGTGATGTCAAATGCAAACATGAATTTTTAGTAAAGGAAGTCCTCTTGATAGCAGCTATTTGTGTACATGTAATGAAAAATGAAAAGTGTCAAGTCTTTTTTGTTCTTTTGATTATCTGTAAGAATTAAAAGTGAAGTAAGTTATTCTTTACCTCCACTTTGCCTTGTTTATTTCAGTTTGGAAATAGTGGTTGAGCCATGGATTGATGGGCTTTGGCTTGCCCTTAAAAGAGAATTTTCATCACGGATCATAAAAGAAGACATGAGCAACAATCTCGGGGCTGTGTCTAATGGTATCTCTGCAGTGACTGTAGACCCAAGAATGTCAGGAGCATGCAGCTTAGACTCAGAAATACAGCATTTGAAGTTAGAAGATTTAGAAGTGAAGGCTACTGATGCTTTATCCCAAAGACCAGCTAATGTTCATTCTGTCGTGTCTGTTCAAAATACTGAACCTTCACTTGATCGATCAGTCCCTCCTCTTTCAGAGTCCACTCTTAACATTCCTGCTCTGCCATCAGAATATATAGATGTACAGTTTCAGGACAGCACTGGCCAGGTAAGAACTTCAGAGTTTTGGTTGATAAAAGATAGAAAATTCTGATCAATGGATGTTTTCACTCATGATCCTATAGTTAAATGGAGTGTAGTTGCAGCTGTGTTTGTCCTGGGAGATTAGAGACAAGATGAGTGATGTAATATTTTTTTTATTGGACCAACTTCTGTTGGTGAGAGAGACAAGTTTTCAAGCTGAAAAAGAGCTCAGTGTGGCTCAAAAGCTTGTTTCTCTTGCCAGCAGAAGTTGGTCCAATGAAAGACATTACCTCCCCCACCTTGTGTCTCTGTAGTTAAATGGGACATTTGACCAAATTTCTAAGGCATATATATTTCTGAGGAAAGCAGATTTTCATATTACTTTATAAATAACAAATGTCTGCTTATATCTGAATGTTTGTCAGTTTAGCGGACAGTGACCTGACAAGTATAACCAGTTACATCAGACAAGATGATAAGCCCTCTCTAAGGAAATCACACCAAAATGCTAGGAAGTGAACAAATTTAATTGCTGGAATCATCAAAAGTTTATTTTGTAGTAATGAAAAACTCCTTCCATTAGAATCATAGAATATCAGGGTTGGAAGGGACCTCAGGAGGTCATCTAGTCCAACCCTCTGCTCAAAGCAGGACCAATTCCCAACTAAATCATCCCAGCCAGGGCTTTGTCAAGCCTGACCTTAAAAACCTCTAAGGAAGGAGATTCCACCACCTCCCTAGGTAACCCATTCCAATTCAAATCAGTCTAGTCCAATTTTCATTCAAAACGCAGTACTTTACAAAAGTCAGAAATGATCGTGCAAAAACAGCTCAAAATACAGCTTCCTAGTCAATAACTGTGACAAACTTGTCATCGTAATAACATCATATTAGTTTTACTGTTGTGAATTGAACAATAAATTGCAGGTTAAAAGCTAGCAAGTGGTTGATGTTGGTGCTTTAAGCTCAATATGCTTTTACAAAGAAGACATTTTAAACTATAGCATACTATGCAAAACAAAACAAACAAAGCCTCCACAGCCTCAGCTTGTGATCTTTTGCACTCTATAGCTGTGAAGTCCAGAATGGTCTAGAAAATACAGCTAAAAGCAGTACTTTGTTTGCCAGACCATGAGCATTTGGTTCATTTGGTTTTATTTCTATGTTTCTTTCAGATGACAGTTGGAATTCTGACATGCTCTTTGTTTTATTTTAGTTTTGAAATAAAATCCCATGTGAACTTGGAAGTTGAGAGAGATAGTGTTTGCTTTTTTTTAATTTTTATTTTTTTTAAAAATCAAGTTGATAGCTAACTTTCTTCCAGTCAGCTGTTGTAAACCTGCTCTCTGCCCTTTTGGTGCTTGTGATGAGACAGATTCAAAGTTTGACAGGAGTTATACTAACCGAGAAATGAGAAGTATGTTGAAATAATATTTTAGATCCCAGGTAAACACCTTTCTGCAGATGGAGCCAGAACTTCCTTGGTTAACCAAGGAACTGTGCATTTTGATGTAGTACTCAACAGTAGAAAATTTAAAATTCTTAGCTTCAAAGGGCCAAAACTCTTCTATATACACTCTGAAAACCTCTGGACTGTTGTTAAAAAGTGAGACATCTTAACAATTCTCTGTTTCTTTGAAACAATGAAAATAAAGCATTTGAATAGTTTTTGTATTGTTTTAAATTCTAGAAACATTAAGCTTTCATTTTAATCTGTGAATGAAAACTTTAACAATTTTAGAACGTTAAAAGGCAAACGATAAGAAAATGAACATTCTAGTTATGCATTTGAGATCTATTAGGAAACAATGAGAGAATTATAGAACTAGAAGTTGAGAGGGGAAGAGGAAAGGGAAAAAGTGGAGTCACTGTCTAGGTGCATGGCTAAGGAGTGAAATTAATTGTCATTGGATGTTGAACACAGGAGTCTTAAACTGGCAGCAGGGAGCATTTAGAAATTTCTGGAAGGAGAGTAGGGCATCTGATAATGTGGCATTATACAAAGCTGATTATATTTCATCCTATTTTTCAGTCTTCACAGTATTGAATGAACTGGATGTTTTTTTCTTACCCTGTAAGTGTAGTAAATTTGAAGACTACGGATCAATAGTACAAATAGGTGATTAGTGTTTACACCCAAATTGTGTCCTGGTTAGCCTGGTAGGCAGAGGAGGAAGTAGTGTAAGGTGCCTCCTTACAGCCTGCCCTGGCTACCTGCCGCACAGGAATAGAAGCAGCTGTGGTGTAGGTGGGCAAGAGAGAACAGAGAATGAGTAGAGTGTTGGTGGGCACATGCCACACCATCACAGTGGGTGGTATGAAAAGCAAATTGTTAAGTTAGAGGGTGCTAATTAGGTTCCTGGGTGCACTGGCTGATATCTGCCCAGGTCTAAAAGGAAAGATGTGACACCTGTCATGATGTGTTCAGATTTGCTGATGGATGCATGCTGAGTATTTTTTTTTTTTCCTGCTAGGATCTTTTGCAATTCAAGCCCAGGGTTGTGAGTTCAATCCTTGCGGAGACCATTTAGGGATCTGGGACAAAAATCTGTCTGGGGATTGGTCCTGCTTTGAGCAGGGGGTTGGACTAGATGACCTCCTGAGGTCCCTTGCAATCCTGATATTCTGTGATTTTTGTAGAATGTTGAAGCCTCTTTCTCATAAGTGGGAATAGATGTTAACACACAGCTACTTGACCCTGAGGCAGTTTCCTCAAAAAAATGTAGACCACAAAAGCTTATGCTGAAATAAATTTGTTAGTGTCTAAGGTGCCACAAGTACTCCTGTTCTTTTTGCGGATACAGACTAACGCGGCTGCTACTCTGAAACCTGTCAAAAAAAATGTGCCTTTTTATTTTTAGGATCCAAACTCACAGTGCCTGTGGTTTGCAGCAACAAGCATTTTTAGAAAAAACTGCTGGCTTAAGTGGGACGTTTTCCAAACCAATGTTAGTATAAAGGTTGATTAGGAAATCAGTTGTGAAGTATGCCTTGGATGCTGATAACATGGCCCAAAGACAGAGATGCTATATGGCAGAGTGACCAGGGATTGTAAACTGTAAAAATGAAGGTTAACGTGGAAGGCCTTGGTTCCTTCGAGTCAATGAGCCACTTGAGGAGACTGATGTGCCTTATCCTGAGGCCAGCCACCTGTGGGAAGAGGTGAAGACAACACTGACTAGGTTATGCCAACTGATCAAGATAGCCCATTTGAAATAGGAATAATTAAAGTTTATATACTAGACATGTATTCTCTGATGCACTGTTGCTTTCACAGTGGTGCAGCTGAGCTGGCACATGAGGGTAGCATGCATTATGCTATGTATACACTAGGTACAGTTTACTCCTCCCCTGAGGATGGAGTTGGTTGAGTGAGCATGTATCGCAGGCTCTTTTCCCTAGGCTATTCCTGGGGCAGTGCAACAACATGTTGTCTCTACTTATCTCACAGTCTAGCCCTTAGTGATAAACTCATACTCTGATGTTTGGTAATTTAGCTCAGCATACCTGAAGCTGAAGGGAGAGTTGAGACAAGCAATTGAGTGGAAGAAAATAACAGAAACATATTTTTTTCTAAATTAAAATGTAAGCATTGCCAAGCAATAGAATGGAACTGCTCTGCTTGGTCAATGCTCATAAAAGCCACCCACTGGTGTGTAGCACAGGAATGTTACCATGCATGACAGTTTAGAAAACTAGCTTAAGGGACCCAGATTAGCTACAAATAAATGAATTAGAGCATCTCCAAGATATAAAAAAGTAGCCTTCAACACACTTTCTTACTTTAAGGCTTTGGTAGATGTTTGGCTCTAATCTTAAAAGGATTTTATAAAATTCTAATCTAGACCTTGAGAATGGCACCTCTACTTCTGCCCTTTCTCTGTTATTTTCTGATATTTACCCAGAAAAACTATTAGTAGTTTTTTCCACCCATTTCCACCTGTTTTTGTTGTTGTAATAAACATTGATAAATTCCTGGGAAAAATTAAATAAAATAAACACTGAAAATGAAGGGTCCTTAGTATCTTTTAGTGTCTCTCTTTCTCAGCTGTTTGTTGGACAAATCCAAATGGTTCCCAGTGCTTCCAGAGTATGGATAGTAGAGGAAAAAAATTTCACAGTCAAGTCTGTTTTTTCCTTACTGTTGTTTTTGACGGGGACAGTTAGAACTGCTCAGCAAGTTGGGTCCTCTTGGTTCCCCTATTGTTCCCCTGTTGCCTATGTGTTTTCCAAGATCTCATGTTACAGCATCCCCTTCCTTCTAAGGAAAGCTAAAGGCAGCTCCTACTGAAGCCCATCAACTCAGATCTTAGCATCACCAAAAAAAGATTTCTTCTCATCCACTCTCAAGTTCAGGGCTGGGTACGTGCCTCTTTAGTGATTTATTTGGCTCTGAGTCTGAGTGACTGGAACTAAAACATTCTGAGAGCAATTTAACATGTTTTTTAAGGATTAACAGTTCAAAATGAATATTATTCATTCCTCTGCTTTAATTATAAGGAGTCTTTAGGATTAGAGCTGGGTGAAATTTTTCAGACTAATCATTTGTTTGAAAAAAGAAAACCGTTTCAGTATACAGGAACTCCTCACTTAAAGTTGTCCAGGTTAACCTTGTTTTGATGTTAAGTTACTGATCAGTTAGGGAATATGCTCATTTAAAGTTGTGAAATGCTCCCTTCTAATGTCCTTTGGCAGCCGCCTGTTTTGTCCACTGCTTGCAGGAAGAGCAGCCTTTTGCAGCTAGCTGGTGGGGTGGCTGGAATCAGGGTGGACCGGCAGCCCTCCATCAGCTCCCCCTATCAGCTCCCCACTCCCCTAAGTTCCCTGTGCAGCAGCTGTCCCTCCCCCCCCTACTGTCATGTGCTTCTCCTGCCGTCTGCCTTGGAGCTGCTCCCAGAGACTGCTGCTTGCTGTACTGGGGGAAGCGGGGACTAATGTCAGGGTGTCTCCCTCTCCCCCCTGCTCCTGCACCCCGCTTATCCCATCTTCCATAGAGCAGGGGGGACACAAGACAGGAGGGAGCTTCTAACCAGTAGCTGCAGGTCTCAAGTCTCAGCAAGCTGATTTAATTAACAAGGCAGTGTGCTAAAGCTTGGGGTCAGCTACTTAAAGGGGAAATGCGCATCTTTTTCTCTGACACACAGGGTGTGTGTCTTTGTCTGATCTCCCTCCTTTCCTACTGCCTTGTAGAGTGTTGTGAGAGTTAACCCTTGAGGGCTCAGTCAATTGCTAGTTTATTTAGCAGTAAGGCATTCCCTGGGAAATATCACACCGTCTGACTCCTCCACCTCAATCAAGCTTCACAATCATCATCACTGTGTACCAGTATTAAATTGTTTGTTTAAAACTTATACTGCATGTGTGTGTATGTGTATATATAGTCTTTTGTCTGGTGAAAAAAATGTCCCTGGAATCCAACCCCCTCATTTTCATTAATTCTTATGGGGAAATTGGATTCGCTTAACATTGTTTCGCTTAAAGTCGCATTTTTCAGGAACATACCTACAATGTTAAGGGAGGAGTTACTGTAGCTGAAACTATTTGTGAAGTTGATGTCAATTAATTAAATAGTTTGGCCCCAAAAATTTGGGGAGGGACTGACGTGTCATTCACAAAGAAGGAGTTGGTGATGATGGTGCCCGTTCATAATGACAATGAATACTCATTGTGCCAAAGAAAAGTGTGAACATGACTATATAATCTGGTGAACAGGACACTTACCTGGGATCTGGGGGACCCAAGTTCCTGCTCCAATGCTTTTTTAAAACTATTTACACAAAGTGGAACAATCTCAACTGAAAGGATTGAGAGACCCACACACCAGAATATACCGTAGTCCAGTAGTTAAGGCACTCTCCTGTAGAAAGTGAGACCCAAGTTCAAATAATTTCTTCATGTGAGGCATAGGAGAAAATTGAACCTCGGTCTCCCACATATCAGGTGAATGCCCTAATGGCTGGGCTAAAAGTTATATGGAGAGTGGCACCACCGAATCCTCTTCTCTTCCTCTGGGTGTTTTTGTGAACAAATGTGTGGAAAATCCATTCAGGCTTGAACCAAAATGGATTTTTTTCAGTTCACTGAAATTGTTTGCAATGTTTGTTTCAGTTTGACTTGGGGAAAAAAAAATATATATATATTTTTGGAACTGCCAGCAAACTAAAAAAATTAGTTGGAGTCTGGTGGCATCTTAAAGACGAACAGATTTATTTGGAGTGAAAATTACAGATACAGGCATTATATAGTGACATATGAAGGGAAGGGAGTTACCTAACAAGTGGAGAACCAGTGTTGATAGGGCCAATTCGATGAGAGTGGATGTAGTTTGCCAATGAATTTTAATTCTGCTGTTTCTCTTTGAATTTAACACCATTAATTTGGACTTGATTAGGGACTGGGAGTGGCTGGCTCATTACAAAAGCTGCTTTGCCTTTCTGGGAATTGACACTTCCTCATCTGTTGTTGTGGTCTATATTTCTAATCTTGAATAAATTTTAAATGTTTTATATTCTTACTTTCAATATTCATTAATTATGGTGTTAGCCACTCTGTCATCTTTTCCTCATACAGTATCTGATATAATTGCCACTTCTAAATTGGCTCTTTTAAGGTAACTCTTCAAAAAGAAAACTACTGTATCTGTATTTGGTATCCACTTTAGCAGTGAATTGTCAAACTGTATTTCCCCCGCTTGCCCCCATTTGGGCTTATTACATTTTAGAATTGGTTTGAAAGTGCTCGTCTTTGTACTTGGGTATGAATTTTTTAAAAAGGTATGGGGGAGATACCGTATGTGTATAAAGAGTGCATGTTTACGGTGTGGTTTGGAATTCTCTTTTTCGGGTGTTAATATGAAAAAGAAAATGGTCCTACTAATTACTTGTGAGTTTATTTGCACATGTTATATAGTAGGTTGCCATACAATTGGTTATATTTAATCAGATTAAACTTTTATGTCCTTGTTTTCAGGAACTCAGTGTGTCCTCATTGATTTCAGATGGTATAGTCTTCCATGTTCCAGTGACCAAAGCAGTTCAGCTCACTAAGGAAGATGCAGTAAAAACAGCTTTGCTGTTAGAACTTGATATTTCTGTAAGTTGATAAACATCCTCAGCTGGTGGAAGAAAGGGTACAAAATATTAATTGGAGAACAGAGCTGTTAAGAGTGATGTTATATGCTAATCATCTGGGTTATATTATTAAAATATCTTTCTACAGTGGGTTGAAGTGTAGGTCAACTGAGATTGATCTTGTTTGTAATCCAAAGTATCTCACTCATTCTGTAGAGGGTATGGCCCCACATAAGCTAACATTTAATAGTTGTTACATATTTTGTATGTTTTGTATTCAAGTAGTTTACTAGTCTTAATAATTCATTGCTAGTAATTTAATGAGTCTTTATTTAGATACATAATTAACATATATGCAGAGCAGCTTAACTCAGATCAATCTATCAGTCCCGCATCACATCAACTCACTTCTCCCACTGTCAGCTCCCACACCCTAGAGAGTCCATTCGTTTTCTTAAAGACACAATAACACCACATATACTTTCTTAAATTTTTTTGGCACAAATTTATATGTGTGTGTGTATCTGTTTGTCTACAATCTCAGAATTAACTGCTTGCTGTACGTGTTTTAACAAGTCCTTGATACAATGACCATCTAACTTCTGTATTTGCTATAATGTTGAAGTTGCTCTTATGACTTAGAGGGATGATATCGTTTTCATTTTCTTGTTGCTCTTGATGTGGTGGTATATCATTTCTTTTTTCAGCTGAGTTTGATAATTGCAGGTAACAATTGCAAATATCTCCAATTTTGTCTATACATTTGACCATCATTAGTCATGTCACAAGATTGAGGTGTTACGCCTTTTGTTACAGTGGCTTTCTGAGCCCAATTTCTGCCATTTAGATATGTACTCTATCATTTGGGTTTCAAATAAGGTAGTTCATGCGATCCTTTATCATGATAATTCTTTTGATACAAATGTGACTGGTATTTATATTTTGCTAATTTCCTTTTTTCATTCAGATTTGTTTTTCACTTCTGAGTAACTTTTAGCTAATTTTTTAAAACTTTTTAAAATTCTTTTTATAACTTCCCTTACTCTTGGTACCATGTGTTGTTTTATATTCAGATAATCTACTCATCTTTAATACATGTAGTGTTCTTTTAGTCGTGTTGGTCCA
Source organism: Chelonoidis abingdonii (assembly GCF_003597395.2). NCBI lineage: Eukaryota > Metazoa > Chordata > Testudines > Testudinidae > Chelonoidis > Chelonoidis abingdonii. The sequence goes on from NC_133770.1 coordinate 133,065,267, forward strand.
ATGATATTAGAGAGACAAGAGATATTGGGTGAGGTAATATCTTTTATTGGACCAACTTTTGTGGGTGAGAGACACAAGCTTTTGAGCTACACAAAGGTCTTCTTCAGTTCTGGGAAAAGAACTCTAAACATCACAGCTAAATGCAAGGTGGAACAGATTGTTTAGCATAAGCAGGTAGTACATATTCTAAGAGATCTAAGAGATGGCCTGTTAATACCTCTGTAGTCACAGGAGAAAAAGAGTGGGTTATTGGGTTACAGATTGTTGTAATAAGCCATAAATGCAGTATTTATCTTTAGTCCATGATTTTTAGTGCCTAGCAGAATTACGAATTTAAGATTCCAGGCTTGTCTTCTGAAAGTGTTGTGTAGGTTTCCTTTGAGGATGAGGGCTTATAGGTCAGACATAGAGGACTGCTTTGTGAAAAATCACAAACATCACATCTACCATAATCTCTCTACCACCGAAACAGCCATACAGACCCTGAGATGTAACCACCAGATAGTGATGAAACCAGCGGATGAAGGGGGTGCCATCTTAGTCCTCAACCGTGATGACTACATTAATGACATCATCTACTAGAAAGAATTCAAAGACCACCTCATACGACAATTTACCCAGGAACTTAAGGATATAATCAAATCCTTTCCCAAACAACTCCAAGCGAAACTGTACAGACTCTTCTCCCACAAACCCAACCCCATGGACATTCTGCATGGACAGATGGCCTAAACTCCCTCATAGATTTCCACCACAACTTCTTACCAACAGAAGTTGGTCCAATAAAAGATAGTACCTCACCCACCTTGTCTCTCTAGTCTTTAATAATAATAATTCATTGCTCGTAAATTAACTGTCTTTATTAAATACATAGTTAACGTATATACAGAGCGTCTGAGCTCAGGTCAGTCTCTCAGTTTAACCTCAAACCAAGGACCTCCTCCAGCTGTCAGCTCCCACGTCCTAGAGATTCTGTTCATTCTCTTAAAGCCACATTAATATCACAGTGACTTCTGTTAATTTTGGATTGAGTGAGATTAGTTTTGTGGAAGATTCTTTCAGTAAAAGAAAGGGGTTAAAGTAACCAGAAATGAGGAAAATGAGGAGAGAGGTGGATGTCAGGAAAAATGACAAAAAGAGTCCATGAATACACAACTTTGAAGATGTTTTGAAACACTGGGTAATAAGGTAAAACTTGTATTCCATGATACTTAATGCATGCAAGCATTGATCTTCCTTGCATTGTGTAGCAGGAATGAGGTCCGGTCAAGTGATATTGGCACAAGACAGGAAGCTAGGAATTCCTGAGTCTAATTCTGGCTTTGACACTGACTTTCTTTGTGTCTCCATATCACTTAAACTCTCTGCCTCTATTTTCCTAGTTGTAAAAACAGAATGACTTGACTTTACTCAGGGAAAACTAGAGGAAAAGCACCATACAGGAGCTAGGTGGTATTGTATGGATATTGTTTAAATAAAGTTAGCATTTTTATCAATGTACTCTATACAACCAATATAGAATTCTGTAGAATTCTACTGCAGTGATATCACAGTCTGTTCAATTCTGCAGGTCCTTAAAGAAACTTCTGTAGGCCCTTTAACCCTATTGGTTTAATAATTTTTTTATTTCAATAGTACTTTTTCAGAAATGCTTGCTTGGTTACAATTAGGGTTTGTTTTTAAATGATTCTACCCCAAATTTTGAAACAGGTCAGCTCCTAAGGGAGCATGCACTCTTCCGTGTGTGTGTGTGTGTGTGTGTGTGTGTGTAAAACCCCAATTTACATGAACATCCAAAGATTTGCACTCCTGAGTCAGGCTCAAAAGTGCATGCACTTATTTGAACATTTGGGCCTCTGTTGTTAAAATCACAGAGTCATTTTTGCCTCGTGCACCTTATGAATAAATGTTTTTATTATTGTTGTTGCCTACACACTGTCTACATGCTTTGTACAATGCATGCTGGAGTTTCATAAGGACAACATAAGAAAGTCCATAGCGGGTCAGACTAATGGTCAGTCTAGCCTAATATCCTGTCTTTTGATGATGACCAATGCCATGTGCTTCAGAGGGAATGAACAGATCCATCCACTGTCGTCTGTTCCCAGCTTCTAGCAGTCAGAGGCTAGGGACACCCGCCTCATGGGGTTGCCTCGATGTTCATCTTTGCTAATAGCCCTTGATGGGCCTTTCCTCCATGAACTTATCTAATTCTTTTTTGAACACTGTTATACTTCACAGTATCCCCTGGCAATGAGTTCCACAGATGGACTGTGTGTTATGTGAAGTACTTCCTTCTATTTGTTTTAAGCCTGCTGCTTATTGATTTCATTGTGTGATCCCTGGTCTTTGTGCCATGTGAAGAAGTAAATAACACATTCACTTTCTCCACACCAGTCACAATTGTATAGATCTCTATCATATCCCCTCTTAGTCATCTCTTTTCCAAGTTAAAAAGTCCCAGTCTTTCTAATCTCTTCTCATGCAAATATTTGAACTGTAAAAAAACAAAAGAAATAGTATTTTTCAATTCATCTAATACAAGTTCTGTAGTGCAATCTCTTTATCATGAAATTTGAACTTATCAATGTAGAATGATATACAAAAAATTACTGCACTTAAAAATAAAACAATGTAAAACTTCAGCGCCTACAAGTCCACTCAGTCCTACTTCTTGTTCAGCCAATCGCTCACACAAACAAGTTTGTTTAAATTTGCAGGAGATAATGCTGCCCACTTCTTGTTTATAATGTCACCTGTAAGTGAGAACAGGCATTTACATGGCACTGTTGTAGCCGGCTTCGCAAGATAGATATGTGCCAGATGCACCAAAGATTATGTCTCTTCATGCTTCAACCACCATTCCAGAGGACATGCGTCCATACTGATGACAGGTTCTGCTCGATAACAATCCAAAGTGGTACGGACTGAGGCGCATTTATTTTTATTATCTGAATCAGATGCCACTAGCAGAAGGTTGATTTTCTTTTTCGGTGGTTCGGGTTCTGTGGTTTCCACATTGGAGTGGTGCTCTTTTAATTCTTCTGAAAGCATGTTCCACATCTCCTCCCTCTCAGATTTTGGAAGGCACTTCAGATTCTTAAACCTTGGGTCCAGTGCAGTAGTTATCTTTAGAAATCTCACATTGGTACCTTCTTTGTGTTTTGTCAACTCTGCAGCGAAAATGTTCTTAAAATTAACAATGTGTTGAGTCATCATCCAAAACTGCTATAACTTGAAATATATGGCAGAATGCAGGTAAAACAGAGCAGGAGACATGCAGTTCTCCCCCAAGTAGTTCAGTCACAAATTTAATTAACCCCCTTCTTTTTTAATGAGTATCATCAGCATGGAAGCGTGTCCTCTGGAATGGTGGTCGAAGCATGAAGGGGCATACGAATGCTTAGCATATCTGGCACATAAATACCTTGCAATGGCGGTTACAAAAGTGCCATGCGAATGCCTGTTCTCACTTTCAGGTGACATTGTAAATAAAAAGCGGGCAGCATTATCTCCCATAAATATAAACAAGCTTGTCTGTGTGAGCAATTGGCTGAACAAGAAGTAGGACTGAGTGGACTTGTAGTTTCTAAAGTTTTACATAGTTTTGTTTTGAGTGCAGTTATGTAACAAACAAAAAAATCTGCACTTTCATAATAAAAAGATTTCACTACAGTACTTGTGTAAGGTGAATTGAAAAATAATATTTCTTCTGTTTATCATTTTTACAGTGCAAATACTTGTAATAAAAATAATGTAAAGTGAGTACTATACCTTTTTGTTTTCTGTGTTGTAATTTAAATCAATATACTTGAAAAGGTAGAAAAATATCCACAAATATTTAATAATTTTCAACTGGCAATTCTGTTTTTTAATAGTGTGATTAAAAGTATGATTAATCGCGATTAATTTTTTGAGTTAATCACATGAGTTAACTGTGATTAATCGACAGCCCTACTTTGCATTTATCAACCTTGAATTTCATGTGTCATTTTGTTTCCCAGTCACCCAGTTTCTGAGATCCCTTTGTAACTCTTTTTTAAGTCTCTTTAGAGACTTAACTATCTTGAGCAATTTTATATCATCTGCAAATTTTGCCACCTCAGTGTTTATCTCTTTTTCAAGATCATTTATGAATATGTTGAACAGCACTGGTTCTGGTACAGATTCCTGAGGGACACTGCTATTTACTGCTCTCCATTCTGAAAACTGATAATTTGTTCCTACCCTTTGTTTCCTATCTTTTAACCAGTTCCTAATCTATGAGATGACATTCCCTCTTATCCCATTACTGCTTACTTTGCTTAAGAGTCTTTGGTGAAGGACCTTGTCAAAGGTTTTCTGAAAGTTCAAGTGCTCTATATCCACTGGATCACCCTTGTCTTCATGGTTGTTAACCTCTTTAAAGAATTCTAATATGTTGGTGAGGCCTGATTTCCCTTTAGAAAAAAGCCATATTGTCTCTTCCACAACAAATCGTGTTCATGTGTGTTTCTAATAATTCTGTTTCATCCAGTTTGTCTGGTATTGAACTTTAGTTTGCCAGCCTGTAATTGCCAGGATTGCCTTTGGAGCCTTCTAAAAAAAAATTGATGTCATGTTAGTTATCCTCCAGTTATCTGTTATAGAAGCTGATTTAAATGATAGGTTACCTACCACAGTTAGGCATTGTGCAATTTTATATTTGAATTCCTTCAGAACTCTCGGGTGAATACCATGTTGTCCTGGTGTCTTATTACTTTTTAACTTACTGATCTGTTCCAAAACCACCTGTATGAATGCTTCAATCTGGGATACTTCCTCAGATTTGTCATCAAAAAAGGAATGGTTCAGGTGTGAGAATCTTCCTCTTATCCTCTGCAGTGAAAACCGATGCAAACATATTTTTTAGCTTCTCCACAATGATCTTATATTCTTTGCATGCTCCTTTAACACCTTGATCCTTCAGTGGCCCCAGTAATTGTTTGACAGGCTTCCTGCTTCTGATGTATTTAAAAAATATTTTGTGTTAGTTTTTGAGTCTTTGGTCAGTTGTTTTTCAAATTCTTTTTTAGCATGCCTAATTGTGCTTGACCTTTTGACTTGCTAGAGTTTATGCTGTTTTCTGTTTTCCTAAGTAGGATTTAACTTTCATTTTTTAAAGGATGTCTTTTGGCCTCTAACCACTTACTTTACTTTGTTTAGTCATGATGGTACTTTTTTGGTCCTCTTACTATGTTTTTTAAGTGGAGTATATATTTAATTTGAGCCTCTATTATAATGTTTTAAAAAGGTTTCTATGCAGCTTGCAGGCATTTAACTTTTTGTGTCTGTACCTTTTAACTAGCTTCCTTGGTTTTGTGTAGTCCCCCTTTCTGAAGTTAAAAGCTACTGTGGTGGGCTTCTTTGAGCCCCACAACGATATTAAATTTAATTATACTATTGTTGCTGTCAGCAGTTGGTTCAGCTATATTCACCTCTTGAATCAGATACTGTGCTCCACTCAAGACTTAAGTATTAGTTAGCATCATGCACCTTCACTTAGTATTAAGTCATCAGTTAACAATCATGTACCTCATCCAAATAGAGACTACGACCTCTTATTTATTCAGAGATCTAGTTTTGTTTAATTTTCTTTGAATTTCTCTCTTGTGCTAATTTTCTCAGGAAAAGGAAATAATTGTGTATCATTATAATCACCATTCACCGACGTATTTTAACCTGCTAATTTTTTGTTAATGGTAACAAATTTATGTAAATTGTTCACCATGAAGATTCAATATTGATTTAGATCTCCAGAAACAGAAAAGCAATATACACAGCTAATGGTGAATTGGGGCCTTTTGTATATACAAATCTCCTTGTAAACACGTTTTGTTTCTGCATAAACTGTTTAACTGGTCTTATTATACAATTGAAAAACTCTCTTCGACCAGTAAGAGAATAAGTTTCCTACGTAGAAAGCTTAAATTTAAAATAAAAGGTTACATGCTTAGATTTCTGATGTACCAGGGCCAAATATAATAAAAATATAAAATGATAGTGTAGTGTTAAACAGCAAGATTTTGTTTTATGAGTGTGAAGAATATGGGCCGTGGTTTATTACACAGCTTTATAGAAAAAAAAATCTTTATTTTATAACAGAAAACAACGTTTTGCTACCAACCTGGAGATGCCTTCTATGTCATATGCCCCAACAATGCCAGGGAGGTGCAAGAACTTCTTCATATCTTGGGACTTTCAGAAAGGAAAGAGTGCTTTGTTTGCTTAAAGATTAAACAAGCCACTAAAAAGAAAGGTAATGTATAAATGCACTATTAATCAACAAATAATGCTTGTTTGCCTATTTAAATATAATGAAAGCTCATAGGTGTGAACATTTTGGTTTGAATTTTTCAAATATTAGAACATTTGGTCATTTAATCTTATTGGCACTTAAAAAGGTGTAGGGATGGGGTGTGCAAAACACTGGCCATGATTTTACTTGGTATCTCTCTAACAATCAGAAGCCTGTCCTGGTGAAACAAACTATTTTACTAAGATTACATTTGCAATTTTTAAATCTGTGTGCTCCTCTTTGAGTGTCCTTTGCATATTGGATGTGTGCTGACTAGTGCCTTTGACCGGTGCAGCCTTGTACTAGTAATGCCTGGAAGAGCACTCCTCCTTGCTGCTTCCCTCAGTGTTTGAGCACATTCTGAGAACAGGACTGTAAAAGGTGGTATGGCAGTGGTTGCTGCCTCAGTTCCTTCCAGCCGCATGACCAGATGTGAGCGTTCTTTGGATTCAAGATCCTTAGTAAGATAGGTGCCTTACTTTTTAAATAGTTCAGACATTTGTAAATAGTTTTATGGTAGTGTTACTGTTACTTAGCTATGGTGGATCCAAAGATCAAGAAATATAGATTTAAAAGATGTGCATCTTATCACACAGTTTTCCTGGCATCCATGCTGTTTTCCATGCACCCATGCTGCATGCCTAAAATGGTTAGGAAAAGGGCACTCTTCTATTCCTTGTACTATCTCTTGGTCTTTCACACTATGAACTAGAAGGGAGAGACAGAATAGGCTCCAGGCCCTCCTTCTACTAGAAGTCTTATCAGTTAAAATCTCCAGTTCTGAAATTTCTAAGATCTTTTTTCTAAATTTCTAAGGAAAATGAAAATAGGAGGCCGGCTCCAGGCTCAGATCCTATTCCTAGGGTGATTCTGCACCACTGTGCGATGCAGAATTTGCACAGTATTAATGTTCTGCACAGAATTTCATTTTTTCCCCCATATAATTGGCACTGCAGAGCTGCTGGCTACCCCTGGGGTCCACTGAACTTTGTAGAGCCCAATTCCCCATCTTGCAGTGTGCCTGCACGGGTGATGTGGGCAGGCTGCGGTTCCCAGGTTTTCCAGCCTTGCTTGGCCACATAGTGCAGCCAGGCCCCCTCCCTGTGTGACAGCTGCCAGAGCCAGCGAGCTGCACCCCATGGGGAGCTCCATAGAAGGGCTTCTGCTTTCTGAGAGGTGAGACTGAGGGTAGTGGGGGAGAGGGGAGAGACACATAATTTGAGTTGTTCCGAGGGTGGCTGAATCTTTAAATTGTTACCCTTCACTATCACCAAGTATGGGTTGTCTCTGCACGACAGTAACGAAGCTGGACGGGTTGGAGCCTGTGGCTGGGCTCTGAGGGGAGGAGTGTGGGTGTGTGGCCCCTTGGCTAGGCTCTCGGGACTGGTGTGCAGGTGTATGGGTCTGAGGGGTCCCACACAACCCCTTCCAGCACCCTTCAAATACCCCTTCCCAGTACACACACATCCCTCCAGAACCCTCCAAATACCCCCTCCCAGTACACACACACACACACACATACATACATACATATATCCAGCAGCCCCCAAATATCCCCTCCAACATGTCCAACTCGACTCACCTTGCAGTTCCCCCTCTTATTTCTCCCTGGCAGTATCCTCTTTTTGGGAACTTTGAAATATGGTAACCCTATGGGGGAGAGGACACCAAAACCTAAAGAATTGACTAAAGACTGGAGGAGCAGCATTTTCCCCAAGATGTGCCCAGTGTGTAACACACCTAAACTGAGGTGCGTGACAAAAGCATAACGGAGAAACAGGAACTGGGTTGTCAGGGTTTCTTTAACTCTCTGCTCCTGGAGGAATCTTTTTCGTTTTCTGTACTATTACAGACATACTTGGTGACAAGTATTTTGAAATTACCTTGATCCATCAGTCCTGCAGCCCTTATATAGATTGCAGCAATCACAACACGTCTTCCATTCTTCTCATATCCTGGCCTTTCTTCTCCATGTGCGACCATGCCTTTTCATGATAAAATCTTCCCATCTCTTTGGAGGTTGGCTAAGTGGTCATTTCAGTTCCTATGGGTACCACTCAGTGACACTGCAGTCCATTGATTGTCAGTGAGCCTTGCTGTATGCCCGGCCCATCTCATTTTACTGTGCCTGCTCTCAACAATGACGTCCTGCACTCTACTCTGCTGTCTGATCACTTCTCATTCTCAAAGACATACATTTCAAGACCAGAAAGGACTATCATGATCATCTAGTCTGATCTTGTGCATACTGCAGGCCACAGAACTTCACCCACCCACTCCCGTAACAGAACCATAAACTTTGGCTGAGTTACTGAAATCCTCATTTTATGATTTAAAGACTTCAAATTACAGACACTCTGCCATTTACTCTAGTTTAAACATGCAAGTGACCCATTCCCCCATGCTGCAGAGGAAGGTGAACCCCCCCCCCCCCGGGTCTCTGCCAATCTGACCTGGGGGCAGAAATTCCTTCCTGACCCCAAATATGATGGTCATTTGGACCCTGAGCATTTTGGCAAGACCCAACAGACGAACGCTTGTGAAAGAATTCTTTGAAGTAACTCAGAGCCCTCCCAATTTAATGTCCCATCACCAGCCATTGTGGATATTTGCTACTAGCAGTCATGAATCAGCTACATGCTGTTATAGGCAGTTTCATCATACCATTCCTTCCATAAATTTATCAAGCTCAGTCTTAAAGATAGTTAGTTATTTTGCCTGCACTGCTCCCCTTGAAAGGCTGTTTCAGAACTTTACTCTTCTGACAGTACATCAGCCTCAACTGACCAGCGCATGCCTTGGAGTGGAGCTTTCACCATCGAAGCCCAAAGATTCTTCTTTCAGGGCTCTGCATGAGCGTAGAGGGCTCTCTCATGGGCCCAAGGACATACCCATTAAGGACTGTCCATAAGAAATATACTTCCTCCATGAGCCTTTCTAGATTGGGTAAGACATCCCATACAGAACCTAAGGAATCCGCTCTCATGAAGACCCCAAGATCAGAGGGCAAGACATGTAAAAAGCAAGATCCACCAGTTCCTTTGGTCACCTCAGTACCGAAACAAAAGATAGACATTCTCCAGTTTAGTCTACAGTTGCTGGTCTGGACCCATTGTCAGTACCGCCTTGTCTAGCTCAAGACAATCTAGTCACAACAGCTGCACCAGATGTTTCAGACTTAACTGCAGGAACCCCCTGGACACCTGGGTGTACCGAGACTTGTATAACACTGGAAGATATATTCCTCCCTTACCCACAGACTCCACTTCTTTTTGGCCTGGACCTCCTGAGGGATCTCCTTAATCTAGAGGAGGAGTCTACATCATTGTCCCAGGAGCTGTCTCACATCCAACCATTTGCAGGAGTGGCTTGGTACAGCAGCACCCCTGCTACTGATGGAGCAGTTCTTGGACTCTGATAAATCAAAGGAGATGTCTACAACAATATCTCTGCAGATCCAGTTGAGCCCTGATAGACAGTCGAGGAAGGATTACGCTTGCCATTCTGTTGGGTATGACCCCCTGCTCCTCTCTCTCCCTCTCGGGATCACTGGTACCAATTTGCTTGGGGTGCCCCACAACCGATCAGTCCCTCTTTCTTGCCTTATTGGGGTCCATGGGATCATTATGGCAGGCATTCGGGCCACTCTCAAGAATTTTACCACTCCTTTCCCTCTTGCCAGCCAGTTCTATCAGTGTACAAGGAGGAGGTGGAGGAACCGTATGCGCAAGTACCAACGGTTCCTACGGGTGTGTCTTCATCTTCCCTGGTAGAGGCAATCACTCCTTTCCCTTCTCCACTGGATAACCACTGCTGGTACCAAGAGCTGTTAAAAAGAGTTGCCAGTGACCTACAGATCCCATTAGAAGAGGTCCAGGACCCTCAACACCAGCCCCTGGACATCTTACAGCTTCAAGGACCAAGTAAGTTGGCCATGCCCATCAATGAGGCCATACTATAACTGGCTAGAGTAGTATGGCATGCTCCAACATCCTGGGCCCATACACTGAAAAGGGCTGAGAAACAGTATTTTAAAGGGGCTGAATTCTCATTCTCTCGTTCTGCCCCCAGCTTGCTGTTGGTTCAGGTGGCTGTTTGAAAGAGCTCAGCCATACTGTCAAATGGCAGATAAAGGCTTTAAAGACTGGACCTCTTGGGGAGAAAGGTCTTCTCCTCCAGAGACCTGCAATTTCATGCCGCTAACTTCCAAGCGTTTTTAGCGAAATACAATTTTAATACCTATTCCAGGCTTGCAAACTTTAGAGACAAGCTTCTCACAGAAGATAGCTCTCAATTTGTGCCTGTTTTAGATAAGGGGAAGCTAGTGGCCCAAGTAGCCCTCCAGGCTTCAGTCGATGCAGTGGACACAGTTTCCAGAAGTTTGGCCACTAGTTAAGTCATGAGGAGGGATTTCTGGCTGCAATTGTTAGAATTCCATAGGGAGGTCCAAAACACCATCCAGGGCCTCCCTTTTGATTAGTTGAATCTCTTCAAAGAGAAAATGGATGAGTCCCTGCACTCACTAAAAGATTTGAGATTGACTCTGCATTCCCTGGGGATTTATACTTCACCTCCAGGAGGAAACACCCAAAGCAATCGTATAGCCTGAGGTCACTCCCTCCTTATGCACCTCATTATCAGCACACAGCTGAGTCTCTGTGTATATGCTAAAAGATTCAGAGGCCTCACTTCTTCGCTCCCTCTACTGCCACAACCTCTACTCACTCTCAGCCACCAGGCAAGAACCACTTTAGACATATTGGTTGAGACTTGCGTACCTCACTGATACCAGGCACCCTGCCCCTGTCACCTTTGGGGGCCATCTTACAATCTTTGCCCACAACTGGAACAAGATCACTACGGGTTCTGGAGATTATCCACCAGGGATACTCCAAAGAGTTTCTGTCCTTCTCTCCTCACAAACCCACTTGCTGGTCCCCCTTTGGGGACCACTCTCATGAGGTGGGGTTAGTGCTGTGGCGCGTTATTAGTGCTGCAGCATTCTTGCTGCTGCTGGTGTTGCTGTTCTTGGAGTGGTGCTGCACTGTCTGCTAGTCCAGCTGACACCATTTTAATTCAGCAGACTTCGATGTCATTCACAAGAAAACCCACATGCTCGGCTCAGTGGCGAAGGTGTTCAGCCAGGATTATTGCTGACAAAGCATGTTATTAGTGTCCCATAAGCTCTACAGGTACACTAACGTGTGTGCCCATGACAGTGTTACCAGCTTAGTCAGAACACCAGGATCCTGTCCCTTAGGGTGGCACAAAGAGGCCCCTCCTGTGACTTCTCCTTTTACACAAATAAGTTATGTATTACATTCCAGACACTATTAGTTATCACCCTTGTCATTATACCTGCTAGTTCAAACAAAACATCTTTATCCATTATTCTGTCATCCCATCCTTATCTTACGAAGGATCGGTGTGTTCTTGTACCATCTTTTAGGAAAGCCTTTACAAAGTTATTTGAGAGATCTGTGTGTTTTTTGTACCGTCCTTTCTGGTCAGGAATTTGTTTACTTGGCTTTAGCTAATATCTGTGTGTTATTTTGCCAAGGCCAGGCCTGCTCTGGTTCACAGCCTTTGGTTCATGCTTTTAGTCTTGCCTAGTGCTCCAGCAAGGCCTACACAAGGTAATTCTTCAATGGAAGGAGTATCTTTTTTAAACCAAGGGGCAATAGAATGTTTCTACCTCATTACTATGAGGGAGGGTGCTTCTCCCTGTTATTTCCCAATCCCCCCAAAAATAGGGAGGGCGGACACCTATCCTGGACCTTTGGCAACTCAACATTTTTATTCAAAAGCTGGAGTTTTATATGATTATGGTGGCATCTATAATCCCCTCCCTTCATGAAAGGATGTGGTTCACAGCTTTTGATATGAAGAACACATATTTCCTTGTGGACATTCACCCATCATACAGGAAGTTCCTGCGTTTTATGGTAGGCCAGGAACACTTCCAGTTTTGAATCCTTCATTTTGGGCTGGCTATGGAGCCCAGAGTATTTACAAAGGTTTTCGCTGTGGTAGCCATTCAGATGAAATGCCAGGGCTATATGGTATTCCCATATCTGGACAACTGACTCCTGAAAGGCCGATCTCATCAGGAGGTCAGATTGGCGACAGGGTTTCTCATACAATTTTTAGCAGCCCTGGGCCTTTGCATAAATGAAGAAGAGTCTGTTTTGTTACCCACAAGGTCAATTAACTTTCTAGGGGGAAAATTGGACTCTATTTCTGCAACAGCGTACCTCCCCTCAAAAGGGCTTCATGCCATGAACAATCTGATTTCACATGTCACCCACAGACTACAAATCACAGTGCATAAGTGCTTCTCGCTGTTAGGCCATATGGCTGCATGACTCCTTTTGCCAGACTCCACTTGTAATGCTTGTAGGCTTAGCTCCAGTGGATCTATCAACCAGATAAGGACCACATAAACTACAGGGTAGTCATTCCGACCAGAGTTATCACCTCCTTAATGTGGTGGTTAAACCCAAAAAAGATCATGGTGGGAGTTGCCTTCAGAACTCCCACACCCAGGGCCCCATTATGACAGATCTCCCTTCTAGGGTAAGGTTCTCACCTGGATAATCGCACTATTTAGGGCACCTGGACCCAATGAGAGACCAGTGGTACTGAAAGTGGTCCGCTTCGCATGCACGAACTTCCTTCCACTTAAATGTTCACTCCATATACAGGTAATGTTGGACAATATGATATAAACAGACAGGGATGAGCAAGATCTTGTCCTCTCCACCAGAAAGCTATCAGACTTTGGAACTGGCATTTAGACTCATAGACTTTAAGGTCAGAAGGGACCAATATGATCATCTAGTCTGACCTCCTGCACAAAGCAGGCCACAGAATCCTACCCATCCACTTCTGTAACAAACCCCTGACCTATGTCTGAGTTACTGAAGTCTTCAAATTGTGGTTTGAAAACCTCAAGCTGCAGAGAATCCACCAGCAAGTGACCCATGCCCCACGCTGCAGAGGAAGGCGAAAAACCTCCAGGGCCTCTGCCAATCTGCCCTGGAGGAAAATTCCTTCCCAACCCAAATATGGCGATCAGCTAAACCCTGAGCATGTGGGCAAGACTCACCAGCCAGCACCCAGGAAAGAATTCTCTGCAGTAACTCAGATCCCATCCCATCTAACATCCCATCACAGACCACTGGGCATACTTACCTGCTGATAATCAAAGATCATTGCCAAAATTAAGCTATCCATCATATACCATCCCTTCCATAAACTTATCAAGCTTAGTCTTGAAGCCAGATATGTCTTTTGCCCCCACTACTCCCCTTGGAAGGCTGTTCCAGAACTTCACTCCTCTAATGGTTAGAAACCTTCGTCTAATTTCAAGTCTAAACTTCCTAGTGTCCAGTTTATATCCATTTGTTCTTGTGTCCACATTGGTACTAAGCTTAAATAATTCCTCTCCCTCCCTAATATTAATCCCTCTGATATATTTATAAAGAGCAAGCATATCCCCCTCAACCTTCTTTTGGTTAGGCTAAACAAGCCAAGCTCTTTGAGTCTCCTTTCATAAGACAGGTTTTCCATTCCTCGGATCATCCTAGTAGCCCGTCTCTGAACCTGTTCCAGTTTGAATTCATCCTTCTTAAACATGGGAGACCAGAACTGCACACAGTATTCCAGATGAGGTCTCACCAGTGCCTTATATAACGGTACTAACACCTCCTTATCTTTGCTGGAAATACCTCGCCTGATGCATCCTAAAACGCATTAGCTTTTTTTAATGGCCATATCACATTGGCGGCTCATAGTCATCCTGTGATCAACCAATACTCCAAGGTCCTTCTCCTCCTCTGTTACTTCCAACTGATGTGTCCCCAATTTATAACTAAAATTCTTATTATTAATCCCTAAATGCATGACCTTGCACTTTTCACTATTAAATTTCATCCTATTACTATTACTCCAGTTTACAAGGTCATCCAGATCTTCCTGTATGATATCCCGGTCCTTCTCTGTGTTAGCAATACCTCCCAGCTTTGTGTCATCCGCAAACTTTATTAGCACATTCCCTTTTTGTGCCAAGGTCAGTAATAAAAAGGTTAAATAAGATTGGTCCCAAAACTGATCCTTGAGGAACTCCACTAGTAACCTCCTTCCAGCTGACAGTTCACCTTTCAGTACGACCCTGTTGTAGTCTCCCCTTTAACCAGTTCCTTATCCACCTTTCAATTTTCATATTGATCCCCATCTTTTCCAATTTAACTAATAATTCCCCATGTGGAACCGTGTCAAATGCCTTACTGAAATCGAGGTAAATTAGATCTACTGCATTTCCTTTGTCTAAAAAATCTGTTACCTTCTCAAAGAAGGAGATCAGGTTGGTTTGGCACGATCTACCTTTTGTAAAACCATGTTGTATTTTGTCCCAATTACCATTGACCTCAATGTCCTTAACTACTTTCTCCTTCAAAATTTTTTCCAAGACCTTACATACTACAGATGTCAAACTAACAGGCCTATAGTTACTCGGATCACTTTTTCCCCTTTCTTAAAAATAGGAACTATGTTAGCAATTCTCCAGTCGTACGGTACAACCCCTGAGTTTACTGATTCATTAAAAATTCTTGCTAATGGGCTTGCAATTTCATGTGCCAGTTCCTTTAATATTCTTGGATGAAGATTATCTGGGCCCTCCGATTTTTGTCCCATTAAGCTGTTCAAGTTTGGCTTCTACCTCAGATGTGGTAATATCTACCTCCATATCCTCATTCCATTTGTCATCCTACCATTATCCCTAAGCTCCTCATTAGCCTTATTAAAGACTGAGGCAAAGTATTTATTTAGATATTGGGCCATGCCTAGGTTATCCTTAACCTCCATTCCATCCTCAGTGTTTAGCGGTCCCACTTCTTCTTTCTTTGTTTTCTTCTTATTTATATGGCTATAGAACCTTTTACTATTGGTTTTAATTCCCTTTGCAAGGTCCAACTCTACATGGCTTTTGGCCTTTCTCACTTTATCCCTACATGTTCTGACCTCACTAAGGTAGCTTTCCTTGCTAATCCCACCCATCTTCCACTCCTTGTAGGCTTTCTGCTTTTTCTTAATCACCTCTCTGAGATGCTTGCTCATCCAGCTTGGTCTACAACTCCTGCCTATGGTTTTTTTCCCCTTTCTTGGGATGCAGGCTTCTGATAGTTTCTGCAGCTTTGACTTGAAGTAATTCCAGGCCTCCTCCGCCTTTAGATCCACAAGTTCTTCAGTCCAATCCACTCCTAACTAATTTCCTTAATTCTTTAAAGTTAGCCCTTTTGAAATCAAAAACCCTAGTCCCAGATCTATTTTTGTTTATCCTTCCATCTAGTTTGAACTGAATTAGCTCATGATCACTCGAACCAAGGTTGTCCCCTACAACCATTTCTTCTATGAGGTCCTCACTACTCACCAAAACAAAAATCTAAAATGGCATCCCCCTCTTGTTGGTTCTTCAACTACTTGGTGAAGAATCCATCAGCTATCACATCCAGAAAATCTGAGCCCTATTATTCTTACTAGCACTTGTCCTCCAGTCTATATCTGGGAAGTTAAAGTCTCCCATGATCACACAATTCCCATTAGTGTTTACTTCATTAAAAACATTAAAGAGGTCTCTATCCATATCAAATCAGATCCCGGCGGTCTGTAGCACACCCCAAGCACTATCTCAGGGGAGGCTCTAGTAGCTTTCTTTCCCAGTGTGATTTTTGCCCAGACAGACTCTGTCTTATCCATTCCATCACTTCTTATTTCTTTACAGTTACCTCATCATTGATATACAATGCTACTCCACCACCTTTGCCTTTATTTCTGTCTTTCCTAAACAGCACATAGCCTTCAATACCTGTACTCCAGTCATGACTACTTTCCACCATGTTTCTGTTATCCCTATAATATCTGGTTTCACTTCCTGCACCAGTAGCTCTAGTTCCTTCATTTTGTTATCTAGGCTCCTTGCATTAGTGTACAGATATCTTAATTTTTGCTGTTTGGGTTCACTGACATTCTTTACCCCGTTAGGCACAGACATTCTACCACCAGCAGCACCTGTTAGACTGGTATCTACACTACCCTTCCTCCTTATGTCAATTCTTCTGTCCACGGCTGTATCCCCTCTTACTTTGTTTTCTTCCCTTTCAAGGTTAAATTCCAGCGTGGAGATCATCTGGACATCTCCCAACCATCTCCCCCAAATTCCTAGTTTAAAGCTCTCTTAATCAGTTGGGCGAGCCTCATCCTAGAAGTCTATTTCCCTCCTTACTCAGGTGAAGTCCATCCCGAGAGAACAGTCTTCTGTCCATAAATGCTTCCCAGTGGCCATACATCCTAAAGCACTCCTTATAGCACCACTGCCTGAGCCATCTGTTGATCACCATAATCTTGTCACACCTTTGTTGCCCTTCTCTAGGAATTGGCAGAATCCCACTGAAGATCACCTGAGCCTTGATTTCGTTAAGCGTCTTCCCCAGTCTGGCATAGTCTCCCTTGATATGTTCCAGCGAGAATCTAGCCGTGTCATTTCAGGAACTGTGGCACGATGTAGTCAGTGTGTATTCCCGATATTCACAACTCCCTGGCAAACAAATTAAGCTGAAGCTTCTTGATAGACCAGGAGTGGGAGATTCACAACATGGTTCTAAACAAGATAATTACACAGTGGGATACTTCACTATGGAACCTCTTTGTATCCCAAACTAATAGACAGCTCCCCTTATGTTGCTCCAGGGGAGCTATGGGTTGCAACTCCCAACGTGATGCTCTGCTGATGTCCTAGACGAACAGCCTCACATATGCCTTTCCTCCCATTCTGCTGCTTCCACAGGTTGTAGGGAAGATATGCTGTAACAAAGCCAACGTCACCTAGCACCCCATTAGCCCAGACATTCTGCTCACAGAACTTTTAACAGTTTGTGCCAGCCCACCAGTCAGGATCTGCCTGTTCCCAGATCTACTAACCCAAATGGGAGGAAGACCAAGCATCCCAAAGTGGGCTATCTCCACCTCATGGCCTGGTTTTTGAGTGGGCGTCAGAAATAGAATGCTCATGTTTGGCTCCTGTTCAGGTGATCAATAACCAGAATAGAAAAGAGTCTGCTAGAACCTGCTATCTGGCCAAGTGGAGATGCTTTTCAGCCTGAACACAACTACATCAATGTTCTCCAGATACTGTAAGCATCCTGGTTGTTCTAGACTATCTCCTGTCCCTGAAAACTTCAGGTCTCTCTTTCTCTCCAGTCACTAAGAGTAGCTCTAGCAGCAATTAGTGTCTTTCTCACTCCAGTGGAAGGACACTCGATCTTTACTCACTCTACTACAGTATAATTCATGAAAGGCCTGGTCAAGACCTTCCCTCAAATGCTTAAACTTACCCCTCAGTGGAACCTTATCCTTGCCCTGTCCAAGCTCACTAGACCTCTTTCAAACGCATGGAGACTTGTACTTTGGCCTACCTGTCCATGAAGATGACATTCTTAGTAGCTATCACCTCAGCTAGGAGGGTTAGTGAGCTCAGAGCCATATGATGGACCTTCCTCATAAAGTGTTTCACAAAGAAAAGGTTTCTCTTTGACTACATCACAAGTTTCTCCACTATATTGTTTCTGAGTTCCACATCAATTAAATGTTACCTATATTTTTCCCAAAACCCCATGCTTCCTCTGAAGACTAGAGATTTCACTCTCTTGATGTCCAGTGTATCCTGGCGTTCTGTCTGCAAAGAATGAAGCTCATTAGGAAATCATTGAGACTCTTTATCACCATAGCAAAGAGATTGTGTGGGCAAGCCATTTCGTCCTAGGGGATTTCTAAGTGGGTCTCAGGATGAATCTTAGAGTGCTACAAGATAGCAAACATTCCTCCCCTTGAGGGTGTCATAGCTCATTCCACGTGAGCACAAGCTGCCTTCATGGCATCCCTTTCAGACGTTCTGCTGCAGGACATCTGTAAAGCGGCCATCTGGAGTTTGATCCCCATGTTTGTGACGCACTGCACTCTAGTTCCTGCTGTGGCTGCTGATGAAACAGTGGAATCATCAGTATTGCAAGCATCTTTGCTGCCAGTTTCTTCACCAGCCTCCAGTCTGAATACTACTTGCCAATCACCCATACGTGAAATACGCATAGGAACCATTACTCAAGAAATGGAATCTCCTTACTGTAACTGGAGGTTCTTCAAGATGTGTGGTCCCTATCTGTGTTCTGCTCCTTGACCTCCATATGCTCTGCTTAAGATCCTGTTGGATTTGTGGTAAGAAGAAAAACTGGAGGGGTATTGACCCGCACTGCCTGTTATCTTCTTGGTTGGGAAGACTAGGAGAGCTGCTGTGCATGTGTGGGCCAATGGAAGCTGCTTTGAAGAATTTCTGGACTTAGGTGCATTGCCTGCATGCATACCCCATGTATGGAATACAAATAAGGATCATACATCTCTAAAATCTCCAGTTACAGTAAGTAACCTTCACTTTCTATTAACAGTGTTTCCTAATTCCAAAGAAAGAGGTCTTCAGCCAATCCTGGATTTGAGGAAGCTAAACAGAACATTCTGAAGCAAAACCTTCAAATTTATGACTCTAGAACCCATTATCACCTCCTTCTCCTGTCTAGATTGCTTTACTGTTCTCAATCTCAAAGAAGCTTACTTTCATATGTTGATAAGACCATCACACAGGAGGGGCCTTTGTTTTTCCATAGTGGACCTTTTCCAACATAGGGTCCTACCTTTTGTTCTTTTTACAGTGCCCTGAGTCTTTACAACCGGACTATCTGTGTGGCAGCTTTTCTGAGAAGACAGGAGGCTTTTGTTCTTCTTCGAGTGCTTGCTCATATCCATTCCAGTTAGGTGTGCGCACGCCGCGTGCACGTTCGTCGGAGAAACTTTTACCTTAGCAACACTCGGTGGGCCGACAGGTCGCCCCCTGGAGTGGCGCCACTATGGTGCCTGATATATACCCCTGCCGACCCAACCGCTCCTCAGTTCCTTCTT
>NC_133770.1:133099251-133136542 GCF_003597395.2 Chelonoidis abingdonii
CGGCCCACCAAGTGTTGCTAGGGTAAAAGTTTCTCCGACGAACGTGCATGCGGCGCGCGCACACCTAACTGGAATGGATATGAGCAACACATCTCGAAGAACAACAGTTACAAAGGTGAGTAGCCGTCTTTTTTTCCGGATTTAGATGATTGGCTCCTAAAAGCAGTTTCCAAAGACTGACTGACTGGAATCACTCAATTCATATATTCTCTGTTCCAAAGATTGGCATTTCTGAAACAAAAAGAAATCTCTACTGACATTTTCACAAAATATCCTTTTCTTAGGAGCATTTCTTGACTCCAAAATGGCAAAATCTTACCTTCTGTGTGAGAAATTCCTGAAGATGAAATCTACCAATCGTTCTCTACTTCAGAGTCCATCTTTAAAGTTCTTCCTCTCCCCGCTGGTTCTTATGGCATCAGCAACATGAGTCACAGCTTTGTAATACTAAGGATGAGACCTCTTTAACACTGGTTAGCAAGAAGCTTCAGACCTGGAAATACAAATGTGAATCTAATAATGTTCCAGAGAAAATCCAGAAAACTTTCTTGTTGTGGATGGACCAAGAAAATGTATGGAGGGGAGTGATGCTCAGCCTTCTTCTTTTTCCATGATAATTAAAACAGACATCTCAAAAACAGGCTAGATGTGTGCACCTCAACAATCTTGTAACAAGAAATCTCTGGAATAAGCAGTAGTGTCACCTTCATCTCATTTTTCTTGAGTTAAGAGCAATTCATTTGATACTCAGCTCATTCTTCCCTCAAATACAAGGATCTGTGGTTCAAATGGCCACAGATAATATGACAGCAATATGTCATGTAAACAAACAGGGATGAGCCTGCTCCTGATAACTTTGCAAGGAAGCAATGAAACTTTGGGATTGGTGTATACTTCATGAGATTTACGCAGTACCTCTGCATGTGGCAGGATCTCTCAACCAGTTAGCTCATCAGCTAAGCAGAGACTCTTCCCAAATGTATGAATGGTCATCAAAAGACTCTGTGATCTGGGACATTTTTGTTATTTTGGGCACTCCAAATACACCTCTACCTCGATATAATGATGTGCTCAGGAGCCAAAAAATCTTACCGAGTTATAGGTGAAACTGCTGTGGAAGTAGAGAGAAAACTGACAGGGATTTGTAGAGGATCTTAATGCATGACAGCCTGTTAGCAAGAGTCAGGCTAGCTGTTAGCAAGAGTTAGGCCAGCTGTAACCCTAATGATGCGAGATTTGTAGAAGCGAGGATGGTGTGAGGCGAGTGGGAAAGAACTATGTGAGAAGTTGTTGCGACCTTGCACTGATAACAAAATATGTAGACTGGCATCTAAACAGAAGTGAGAAAAATAAGACAGCAGGATGGTCTATGTATAAACAAAATGCAGCTGTTGCTTATTATTGTCTGTAACAAAAGGTGTAAATGCTGTAATTGTTTACCTGTTGAGAGACCTGTCTAGGACTGGGGCGACCCTGTGTCCTAGGGCACTCTCTCCCTCAATTGCAATTGCTTGAGAAATAATAAAATATGTGACTCTGCTGCACCCAAACAAAAAGTGAGAACCGAGTTTTTCTCCGACACTGCATTATAGTGAACTTGCTTTGATCCACCGGATTGCATAGTCCTGTCCCCCTGGAGCACTGCTTTACTGTGTTATATCTGAATTCGTGTTATATCAAGGTAGAGGTGTATAGACATGTGCCACAAGATTTAACACCAAATGCATTGTTTTTGTTCAAGAACAAGAGTGAACAGATGCAATCCTCCTCTTTGGGGTACAGATCTAATGTATAGTTTCCCACCATTCTCTTCAATGTTGAAGGTTGTAAAGATCAGCCAAGATGATACCTGTCACCCCTGCGTGGCCAAGACAGTAGTGGTAGACGGTCTTGTTCCTTCCTTTGAAAGGGAACTACAGATGCCTATTTTTTGTCACTGGACCTTCTATCACAGCAGCAATGAAAAGTTTATCATCCAAGTCTACTTTCATTGGGTCTGATAGTGTGAGCAATAGGATTCTGACAAAATTAGGGAAATGTCTCTGTAGATGTACATGTTTTACTTAATTCTACAAGACAACCAACTAGGAAAGGTTATGATTTAAAATGGAAAAGATTTCCACTGTGGGTGTCAGATAAGGGTATTGATCCTGTGTCAGCTCCTATTCAATCTATATTAGATTTATTTGCTGTTTCCAAAGAATAAAGGTTTATCTATTACATTGCTTTGGGGTATATTTAGCCACAGTTGTACCATTTTGTATAACAATAGATCTATACTCTTGCATAATGTTAAAAGGTTTCTGAAAGAGTTATTAAATCTTTATCCCCTGTGAGAGAGCATACCCCCTCATGAAATTCAAACAATGTTGTCACAGATTGTCTTCATCTTTTGAACTTTTATCTTCTTATTCTCTATTTCATCTTTGGATTAAGACTGCATTTATTATAGCAATAACATCAACCAGGAAAGTTAGTCAACTTCATGCTTTAATGACTAATCTTCCATTTACAGTTTTCATAAAGTAGTTTTGTCCTCGCACAAAATTTAGCAAAAGTAATTTTTCATTTCCATGTCAATCAATCTATTAGTCTACCACTGTTTTTCCCCAGACCACATTCAAATAATGGCAAGTCCAAGTTATTCTGTTTGGATGCTAAAAGATATGGATGTTGATTTTCCTTGAGAAGCACAGCTTCGTTATCAGTACCAAGAAAAATTCTCTGGCTCAATTCAGAAATTTATTTTCTTGCTCTGGAGCCGTAGGAGGTCTACCATAGAATTATGCCTCCAGCTGCTAGATTGCCCAGTGTTTGTGCATAGGGATCACTCCACAGGCACAATCACACATCAGACATCTTCAAGCCTTCATGCTAAAAGATTTGGCACCATTTACTAGAACACATGAAAGATCAAATAGGGGCTCCAAAACAGGTATTCAACTCCTTACAATGGTGGCCAGCCCACAATAATGTCTGCAAAGACATATCCATCTGCCTTCCAGGTCCTTTAGTCCTGGCACCTGATGCCAGTCTGGAGGGCTGGGGAGCTCATTGGGAGACCCAAATAGCTCAGGGCTGCTGGAGCTAAAAGGAAAAGGCTCACAACATAAACCTTGGAGAGTTGAGAGCAGTTAAGCTACCTCTGCAAATGTTCCAGCCCATCCTAAAAGGCGACCATGTCCTGGTTCATTCAGGCAATATGACTATGGTAGTATATTTGAACAACCAGAGGGACCAACGAGTTCAGCACTACAATGAAAATAATGAGGTGGGTGGAACAGTTCTTCCTTTTGCTCAGAGCGAACCACATCAAAGGGGACCTAAACCAAAAGGCAGACTGTCTTAGAGGGGCCAGAATCAGGAGGTTTTCAAACTCCTCAATCTCATCATTCAGATGTTTTGCCTTTCTTTGACGGACCTGTCCATGAATTGTACAAATGCAAATAGGCCAAAATACTTCATAAGGGAAATAGACTCCAGATCGATGGGGACAGATGCCTTATCGCACGGATGGCTGCAGGACATATCTTACAAGTTTCCACCCTTTTCACTACTGAAAAATAAAATTAGAACAGGCCGCAGGTGATACAGATAACTCCTCATTGGCTGAAGAGACCTTGATTCTTAGACCTAACAGGGCTGAGACTGGAGTCTGTACTCCAGTTTCCATGGATACCAGGCATCCTCTTGCAAAGTCCTCTTCCTTATCCGGATCCAAACCAGCTTCAACAAACAGTCTGGGTATTGTGAGGGAAGCACTAGAAGGTTTTGGTCTGTCCTCAGGAGTCATTAAGGCATTGCTTACAGCTAGGAGAGTATCGACTTTAAAAGTGTCTTGTCCAGAGTCAATGACTATTGCCAAAAGCACAATGGAAATTACAGAATTCCAGGAATTCCAACCAATGTTCCCTTTAATTTTCTCCATCCATGTGCGGAATAAATTTTATGTGCACTGAGGTATGTCCAGATGTGTGCCACAGTAGAAACAAAAAACCTAGATATAATATATATATTTAAAAAGTTACCATAGGGATAATTACTTCAGCCAGGACAGAGAAGGCATTTTAGAACTCATTACTCAAAGAATTAAATTTAAGCATAAGAGAGAAATAAAAATTATGAAATGCATTGACCAGTCAAAAAATTAAAACAGCACTTTGAAAGAATAAAATTACAGAGAATATATGTGCATTGCAAGAAGTACGAAGAAGTAACAACAATAATAATACAGATATGTTTTGGGAGATGAGTGTGAAAGAGAATCTGTATGTGTATGAGAGAGAGAGGGAAAGTGTGTGTGACTTGGAGACAGTGTGTGTGCTGGCTGCTGGGGAAGCTTCTGGAAAATGCCATGTGCTGTCTCTTTAAGGCACTCACTGAAGGCTCTCCTGCTCTGTCCTGAGCCCTGTTGTCTCCCGTCCCCCACTCTGCAGAGATGGGGTACATGAGCGGGGGGAGGAGGAGAGAGAGAGAGACAGGGACTGTGTGAGCTGGTTGCTGGGGAAGTCTCAGAAACTGGGTGCTGTCTCTTTAAGAATGGCACTCAGTCATTCACAGTTCAGACCTCAGACTGCAGCAGCTCTGAGTCATCCTACCCAGGATGTCCCCTCTCCCCTGCTCTAGATGAGATACAGGGGTGGGGGAGATGGACACCCTAACATCAGCCCCCCTTCTCCTCTCCCTCACCCACTCTGTGCAGCCAGCAGGAGGGTTCCGGGAGCAGCAGCAGGATAGCAACGTGGCTGCAAAGCAGTGGGGGCAGGGGCACCTGAACACATGCTGCTGGATGTGCACACTCTGCTAATCAACTGGGCAGCACTTGAATTTCTCCTGAGCGGCTGCCCAACCAGGTAGCTTACAGGGAATACAGATTCCAACCATTCTGGACTTGCTCCAAGAAGGCATGGACAGAGGCCTTCAGTCCAGTATCATTGCATGTCAAATGTCTGCTCTTAGTATCAGGCTATTCACAAAATCCTCGGACTCCCTGGCAGACAGTTCACAAATAGCCACATTGCTTTAAGCAGTCTGATAAGCCACACCAGCAGTCAGGTAGCTATTCCCAAAGTGGGACCTTCCATTAGTTTTGAGACTCTGACTTCATTGTTGGCCTTTTATTTATCTATTAACACTTGTTCCCTAGTAGCAGTCATGTCTGCCAGGCGAGTGTTGGAACTGGCAACCTTATCTATACAGGAGCTTTACTTTGTGTTACACAAGGATAAGGTGGAGCTAAGGCCACCAGAATCCTGTCTTCCTAAAGTAAATCCCTCTTTCCATACTTTCCAACAGGTTGTGATTCTTTTATTCTGTCCAAAACACAACATCCAACTGAAAAAGTGTGGCACAGCTTAGGTTTTCAATACTCTTCTGATCTCTATCTCAAGGATATAGATTCCACAAGAATATTGGGCTCCCTATTTGTGTCCTTCCACCTGAAATGCAGGGACTCAGAGCTTTCAAGTTCTCCATTGTTAGGTGGATTAGAATATGTATTGTGGAAGCCTACAGATCATCAGAGATTCTTGTCCCAGAAGGAATCAAATCTCACTTCCTGAGTTCCTTAGCAACCTCATGGCAGAATGACCAAATGTGTCCACTTCAGAAATTTGCGGAGCAGCTGTAATGAGGTTTCCAGTATGCAACCTGGACTGTGGGACCACTGAGCCCTGCAATCTAACCAACCTGGGTGCCCTCAGCATCTGATGCTGATGTCAAGCTCTAGGCCTCTGATAGGCACTGCACTCATACAAACATCCACAGACACCCAACTGAGTTTCATGAATGATCTCCCAGCCAGTCATAAATCATCAATAGGGAGGCTCTGGCCAATTCCCGCCAGCTCCCCAGTCTTGCACCCCAGAACTGTACCGTTTTGCACTGGTCAAATATCTGGCAAGTGTAAGTTTATTAGCTAGTTCGCCACTTTGCCAAAGGAAAGTGGACATGCACCAGCTTTTGTAACCTGAGCTGAGATTTCCCAAGTACTTTAAACAAACTCACTGGTAAGGATAAAACATTAAAATAAATTTAACTACAGAAAAATTTTAAGTGATTATAAGTGGTAGGCATAAAGGTCAGAGAGAGTTACCTTAAGAAAATAAAAAGTGTAAACACATTCTAAATCCTAAACTTTAGTCTAAGCAAGAGTTGAATCTAACAGCTTTTCTCACCCTGACAGAAGGTAAAAACAGGCTATAGTTTCTCAATACAAAGGCTGGGAATAACTGCCAACTTGGGATCAAACTTCCCTAGTTCAAATTTTTGTCTTGTAGACATTCTTCCAGCTGTCGAGATGTGGGGGAGAGAGGCCCATTGATAATGGCACTGTCTCCCTTTTTATTCCTTCTTCCATCTACTAGAAAGATCCTTGCAGTTATGTGGGGGTCAGGCAGTTCCCATTGGTCAAGCAGTTTCCATTGTGCATGTGCCTTCTCTATAAGCCTCTGGGATAGTGGATTGTGTGTTGATGAGCCAATAACAACTGTCTGGCTATTGATGGCTACTCCTTTGTCGTAACTGAAAGGCTGGTTGTGGGTGTACCCAACCTCACAATATATTTCAGTAACACTTATAGTAATACTTCATAATTTCACATACAATGATAATACAGACTATCCAACAGATTATTATTGTTCAACAGATCAAAACTTATAAAATGATACCTCACAAGGCATACTTTGTACAAAACATATATAATCATATCACAGTGGTGAATATGGGGGTTCCAAGGTGCCACTTTAATGTACAGAGTG
The DNA here is from genome assembly GCF_003597395.2 of Chelonoidis abingdonii. Classification (NCBI taxonomy): domain Eukaryota; kingdom Metazoa; phylum Chordata; order Testudines; family Testudinidae; genus Chelonoidis; species Chelonoidis abingdonii. Next base: position 133,106,010 of record NC_133770.1, read on the forward strand.
TCACTTGGTCTACAATTTAACGCTTTCATTAAACACTACAAGGTGGACCTTTTATCTTCTGCAGACACCTCCTTTGGCAGGTAAGTGCTGCAGGCAGTGGCCCAGAAATAGGCTTTTGAGAGAGCTCGCAAAAAGAGGGATACTTCTTTCCTACCAGGCTTTTGTTTCATAACCCTCCCTACATCTATTCACTGCTCACTACTTCCCAGCATTCAGGATTGTGGGAGATGCTGTGCTGTAGAACAGATTTCTTATTGATAATTTTCATTCTGCTCGCAGCATCTTCTACCCACCCTGGATGGCTCGTAACTTAAGAGTCATATACTAAATAAAAGTGTTACCATATGACTGTCTTCCTTGGTCTAATGTACATAGTTATTTCATTATCTCTGGAATATCTGCTAATGATGTTATGTAAGTTTTATAGCTTGGCAATAGTGGGAGTAGAGGAGATGTGGCCAGAGCATAGGGTGCCAAAACACTGATCCGCCTCTGTGAGCTGCAGAGAGAAGCCCAGATGTCCAGAATTGTGGTCTGTGAATTTTTCTGTGCTAGCAGAAATTATTGTTAAGAAATTTTCCATTCTGTGCACTGAGGTCCACAGATCCATTCCAGTTGGTACTTTACACTGTTTGCATCTTGGGGGCAGAACTGGACCTGTCAGTCGCTGGCAGCAGAGATTTGCCCCCCCTCTGAAGTTTCCCCACGATTGTTCTGCCCTCTGACTGGCCAATGGCTCAGCCAGACCTTGCAGGTACAGGTCTTTTCGGAGGGAAATGTCAGACTTTATTTCAGATGTTCAGACTAATGGGCTCAGTAATGTGTCTGTCTAATTCCCAGCCAGGTCCAAAGGCTGTGTTTGCCTTTTGAGGAGATTGTTTCCTCAGCTCTGCTTCTCCTCCTGAGACATTTGCAGTGGATGATGTTGCTTCAGGGAGCGAACTAGGCTGAGAAAAGTCAGAGGCAAAAGGAAGGGGTCTGTGTCCCTGCCCTATTTCTCCTCCCTAATCCTGCCTTCCCCTCAAGAGAAATCCCATTGAGTTGAGGGTAAGACCTCATACTGTATTAGCAGTTGATGAGCAGTCATTCTGTGCAGCTTTAGTGCTATTTTGCAGTGTGACTGCACTTGCTGTAACTAGGTTAACTCGAGAGGAGTTAACTTGAGCTAACTGCGGTAAAAACATAACCTTAGTGGTCAGTGGGATGTGACAGAGTTGCAGCTTCCACAATCCATAGAGCTCCCAAACACTCCCATCGTAATGGAGAGCATAGGGGAAAACTGGAGAGCTTCTCTCCATGGAGATTTTTCCATCACATGGGAGGTGGCAATAAGGCTCCTAGCAAACCCTATTGTTTTATTTCACACTTTCAATAAGCTTGAGTTCTGTGGTAGGTTCTTCACTAGAGAATATTGACTAGGTATTTAATAAAAAATGCCAATAATTCAGAATATGGAGTACAGTTTAACTCTGATATTTCTTTAAAGAACAAATGCATTGTGACATTATTGCTGGCTTTAATTAATTAACTAATTAATTTCCATTTCTCCACTCCGCAGGAGCAGCTCTGCCAGAGCATATACCTCAAGGAAGTACTGTGGAATTTATTCTTACCTGGAGTCTGGAAATAAGAGCAGTTCCGAAAAAGGTTTTGATATCTTGCTTCGCTATTTTTAAGAAAAGATCTTACAGATTTCAAGGCCAAAAGGGACCATCGTGATAATCCAGTCTGACCATAACACAGGCTATAGAACTATCCCAAAATAATTCCTAGAGCATATCTCTTAGAAGAGCATCCAGTCTTGATTTAAAAATTTCTGGTAATGGAGAATCCACCATGACCCTTGATACATTTTTGCACTGGTTAATTACCCTCAGTGTTAAACATGTACACCTTATTTGCAGTCTGAATTTATCTAACTCCAAATTCCAGCCATTTGATCATGCTATATCTTTCTTTGCTAGACTGAAGAGCCCATTATCAAATATTTGTTCCCCATGTGGTTTTTGTAGACTGTAATCAAGTTACCCTTTAGCCTTCTCTTTGTTAAGCTAAATAGATTGAGCTCTATGAGTCTGTCACTGTAAGGTATGTTTTCTAATTCTTTAATAATTCTCTTGGCTCTAGAGCCACAAAACCTGTGCAAACTGCCAGGATGCCACATTTTCATGTCCATTTCTATTTCCACGATGCTCCTCTTCACATCCAGGCATGAAAGAGAGCAGATGCCTATATAAAGGGGAGTTCTTCTTTGAAGAGTGTCCCTGTGGTTGCTTCACTTTAGGTGAATCTGTGCCCTTGCACTTTTAATTGGAGATTTTTAGTAGTGCCTGATTGGGTCGCTCATGCGTTGTCCCTGTCTTGCACTGCCTCGAGCGGTTACATAGCACTTTCCAACCAACCCTCTCTCAGTTCCTTCTCTACTGCCCTCAGTTTGAGATGGCAGCATCTGACAGAGGTTCCCCATCACCCTCTCAGAGGAAGGAGCACTCCTCTAAAAAGGTGACAGAGAAACGGGGACTGATCTCCCCTTCTCAGAAGCCCATGTAAAAGAGTCATTCCCCAACACTTCAGACTCCATCAGTACTGGCCGCACTGAGACCATCTACTTCAGGCAGCATGACCATCCGGTACCATGGGTACTGTGTGAGCCAAAGACCCTAAGTGTCTGGCTCAGAAAAAGGCAAAAAAGGGAAACCTGCCATCCTTCCCTTGGTACCACTGAAGCCATTCAAACATGCAGCACCAAGCTGCTCAGCAGTGCTACTCTGTGGCACCAGTGTGACATTCCCCTCTGGTCTTTTCTAGACTGGTGATCTGCTAGATCACTCCAATCCTTGACTCTGGGAACCAGTCTTACGTTGCTCTGCTGTGAGAACTCCCACACCTGAGCTGCTCATGCACAGCCTCTGACATGTAAACTTCTCCTTGGATTGTGCAACCGAATGAGACTAGTCAATATCTCTAGTCCTAACACAACCCTAGGAGCATCCATCTTGCAGTGTCCAGTTATGCCCGCTGGACACTGCAAGCTTATATGAGTTTGGCAATTTAACAAAGAAATTAATATGCACCAGGCTTATTATCCCAAGGGGAGTCTCTGACATGCTTCAAACCAAACACACTACTTCAGGTAGAATAAACAGATTTATTAACTACTGTGACAAAGTTCCTCCTCTACCTTGGTGGATCCTGCACTTATTGGCGGATTTGCTCGCCTCACAGATTTATCCTCTGGGTCGGGAAACAGCCCAGAGACCTTCCCCTCTGGTAGGAGCCACAGTCCAGGTCAATTCCTCCTGTGTTTGATCAGGAGTTGGGAGGTTTGGGGGGAACCCAGGCCTGCCCTCTACTCCAGGTTCCAGCCCAGGGCCCTGTGGACGGCAGCTATCTAGAGTGCCTCCTGGTACAGTTGCGTGACAACTACAACTTCTGGACTACTTCCCCATGGCCTCCTCCCAATACCTTCTTTGTCCTCACCACTAGACTTTCCTCCTGATGTGAAGTCCCTTCCAATCCTGATATTCTATGATTCTATGTCTGATAACACTTGTACTTCTCAGTCCTCCAGCAGTATGCCTACTCACTCTCAGCTTCTTGCCTGCCTCTTGCTCCCAGTTCCTTGCATGCGCTTCCTCTCCTCTGGCTTGACTGGAGTGAGCCGTTCTATAGCATCAGAGGGGCCTTAATTAGAGTCAGGTGCTTAACAGCCTCACCTGACTCATAGCAGGTTAATTGGAGTCAGGTGTTCTCATTAGCCTGGAGCAGCCCCTGCTCTGGTCACTCAGGGAACAGAAAACTGCTTATCCAGTTGCCAGTAGATCTCCCTTCTACTAGTCTGCTAGACCCACGTCAGTTGGGAACATCACACTATAAAGATAGATTTTAAGTGATTATAAATCAAAGCATAAGTCGGATTTGGTCAAATGAAATAAAAGGAAAATGCATTCTAAGCTGATCTTAACACTTTCAATGCCCTTACAAACTTAGATGCATCTCACCAGTTTGGCTGGTTGCCCTTCAGCCAGGCCATCCTCTTTAATCAGTGCTTCAGTTGCCTGGTGGTGATGTGTGTAGATGGAGGTGGAAGAGAGAGGAAGAGCGTGGCAAACGTCTCTCCCTTTATCATATCCTTTCTTCCCTCATGTCCAGAGTCTGGTGAGTGTTTCCTCATCGCAATCTCAAACTGACCAAAGGAAAGGGGGTGACTTACTCAAGAGTCCAACAGATCCTTCATTGTTGTCTAGGCCAGTGTCCTTTGTTCCTGTGAGGATGTGCTGGGTTTGTCCCATACCTGCTCTGTTGAGGTGTGAACTGCCCCTCTGCTCTTGGAGAGTTTTTGCCTGGGCTTGCATTAAGCCATGAGGACACATTTTCAGCCTCATAATTATATACATGAAATTACAACCTATAACATTACTATAACAGTAATGCTCAGTGCATCATGAGCCTTCTGAAGACACCTAACATGACAAACTTTGCATTAGATACCACACAGTCATATTATAAGGATGAACATGGGGGTGCTGGGTGTTCCCCCAAGTTACAGAACATCACAACCACCTTCTGCCTCCACAGCGTATAGCACACGACTCTTGGCATCGACAACCGCAGTAAAGGCAACCAGTGCTATCAACAACACCCTCCTCGATACTGATGCTTTCAGCACCACAGCCATTTCTATGACATAAAAAACGTTTCATCTCGGCACCAGAATCTCCACTCCTCAGTACTGACCTTACTCCAGCACACTTGGTACTGTGCCAACTTACCACACCACCCAGACCAGCTCTTCCTTTATCCAGTGACGAGAATGATGATGAAGGGGAAATCTATTTCTAGAGCTACATAAATACCATCCCAGAACTGAAACTCAAGGATGGAACAGATTCCCATGGATGCTGCCACCAATGCCATTCCCACTACAGTGGGCTTATTGGGACCCATTGGCAGCGTTCTGCTAACACTATCCTAAGCCTCCTGGTCCACACAGGGAGAAGTCAAGGCATTCTCCATTACCCTCCGTACCTGGACCCTCTGAACCTCTGGCTCAGTGGGGAATCCAGCTGTAACACACTGACCTGGATAGCCGGACTAGTCAGCAGTCCCTGGGCTACTTCCTCCCCTCCTCTCGAGGTGTACTTGGATCCTGGGGTCATCCTCCATCTCACTGGGATTTATGGCCAATGGTATTCCCAGCAGCTACTTGGTGTCTGGAGTGGCTGGAAGCTTGGGCAAGTCCTCAGGGCAGCAGAGGTACTTCTCGGCATCCAACTGCTGCATTGGGGGAGAAGTATGTGTCTCCCTCAGCAGTTCAACTGAGCTGCATGGCCCACCTCTTGTACTTCCTGTTCTACTCCTCTGCTTCCACTGGGCCAGGCATGGCCTTCCAGGCTCTATCCACCAGGGGGCTGGTTGTGGTCCCTCCAAATTATTCTCTGAGGGAGGTCATGCCTCCTTGCTATAGCACGTCCTTTTTGTCCTCAGGTAACAATTTAAAGCCCTCATATCCAAGGGTCAGATCTTAGCTTGCACAGATTTACAAACTTCACTGGAAGCCCCAGATGCGGGGGCCTGGTCCATTGCCATAGCCATAGTAATGTGACAAGCCTCCTGTAATAAGCCTCTGTCCCAAATCTGGACCTTAGCGTCCAAAATCTGGGTGCTTAGCATGAACCTCCAAGCTTAATTACCAGCTTGGATCTTATCTCGCTGCCACCAAATCAGCGATTCTGGTACCTGATAAACCTTTCCCTGGGGGACCCCCAGACTCAGATGCCCTGAGCCTCCAACAAAGGGAAATACCCACTTCACTTCCTGCTCTTACTTCTCCCAGATTTTCCCGGCCTGGGGATACTAGGAGATTTCCCTGCTTCAATCCCTTGAAACACAAAACAGAGGACGATTTACCTTCCCCCCTCCTTCTTCTCCCCCCTCCCAGTCTTTCCCTGAGAGAGACAGTACTCCTGGCACAGAGATTCCTATCCCCTTGCCTTAACTAGGAAAAGAAAATCCAACAAGTTTTAAAAAAAGAAAAAACACATGACATGATCACTGCTCAAGATGACATAACACGGGGCTATTGCTTAAAGGAAAATATGAATAATGAGCCTTATTAAAAAAGATATCCAATTTAAACATTCCGCAACTCCACACATGTAAATACAAAATACACTATAAACCTATTGCTTTTCCTTTTGTACTCCAAACTTGGGACAGAAGGTAGAAAGAAGCTTGGAGATAGGGGGAAAAAAAAAAAAGCTCTTCCCTCATAGCCGAGAGAAAACAAACAGGCAGAACAAAGACAAAACACACCCAGAAGTTCCCTCCCTCACTTTGAAAAATCCGGTTTCCTGATTGGTCCTCTGGTCAGGTGTTTGGTACCCTTTGTTAACCCTTTACAGGTAAAAGAAACATTAACCCTTAGCTATAGCCATAGTAATGTGACAAGCCTCCTGGCTTCACTTCTCGGGTTTTCCAAAAGAAATACAACAACTGTCAAGGATTTCCTGTTCAAAGGACTCAAGCTGTTTGCAGCCAAAAAGGATGAGTCCCTTCCAGGGCGACTCTGAGATCCTTGGACATATGCATGTCTACACAAAAGAACAAACGGGAAGTATTACTTGACACAAAGATCTAGAGCCACACCTTTCACCCAACCTCAGAGGCAATATGACCCACAAAGGCAGTGACAGAGACCCTCAAGATGGAGACCACTCCTTTCTCAGTCCTCGATGTCCCAACAACTCCCTCTAAACAACAATTTTGAAGGTTTGATTGAGGATCAGAGACATCTCCTTCTTTTTCTGTTGTTAGACCCATCCATCCATTCGGAGACCATCTGATTTCATACCACCCAGTGTGGCAAAAAATCACATCAGACAAATGGGCATTAGAAATCATCAAGACTGGCTATTGCATCCAATTTACCTCCATCCCCCCAACCAACCCTCCCTCCCCATCCCTCTTCAGTGACCCTTTTCACAGCACCTACTGCAACAGAAGGTAAACCAACTCATATGCCTAGGTGCAGTAAAACCAGTACCAACACAACATAGATGGAAGGGTTTCTACTCCCATTATTTTCTAACCCAGAAAAAAACCAGGGGATGGTGGCCCATTCTTGACTTAAGAAAACTCAACAAATCCATGAAGACCCAGCAATTTAGGATGGCCCCTCTAGCAGTGATAATTCTACCACTAGAACAGGGGACTGGTTCTCAGCTCTTGACTTCCATGATGCATATTTCCACATAACGTTACATCCCTCACACAGGAGGTTTCTCAGTTTTGTTCTGGGAACAGGTAATTTCAAGTACTGAGTACTCCCTTTCAGCTCATCTGCAGCTCCACATGTAGTCTCAAAAATCATTGCAGTGGTGGCAGCTCACCTCCACGGACAAGGAGTCATAATATTCCCCATCTGTAAGATTGCTTACTCAAAGCCTCAATTCGGAAAGAGGCAGTCGAAACTACCCAAAAGTCAGTAGCTCTCTTCACACAACTAGGGCTACAAATAAACTAAGAAAAATCAACATTCACACCTGTGCAGAGACTGGAGTTCATTGGGGCCTACCTCAACTCTCTAGATCAGGTGTCGACAACCTTTTGGAAGTGGTGTGCCGAGTCTTCATTTATTCACTCAATTTAAGGTTTTGCATGCCAGTAATACATTTTAACATTTTTCGATGGTGTCTTTCTATAAGTCTATAATATATAACTAAATTATTGTTGTATGTAAAGTAAATACGGTTTTAAAAATGTTTAAGAAGCTTCATTTAAAACTAAATTAAAATACAGAGCCCCCCTAGACTAGTGGCCAGGACCCGGGCAGTGTGAGTGCCACTGAAAATCATTTCACATGCTGCCTTCAGCACCCATGCCATAGGTTGCCTACCGCTGCTCTAGATGCTACAACCTCTCTGCCCTAGCTCAGATTTTTCCACTCTAGTCCACCTAATTGTTGTAACGCAAGCCAGCCTGCAGACATTGGCCAGGACCTGCCTCCAACTGTTAGGCCATATGTCAGCAATGACATTTGTCGTCAAACACTCAAGACTGCACATACAGTGCCTACAAAGCAAGCTCAGGACAGTATATATTCCACACAGACACAGTACAAACAAGCATCTTACGATGCCGACCAAAGTAAAAAATTCTCTGGACTCAACCGCACAACGTTTGCAGGAGAGTTCCCTTTGTGCAGACCCTTCCATCGATGATACTCATAATGGACACTTCTCTGCTAAGTTGGGAGGCACAACCACACAATCTAAGGTTGCTGGTCCCCGTCAGAATCAACATTACACATAAACCTACTGAAGCTGTGGGCAGTCCGTAATGCATGCTCACACTTCCTAACCATGACCAGGGACAAGGCCATAAAGGTGCTGACGGACAACATCATGTGTTCCGCCAAGGAGGGGCACGGTCATACTCCCTATGCACAGAAGCCATGTTCCTATGGAACTGGTGAATCTCCCACCACATTGATATCTCTGCCTTTTATCTACTAGGATGCCAAAACACTACTGCAGACGCACTGAGCAGAAAATTTTCCCAGAACCACGAGTGGGAAATGAACACCAGGGTACTACAGAACATATTCAGACACGGGGGTTCCCAACTATAAACTTCTTTGCGACAACCCAGAATGCTAAGTGCCCATGCTTCTTCTCCAGAGCAGGACTTGGATCTCGTTCTCTAAGCGATGCTTTTCTCCTCAAATGGGATGCACGTCTACTGTATGATTTCCCCTCTCCCCTTTCTAGCCAGGGTCATACACAAGATAAGGACCAACAACTCCAGAGTCACCTTGATAGCCCCCCACGTGGCCCAGACTAATGTGGTTTTCCGTACCTCTTGAAGATTTCTGTGTGCTCACAATGCACTCTTCCTCATCTCCTGTCTCAGGATGCAGGACAGATCTACCACCCAAACTTGGCAAGACTACACCTGAAAGCATGGCTACTCCATGGTTCTGAGACCATGTAATGACCTATTCAGAGGAGGTAAGGGACGTTCTTTTAAACAGCAGAAAATCTACTACACAGATTACCTACCTGTGCAAATGGAAGAAATTCCATACCTGGTGCCAGAATAGGCAAACAATAGCAACGACCTCTCCTTTATTAATAGTAATGGGTTACACACTGGAACTCAAGAAATCTGGTCTCTGAGTGAGCTCGATCAGAGTGCGTCTTGCATCAATCACGCCATTCCCTCACTAAGTAGATGATCTCTTGATCTTCACTTACTCTCCCGCTATACGCTTCCTCAAGGGTCTTCATAGCCTTCACCCAGAAATATCTGCGCCTACTCCATCATGGAAACTCAATCTGGTGCTGCAATGTTTTATGGTGGCCACTTTTGACCTATTAGCAACACGTTCACTTCTCCACCTTTCAGTGAAGGTAGTCTTCCTCGTTGCTATCACATCTGCCTGATGAGTTGTAGAACTGGGAACCTCATGACACCCCTCACCACACATACAATATTTTTCAAAAACAAAGTTATCCTATTGTGACGGGCTAGGTCACAGAGACCTCCTTGGGACTGTCACCTGATGTGCTGAAACGACCTTTGAAAACTACCATTTTCTTTACCAGCTTGGGACTCCAGCACTCTGTCTTGTTGAGCCAGACATGCTAGCCTGCTGCAACACAGACCCAGGGTCTGAACCGTGCCCCAAAAGCTGCAGACCTAACTGAAAAGAGCTCAGCTAGTACTCATATCTTCAGTACCCAGACACCCTGCTCCCAATGACATCCCCAAATAAATCTGTTTTACTCTATATAAAGCTTATACAGGGTAAACTCATAAATTGTCCGCCCCCTATAACACTGATAGAGAGAGATGCACAGCTGTTTGCTCCCCCAGGTATTAATCACTTACTCTGGATTAATTAATAAACAAAAGTGACTTTATTAGGTATAAAACGTGGGATTTAAGTGGTTTCAAGTAATAAAAATAAAATAAAATAAAACACACAAGTCTAAGCCTAATACATTATGAAACTGAATACAGGTAAATCTCACCCTCAGAGATGTTCCAATAAGCTTCTTTCAGAGACTAGACTCCTTAGTCTTGTCCCAATCCTTTCCCTTTGTACAGTACTGGTTAGTTTCAGCTCAGGTGGTAACTAGGGGACTTCTCATGACTGGCAGCCCACTTTGTTCTCTTCCATCCCCTTTTATAGCTTTGGCACACGGCAGGAATCTTTTGTCTCTCTGTGTCCCCTCCCATCCTTCTAAATGGAAAAGCACCAGGTTTAAGATGAATTCCAATAGCAGGTGAAATGGTCACATGTCCTGCGAAACCTCAAGCCTCTGGTCTTCCCAGCCTGACTCACAGGAATGCAGGAAGGCTTGCAGGTAAACAGAGCCATTTACAACCAATCGCTCTAGTCAATGGGAGCCATCAAGATTCTAAACAACAATTAATGGCTCACACTTTGCATAATTACAACAAGACTTCAGAGTTATACTTCATATTTCTAGTTTTAGATACAAGAATGATACATACATACAAATAGTATGAACACTCAGTAGATTATAAGCTTTATAATGATACCTTACAAGAGACCTTTTGCATGAAGCATATTCCAGTTACATTATATTCACACTCATTAGCATATTTCCATAAAACATATGAAGTGCAACGTGACACCAATGACCACATCCCAATCTCCTACCTAAAATAAGTTCATCATTCCATTTGAACCAACCCATCCATCTCCCATCGTTCTTCCCAAAACCTCATGGGAAGAAATTAGAAGCAGTTCTTCATATCCTGGATGTCTTTCAGAAAGTCACCAAAGTTATTTTTTCCATCATTGAATGATCTAAGGGATACGCTATATCCAAACAAAGGCTGTCAAAATAGATCTCCGGCTACATTGACTTTTGTTATTGCCAGTAATAGTTACAGCCCCCACTGGGGATCCACACACACTCCACCAGAGCACTCTACGTTGACAGCTTTCCTCAACAATGTGCCTATTATGGACATCTGCAAACCAGCAACCTACACATCAACCATGTGTTCACACAGCACTATGCCATAGAGAAGCATTCATCATCAGATGCTCTACTGGGACTTTTGGTTCTTCTTTGAGTGCTTGCTCATATCCATTCCAATTAGATGTGCGCGCGCTGCATGCACGTTCGTCGGAAACTTTTTATCGTAGCAACGCTCGGTGGGCCAGCAGGTCGCCCCCTGGAGTGGCGCCTGATATATACCCCTGCTGGCCTATCCGCTCCTCAGTTGCTTCTTACCGCCCATGTCGGTTGTTGGAACAGTGGAGCACGGCTTAGCTGATCTCCACCTCCCTAGCGATTCGCTCGTTTATATAGTTATTGTGTACATAGTTTGTTTTCTATAGTTCTAGTTAGCATTTAGATTAGTAGTTCTTATAGTTTGTGTATATAGTTAAAGAGGATCGGGGGCTCGCCCCTTCTCCTTCCCCCGGTACCGGGGCCCATGCCCGGTTCACCAGGCTTCAAACCCTGCATGGCCTGTCATCGGCCGATGCCCACAGGAGATCCGCACGACTCCTGTTTGAAGTACCTCGGCGAATCCCACCTTGCGGACAAGTACCAAATCTGCAAGGCTTTCAAGCCTTGGACAAAGAAAGAGCGGGACATTCGCCTGAAGCAACTTTTGATGGAGGCAGCTCTAATTCCTCCATCCTCGGCACCGACTCCGGCACCGGGAGCAAGTGCCTCCTCTGCACCGGAGCGCCCGGCTCCAGTAAAGGCTCCTCGGCACCACCCTTCACCGACCCAACCCTCTTGCCAGCACCGCTCCCTTTCCCCGAGGAGCAAGAGACACAAGGCTCCTGCGGCACCTATAGCTACACCGCAGTCAGAGTGTACATCCAAGATAGACCGGCCGGCACCGTCAACTGCCGCAACACCGCTTGTCTCCGCACCGTTGATTCTGGTCTCACAGGAGCTGTTGCGTCCGATGCCTACCAGCTCCCTGGCGCACGTTGCGGTTGAGCTCGTCGTGTCCTCCACGCCGGAGACCTCCACGGCGTGGGACCTAATTGATCTGACAGAGACTGAGCTACCCCAACCCCCAGCACTGCTGGTGCGGGTTATTCAGGCGTTGGGCAAGCCCACCATGGTGCGACCATCTTCCCTGGGCACCATCGAACGCCGTCGGTCCCGATCTAGATCCCGCGGTCACTCTCAGTCCCGACATCGCTCCCGATCCTGGCGCCGCTCGCAGTCCCGGTACCGTTCTCCGTCCCGGTACCGGTCGTACTCGCGGCACCGCTCGAGATCCCGGTCTCCATCGTGGTACTCTCAGCACCGGTCCAGATCCTGGCACCGCCGTACCTCTCACAGCCGATCCCGGCATGATGATGTAAGGCACCTGTCGACCTCCCGGCACCGTGCTGGTCGCAGGTCCCGCTCCCGCTCCCGGCACCACCACGATTCCCAGTACCGTTCGCCGGTGCTGCACAGAGATGAGTTCTATGGACGCAGAGACCTGGTCCAATCGACTTCAGCTCCTCCATGGCCTTCGCATCATCCGTCCGCCTCCTCCCACACGGACAGTGCCTCCTATGGGGTTTCAGATACGCAGGCCCACCCAGACCATGGACCTCCTCAGTGGTCTTTTTGGACACCTTGGGCCTATCATCAAGCCCAAGGTGAACCAACGGGCCCCTCATGCTCCGGTCACTCAGAGCACCATGCACCCAAGGCCACAGTCAGTAGCCCTCCCCCCCCCGGTACGGAAGAAACCAGTGCACACGCACCGGAGCAGCATAATGTTCCGGAGACGGAGGTCCCCCAGGATGAAGCATCAGTCCAGGACCCACTCGTCCCAGGGCTGTCATCCTCCTCTTCCCCGGATGAGGCGGTAGCGGGCACATCATCGTCGGGGCCACCTCCGATTGACCTCCGGTCACACCAGGATCTTCTGCGGCGTGTCGCCCAGAATATCAGCCTTCCACTAGAGGAGGTTCCCGAGGTGGAGGACCCGGTGATTAGCATATTATCTGCAGAAACACCAACCAGAGTGGCTCTCCCCTTCATCTGTTCCATCCAGGCTAGAGCGGACACTATCTGGCAATCCCCGGCTTCCATTCCACCCACAGCCAGGGGAGTAGAATGAAAATACATGGTGCCTTCTAAGGGGTATAAGTACCTCTATGTGCACCCTGCTCCCTGTTCATTGGTGGTACAATCAGTCAATGAACAGGAGCGTCATGGCCAACAAGCCTCCGCACCAAAATCGAGGGAGGCCAGGCGCATGGATTTGTTGGGCCGAAAGATCTACTCTGCCGGAGGCCTCTAGCTCCGCGTGGCGAACCAACAAGCCCTCTTAAGCAGATACAGTTAAAATACCTGCAGGCGGTCGGGAAGTTTACCGAGTTGGTTCCACAGGACTCCCGCCAGGAGTTTACAGCTCTCCTAGAGGAGGGGAGGAGGGTCACGAGGACCTCCTTACAAGCCTCACTAGATGCCACCGATTCAGCAGCTAGAACGGTCACCTGTGGCATAGCCATGCGACGTATATCATGTTTGCAAGTGTCCGGCCTACCACCTGAGCTGCAACATACCATACAGTACTTGCCATTTGATGGACAAGGCTTGTTTTCGCAAAAGACGGACCCCAGACTACAGAGTCCGAAGGACAACCGCATCATTATGTGTTCGTTGGGAATGCATACACCCCAGACCCAAAGACAGTCATTCCGCTCCCAACCTCAGCGCCCTTACCCCCCGCCTCAGCCAAGACAAAATTTTGCCCAAAGACAAGGTCGTACTACTCACAGATGTCAGTCTGGACCTCAAGGGGGTAACAATTCCGGTCCCGCCAAACCAACACCGGGATCCCTCTCACGAGCAACTCCTCATCCAGGAGGTTCGCAGGCTCCTCTCAATCGGAGCTATAGAGGAGGTACCGGAGGAGTTAAAGGGCAAGGGGTTTTACTCCCAATATTTCCTAATTCCCAAGGCAAAAAGGGCTCCGGCCCATCCTGGACCTGCGAGGACTGAACAAGTTCATCAAAAAGTTCAAATTCCGCATGGTATCCCTGGGAACCACATTCCTTCCCTGGATCCCGGAGATTGGTACGCCGCTCTCGACATGAAGGACGCATATGTCCACATTGCAGTTTATCCCGTGCACAGGAGGTATCTACGCTTTGTGGTAAATCAGGATCACTACCAGTTCACTGTCTTCCCCTTTGGTCTTTCCTCGGCCCCTCGGGTCTTCATGAAGTGTATGGCGGTCGTCGCTGCTTCCCTGTGCCATCGTCGAATACACGTCTTCCCTTAACCTTGATGACTGGCTTATCCGAGGGGCCTCTGAGGCACAAACCATCAGCCATGTCACCATCATCAGGGAGTTGTTCATGCGTCTAGGCCTGATCATCAGTTTGGACAAGTCCACTCTGGTGCTTATGCCGAGGATAGAATTTATCAGGGCAATGCTGGACTCCAACCTTGCAACGGCCAGTTTACCCCCACACCGGTTTCAGGCCATAGTTTCCCTTGTCCAAAGTCTTCAGAGTTTTCCAACTACCTCTGCTCGTACTTGCCTTGCTCTCCTCGGGCACATGGCTGTGTACACATTCATCACAAAGCATGCCAGACTGCGAATGAGTCCTCTACAAAACTGGCTCGCCTCCGTCTATCAGCTGGGCAGAAATGCCATAGACATTATTCTGACAGTTCTGCCGAGCGTTCTAGGCTCCCTCGACTGGTGGAGGACATCATCCCGAGTGTGTGCAGGCCTGCCGTTTCATCGTCCCCCCCCTCCCCCGGCCCTCCACGTCCCTAACAGCGGATGCGTCCTCACTGGGCTGAGGTGCTCACCTAGGGCACCTGCGCACCCAAGGCCTTTGGTCATCCCGGGAGCTGACGCTTCACATCAATGTCTGAGAGCTAACAGCGGTCCGGCTGGCATGCCAAGCGTTCCAGCGCCATCTATAAGGCCATTGTGTTGCAGTATTCACGGACAACACAACGGCCATGTATTACATCAACAAGCAGGGAGGGACACGGTCCTCCCCCTTGTGTCAGGAAGTGATCCAACTCTGGGACTTCTGCATAGCCCACTCCATAGATCTCATGGCCTCCTTCCTCCCAGGAGCACGGACCACACTCGCAGATCACCTGAGCAGGTCCTTCCTATCACACGAATGGTCCATCCGTCCGGATGTTCTCCATTTGGTTTTCCGGAGGTGGGGCTTTCCCCACATAGACCTGTTTGCATCCATAGTGAACAGGAAATGCCAGGTATTCTGCTCCCTACAAGGTCGCTCCCCGGGCTCCCTGTCAGACCCGTTCCTGATTCCGTGGATGGGCCACCTCTGTTATGCCTTCCCACCGTTTCCTCTCGTCCACCGAGTCCTACTCAAGCTCCACAGGGACAAAGCCCGTCTTATCCTGATCGTCCCGGCTTGGCCGAGGCAGCACTGGTACACCATGCTGCTCGACCTGTCCCTGTCAGACCCGATTCCCCTACCACTCTGGCCGGACCTGATCACGCAAGACTTCGGCAGGCTGCACCATCCGGACCTGCAGTCCCTTCATCTGACAGCATGGCTGCTGTCTGGTTATGCCAATTGGAGTTGTGGTGTTCCGCCGCAGTGCAACAGGTGCTGCTTGGAAGCAGGAAGCACTCCACGCGATCGACATACCTCGCAAAATGGAAGCGCTTCTGCCACTGGTGCCCCCAGCATGGCCTTTCTCTGCATTCTGTATTAGTCCCCACTATCTTGGACTATTTATGGTCTCTCAAAGAGCAGGGTCTGGCGATCTCCTCTCTACGAGTGCACCTTGCAGCTATTTCCACCTTCCATCCTGGGGACGCTGGCAGTTCCATTTTTCCCACCCTATAGTTTCCAGATTCTTCAAAGGCTTGGAGCAACTCTACCCCCAGGTCAAACGCCCTACCCCTACCTGGGACCTGAACCTCGTCTTAACCAGGCTCATGAGGCCCCCCTTTGAGCCTTTAGCCACATGCTCGCTGCTGTATCTGTCCTGGAAGACAGCATTCCTAGTCGCTGTCACCTCGGCTAGACGAGTCTCAGAACTTCGAGCATTGACTGTGGATCCTCCATATACGGTGTTCCATAAGGACAAGGTACAGCTGCGACCACACCCGGCATTCCTCCCTAAGGTCGTCTCTGCCTTTCACGTTAATCAGGACATCTTCCTGCCAGTCTTTTATCCAAAGCCGCACTCATCGCGACAGGAACAGCAGCTGCATACTCTGGATGTCCGTAGGGCTCTCGCCTTTTACATCGAGAGGACCCCAAACCCTTCTGACGCTCACTTCAGCTATTGGTAGCGGTGGCAGAACATATTAAGGGCATGGCAGTCTCTTCCCAATGTATTGCATCTTGCGTGACATCCTGTATTCGGGCTTGGTATGACTTGGCTCATGTTCCGACTGGTCACCTCACCGGCCACTCTACTCTGGCTCAAGCCTCATCTGCCGCGTTCTTGTCCCATGTTCCGATACAGGAAATCTGCCGCGCAGCCACCTGGTCTTCCATCCACACCTTTGAATCGCACTATGCATTGGTCCAGCAGTCCAGAGACAATGCTGCCTTCGGCTCAGCGGTCTTACATTCCGCAACGTCTCGCTCCGACTCCACCGCCTAGGTAAGGCTTGGGAATCACCTAATTGGAATGGATATGAGCAAGCACTCGAAGAAGAAAAGACGGTTACTCACTTTTGTAACTGTTGTTCTTTGAGATGTGTTGCTCATATCCATTCCACATCCGCCCTCCTTCCCCACTGTCGGAGTAGCCGGCAAGAGGGAACTGAGGAGCGGTCAGGCCGGCAGGGGTATATATCAGGCGCCATAGCGGCGCCACTCCAGGGGGCGACCTGCCGGCCCACCGAGTGTTGCTAGGGGTAAAAATCTTCCGACGAACGTGCACGCGGCATGTGCACACCTAACTGGAATGGATATGAGCAACACATCTTTAAGAACAACAGTTACAAAGGTGAGTAACCGTCTTTTTTATCATCCGTCACGACTGCAACTCCGAAGACCCTCCCTTCCACTGAGGGGCACTACCCTAGTCACCTACAGTCTATTAGAATATAAATATTTTACTTGCATTTGAGCATATAGAGCAGTACAAAAAAGTCCTTGTCTGGATTAAATTTTAGTTTCTACTGATTTCGCTAGTGCTTTTCACATAGCCTGTTGTAAAATTAGGCAAATATCTAGATGAGTTGACATATCCCCTGAAAGACTTCTGCGTAATCCCAGTGGTACATGTACCCCTAATTGAGAACCACCGCCTTACAGTACAAAGTCATTTGGGTAGGGACAGTGGATGGGATTCATAAAGGTATCTAGGTGTTCAGTTCCCATTTCAATGGAACTTAGGTGCCAAAACACCTTTGTGAATCCCACCCAGGGTCTTCTGGCTTTGAACAGCCCCAAGCACATTGGTGCTTAATAAATAATAATAAAGCATTAAGACAACTTCTTACCTATGTCTCCCTGAAGGATCTTGGCTACAGTAAAGCCTTGTGATACGCAAAGAAGTAAACCAGTTATAAAAATAACGTTTCATTTCAAATGATCCCAGAATGAATTACAGCCGTAACAAGCTACATGACAAATGTTTATTCACACACTGACATGAAGACTTATCAGCAACATTAATTCAAAGGTTAGCGCAGGCAAGTGAGGATTTCCACATCTAACTGACATAACAGAAGGGATTCAGGAAGGTGGAATGCAGTTGCCCAAGATGAACACCAGAGTAACACCGTTATTCTGATATAAGTAGAAGTGATGTATTTAATGTCATCCAAAATACAGCAGCCTCCTATCACTATCCCTTGGGGTTTGCTTGATTACAATTAGTAATAGTTTCCTGTATCAATAAAGATACAGAAGAAACAGAAGCTGTCCAGAGGTGGGTCGCAAACACAACTGGAGGAATGGAGAGTCTTAGATATGAAGAGAAATTTAAAAACAATTTAATATTCAAAATGGGACTGAACATTTGAACACTCACAGTTCCACTAGATTGGAGCTGGATGGAATTTATTTGAATTCAAATCTCACTTCAAAAAAATAAAAAATTTGAAAAATAATACTTTTTCCTTTTTTACCAGCTCTAATTACATAGGATAAAATATTTAAAAAAACAATGGGTATATACACGCTCATGTTTCACAACATAATCTATTCCCTAATGAGGGATAGGAAGAAACTTCCCCAGTGGATTGGCTGTTTACAACAGGCTTTCTCTACACCATTAAAGAATCTGGTACTGGTTATTATCAGAGACTGGATCCTGAATTAGATGGGCCACTGGTCTGACTTGGAGAGAAGAAGGCTACATGGTGAATTCCTACAGAATCTTGGGATTCCCTATGGAAGTCTTCAGTCCAAGCACTAAGGCACCCCCTGGCTTTCTTTGCTTGTGATATCTGACACAGAACAAAGGTAGTACGTGGAGCTTGGTGAAACTTCTTGAATTACCATTTTTTGGTGAAAAACTGATAATGAAATGTTTTGCCAATTTTTCAGTTTGAAATGACTTTTTGTTTTAAAAGATTCTTTATATTTTCTCTAAAAAAATAAATAAAGGTTTAACAGTGGTTAAAAGCTAAACAAAAATGTTTTATTTAGTCAAAATGAAACATTTAATAGAATCAGAGAAAATGTGGAAGAGACCTTGAGAGGTCACTTAGTCGAGCCCTTGGCACTGAGGCATGAATAAGTATCCCTGACCATCCCTGACAGGCATTTTTCTAATCTCTTTTTAAAAACTGTCAGTGACAGGGATTCCACAGCCTCCCTTGGTAACCTATTCCAGTGGTTAACTATTGTTATAGTGGGAAAGTGTTTACTAGTATTTAATGTACATCTCCCCTGCTGTAGATTAAGCCCATTACTTGTCCTACTTTTGTTGAAAATGGGGAACAAAAAACTGAGAACCAAAAAATCGTTTTTGGAGCAGCTATAGTACTATTTCTGCAGGCCAAAGTAAGAAATGACGACAACAACAAATAATTTAAAATTAAGACTGATTTTCTTTCCCTCCTTGAGAATAGCTGCCATAGACTTTGTCAAAGACTACCCATTACATGCAGATATTAAGTGTTGAAGCTGAACTCTTCTTTCTGTGTGTGCAAATGATTTTCTTAATAGTCACATGTACTTTATATAAACAAATTCAAGGTGTTTGATCTACCGAAGAAAGAAGGAAAGAAAGAAGTATGAGCTCTTATTAAGGGACCAAGAGGGTAAATGATATATGGGGACCAGTTGTGCTACCAGCGGCAGAAACCTAAGGTATGTCTACACTGCACACCAGTGGTGGTGGCATGTAACGTATGCATAGCTGCATGCTGCGGTGAAAAGCAGGCTGCATCCACGTTGTGGTATGTAGCCACATGCAGCAGTGAAAGGTTCTGGCAGTGGGAAGGTAAAGGGGGAAAGCTCCAGCAGGTGTCTGTGGCAGGGAAAGGTTTGGGAGTGTGACTAAAAATAGCAGTGTAGCTGGAGAAGGCACTGCTTTGGCCTGTAGAGAGCTGTACATACCCACAGGGTTCAGACATGTCTTTATACCTAAGCCATTGTCTCACTGTCTACACTGCTATTTATACGCATGCTGCGGGGGGTGCAATTTATGGATTCTACACGCTGCTGCAATGAGTGTGCCGTGTAGACATACCTTTAGTTTATAAGGCATTGACCTGAGTAAATCCGTTAAGCTTAAAATGAACTGACTGCAGTTGATCTGACATCTAACAATAAAACAATTTTGTTGTGTTGCAGAACTACCTAGTTGTGCTGTCTGTAGTAAATCTGTTCTCATTTGTCTTCTTACACTACCATATTTCTTCATGTACAAGCCATTATCAATAAGCAGGCACGTTTATTTTGTATTTTTCTAAAAAAGGTTTCCCCTTTTAGCCGCTTCACCTTTACCAGGCAAGCCACATGAGACATATAATTAAGGACCACATTCTGATAACCTTACTCACATTCAGTAGGATCTTGCTCAGTGAGTGGTCCCATTGAAATAAATGGTACTTCTCATGGAATATGGTGCTACTTCAACATGAAGATGGCAAAATTTAGCCATAAGTGTAAAATCGAAGCTGTGTTTGCTAACCAAAGTTATCCTGTACATGTTACATTTGCAGTATTATTACTAGAAATGGATGGGCTGCTGCATCCAAGCAATCCAGAATGTTTTTTATTTTAATCATAACTCCCATGTTCTTTAATTCTACAATAACTTGGAAAAATGCAGATTTTGTAGCTGAGCCAGTACAGCTGGGGAATTAGATTTCACAACCAATGAAAATTACTTTCTTTACACTTAATGCCTGGAAATAGCAGAAAATTTAGAAAAGATGCAACAGTACTATGCAGTTCTGTTAAAACACACTTGGAGATACACTTAGAGGAAAATTAAATACATTTTTGAATGTGCCTCACTCATTCAGTTGGAGTAGTTTTTACAGCAGGGTCCACTAGATGTCAGTATTACATTACATGCCATATAAGAAAGCCTTTTAATTGGCTTAACCTTTCAAAACTGCCTTAAACAGTTTTGCAAAATTTGTGTCAGCAATGAGAGTAAATAGAGTAGTGGTTAGGGAATACCACCCAAGACAATTTTCTTAACCCATGTACTTTATAGTCTGGTCAGTGCACAACATGCTTTATATAGCTTTGTAGTCAAAATTGTTACTTTCTGCAGAGGTTTGGTGCTAGAATGTAATTTGAGCAAACTCAAAGTCTTTTTTTTTTTTTTAAGAATACAAGTTCTGATTACACAATATTTTGGTTCATGTGTTTCTTTTTATGTATTGTGTATATTTTAATGTCATTGAAAGTGCAACACTGCAAATATTTTAAATGTGATTTTCACTGTCTTACAATACACAACTTATTTTTCTGTAGGAAAAGTTCATATTGCTTTATGTGGACATAGGAGAATAGAGTAGAATACTATAATTGCATTTCTGCTGCTCAGTATATATTGTACTTAATATTGCACATAATACCTCTCAAAAGTTTTACTTATGTCTTTGTGTTTGTAATTTAGAAAACCGTGTTTCCCTTGAGTTAATATGTGTTATGGTGCTGTTTTCTTACAAGTCAGAGATTACAGTTCAAATCCACCTAGAAAGTCTTTAAGAAGTTTTAGATTTATCCAGCAGTACACACCATCCTCCACATGACTAGATCAGATTTCGTGACCTGCTACACTGCCCCAGGCACTGGAGGAGGTGACTGAGAAATGGAAAAATTTTCGTGGGAGGTGAAAATATGCAGCACATAACAAATTGCATTATTTGTTAACCTACAGGATGTCCCTACAGGCAATCCAAATTGTTCCCAGGTAGTTGGGCAAATCTCCACATAGGTAATGAACAAAACATCATGAAAATACAAACAGTAAAAATCATCCAAATTAAAACCTGCTTCTCTCTTCCCCTAGGCATTTTTGCGAGCTCTTGTAGAATACACCAGTGATGCTAGGGAAAAGCGAAGGCTTCAGGAGCTGTGCAGCAAGCAAGGAGCCTCTGATTACAATAGTTTTATCAGAGATGCTAATATCTGCTTATTGGATTTAATCCATGCTTTTCCAACATGCAGACCTCCACTTAAGCTGCTGATAGGTAAGTAGCTGATTTAAGTTCAGTTGTGTTTAATTTGTGAAAATGCAACAGAGCATACGTTTAAAAACAAAACACTATTCAGTTATTACTTCTTTGGGAAAATCGCTAGCCAAGGTTATGAAACTGAATTTATAATCTGGAAGTAAAGACGTGCTCTTCACTGTGTCGTGTTTCACCTTGATTTTGCCAATGCTTATGCATATGCTGAACTTCGTGTGTGAGTAATCCTGTTGACTTTGCGCTGCATATTGAAAAGCACTGGCATAAGGGTTTCCAGGATCAGGGCCTTTGTTTGTAAAGCAGCTTTAAAAAACGTCTAACATGATCAAGGGCCCATTTCCAACACTTGCGTTTTTTGCCTTCTTTTGTTTTTCTTTTGGTACTCTATTTTTCCCTGTATCCCATATAACTGTTAAAAACAAATCAAAAATGTCTTTTATAAAAATATTTTTTTAAGAAATAATACAGTAGATTTCTTTAAACAAAACAACCCCCAAAAGCATTTATTTTGTACAATGTAGTGCTGGTTCAAATACTCTACTAAAGTTTGCCTTGTATATGCAAATAGCTGCTATTTGCAGATATTTATATTTGAATGAATAATAAAAAATACAACTAGTTTGTGTTCTCATGGAATTAATTCAAATGAAAGCTGCAGAGTGTATGGGAGTTTTCTGAGACAGAGCAGCAAGTCTGTACATCCCACCATGATCCCTCTGCAATGATATTTCTGCCTTCCCTTTGTGGAAGGGGAACTCGGTGGTTGTATTTCTGTTCTTCCCCTTCCTTTCATGAGATGACTCTGTGGCACTGATTGTTGTTGGCCTCCTTAAATGGAGCCCATGTGGTGTTAATATCTGGTACTCAATATTCAATATTTTTCAAATTAACAGCATATAATATTTGTCGCATGTCTAAGCACTATTCATGAGTACTGTAAACCTATGCCATTACGATAAAGATAACCCATCCTGCAACTTTTATTCATTCAAGAAGACCTGAGGAATTCAGTGGATGAGTGGATTGCAGGATTGTATTTAAATATAATGTTAAAAGGATAGGGTCTCGCTGTAGCTATCTCCAAATTTCTCTGAGTAGAGAAGGAATATCAGTGACCCCAGAAATCTTTGCCTTTTTGTATTCAGATAAAATACTGTGGTCCACTGTGTCAAAATACTGTGGTCCATATTATGGTGTATGAATCCAGTGCAAGGTGGCTCTGAGAGGTTTAACGTGTAGTATGCAAGATACCAGCTGAATTTGCTCTCCTGGAAAGGAGATTCACTAAAATGGGTGGTGGGTAGCATGTCTGACTCTGTCCTGTTCCCGGTTGATGAGTAAGGGCAGTCTTAAATTAAGCCAGGGCTCTTACATCTTTGTGCTAATGTACATAAGTGCCAAAGAAATGTGCATACCCCTTTTGGCTCTGTCTTTACCCATATTTCTGCTGTGCGTACCTTTTATTGCCATTCACCACCTTGCTGCTCAAGTGGATTTACAGCTACTTTACTACAGTGCACCTGCTCCCAAGCCACACTTTTTACCCTCAAGGATTTCTACCACTGTTATGTTGGTGTATGTTACTACTCTGAAAGCTGAGTTCCTGCTGAATAGAATCTTTTAAGTTTTTGCATCTTTCTAATGAAAAAATGTCCAAGTACATATCTGTCTGATTATGGAGTGAGCACTAGTTAAGGCTGTAAAGAATGTTTGTTTAAATTTGTATTTTCAGGCATAAAGAAATTTGCTTTTAAAAATACAATTTTTGATGTGACAGTGATGATAACCAATGGGTTTTTTATTATTCTTTTCAGAACATCTTCCTAAACTGCAAGCCAGGTCCTATTCAGCTTCAAGGTACTGATATATTTAGATTATATCTTGTTTGTAATTTAGGCATGGTTTGTCCTCATAAAAATATACCTTGTTAAGGCATTACAGAGAGCAAATTCTGGGTTATATTGCAGTTTAGTTTTGTTTAAGAGAACTTTGATCTTGTGGTCAATGTGGAATTCAGCTTTATCTCTTTGAGTTTGTACATACACGCGCAATCCCCAGTGGCTAAAAATGATTCCAGCACATAGATTACTTCTGCAGAAGTTCCTCACAGTGGAACTATTTTTTTATTTTATTTATTTTTAGAATTCTTGAGGCAAGACTAAAGAAATGAAAATGTCCTTGATTTATTTATTTATTTGGAATCCTTCCAGCGCAAGTGTGCAGTATGGCTTTAGTCACAGAGCAAACAAGTAAATAATCTCAGACCTAGACTGGTCCATGAGGCATTTGCTAGTGGATTGATGTCTTCCATGAACAGCAGGGCTGTCTCGCTGCTCACCTGCCACTCCTGGAACTGCTTTACTCTGAGATTAGGCAGACAGAATGGAGTGACTGACTGTTCCCATTTACTAGTGCTGCTGAACTAACCCAGCCAGGCAGCTCCCAGCCGTTTGCCTTTGGGAAAAGATACAGAAGATCACTGCAGCCTGACTCTCCATCCCCAAATCCTCTGAGGCAGAAAGAGGAGAAGGAAGAGACCCCAACAGCCCTTTAACAGGGATAAGTATTGAAGGCATGGCAATCTCTGGAAAGGACTTGCCTAGCAGCCTTCCCCAGCAGGCCAGGTTGAGTTGTCTGAGAGAAACTGCAGGAAACAAATGTATAGGTGAGAAGATTGCAAAGGGAAGAGTTATAGACTGGGAGTGAGTGGGAATGGAGGAGGAGGAGACTGATGATGATAAGGATAAAGGAATTGAAGGAAAGTGATGAAATTGGTTAGGGAAAGAATGAAGAGATGGAAATAGATTAAAGGAGGATGAGGGGACACTAAAATGAGTGGGAAGTTAGGAAAGGAATGGAGAGAGAGAGAGGAAAAGAAAGGGAACAATATTAAACATTAAATACAATCTAGAATGAGGGGAAACAGTAAAAGATGGAGACAGTAGATGGAGGAGGAGAAATAGAGTGGAAAAAAAGGAAGAATGAAACCTGGGTAGAAAAGAATCTAAGTTCATTTTTTAATAGAAAGTATTATAAAAAATGTTCTGATTAAAAACACACGCAAATGTTGTGTTCCATGTAAATAAAGCAATATTCTTCGAGTGGCTAGTAAAATTTTACCAGTGCTTTCACAAAGTAGAACTCTCATGCACATGAATCTGATAAATTCAGAAGAGTTCTGTTCGAATTCTGTGAGTCATTCATGTGGTATTGTCCAGGCACTTGCCAATCCAGCCCTGTACAACCCCATCCCATAAAGTCAAGGGATAGACTCTAACTTCAATGAGATTTGGATTAGGCCCCAAGTGAAGCTACTGAACTGATTCCTTCTCAGATAGTATTTTGATTGTTTAATCATTTGTGTCATTGCAGCTCCAATTTATTTCAACCAGGAAAACTGCAGTTTGTTTTTAATGTTGTGGAGTTTCCATCTTCCCCATCTCGACTGGTTTCACGAAAAGGAGTGTGTACAGGTTGGCTCGCTGAGTTAGTTGAACCAATGCTTCAGCAACATAAAAACTCTCTACGCACAAAGGAAGGAAAATCATCAACTATAAAGGTACCAAAATAAGGTCTAAATTCTTGTGTTTTTAGAGTGATACAATTAGAATGTGTGTTCCTGGGAAAAACAGTTTTCCTTATTTCTTTGATTTGAGGCTCAGATATTCTGATACTGGTAATATGTTTCTCAATTTGTACAATTCAATTTGTAACCTCTAGTTACAAGTTTCTCCTTCCCTTTGTGATCCCTTTATATCTGCAGTGTGGTACATCTCCAATGGGATTTTTTTTCTGATTAAAATCTTTTTGTTAATTTTATCCATGAATAGGATATCCTGGCAAAGTATATATAACCATTGTGTTGGAGTGAATTCATAGAGGGATTTAAACTTATTAATGATGGGCCAGAATCCAAAACTCAGGTTTAAATGCCCCTCCAAACTCTGGAGAAGTTCGGAAGCAGATCTTCATTTGCAGCTTGTACCTTATATCTAATCCTCACCTTGAAATGCACATGTAACTTGCAGTAACCTTAGTGGGAGTTACATGTGCATATTAAAAAGGAAATTAACCCACTATCAGGACTCATTTACTGAAATTCTCTACTGGTTTAAATAGGTTGAGCTCCATTGACTTTTGTCAGCAAAGAATTTAGTGCACGAGTGTTGTTAGCCCAGGCTTCTTTTGGCCAGCTTCCTGTTTACTTTTGACACTGAAAAGTGGAGTCTGGTATCAGAATCTGGACCTTGGTCCATGAGCTCTTTTCTCTGTGACAGCCTCCTCCACAGCTGCCTTGGTCTTTTATAACCCTGGAAAAGTGTCAGTTGGCTTGCAGTCAGCCAGAGGGCAGTTCCAGCATTTCCGATGAAACTGTTTCTTAGAATCATAGAATATTAGGGTTGGAATCTATTCTCAGGAGGTCATCTAGTCCAACCCCCTGCTCAAAGCAGGACCAACCCCAACTAAATCATCCCAGACAGAGCTTTGTCAAGCTGGGCCTTAAAGCCCTCTAAGGATGGAGATTCCACCACCTCTCTAGGTAACCCATTCTAGTGCTTCATCACCCTCCTAGTGAAAAAGTTTTTCCGAATATCCAACCTAAACCATCCCCACTGCAACCTGAGACCAGTACTTCTTGTTCTGCCATCTGCCACCACTGAGAACAGCCTAGCTCCATCCTTTTTGTAACTCCCTTTCAGGTAGTTGAAGGCTGCTATCAAATCCCCCCTCACTCTTCTCTTCTGCAGACTAAATAACCCCAGTTCCCTCAGCCTCTCCTCGTAAATCATGTGCCCCAGCCCCCTAATAATTTTCATTGCCCTCTGCTGGACTCTCTCCAATTTGTCCACATCCTTTCTGTAGTGAGGGGGAGGCCCAAAACTGGATGCGATACCCCAGAGGTGGCCTCCCCAGTGCCGAATAGAGGGGAATAATCACTTCCCTTGATCTGCTGGCAGTGCTTCTACTAATACAGCCCAATATGCCATTGGACTTCTTGGCAACAAGGGCTCACTGCTGACTCATATTCAGCTTCTCCTCCACTGTAATCCTCAGGTCCTTTTCTGCAGAACTGCTGCATAGCCAGTTGGTCCCCAGCCTGTAGTGGTGCATGGGATTCTTCCTTCCTAAGTGCAGGACTCTGCACTTGTCCTTGTTGAACCTCATCAGATTTCTTTTGGCCCATTCCTCCAATTTGTCTAGGTCACTATGGACCTTATCCCTACCCTCCAGCGTATCTACATCTACCCCCAGTTTAGTGTCATCTGCAAACTCACTGAGGGTGCAATTAATCCCATCATCCAGATCATTAATAAAGACGTTGAACAAAACCGGCCCCAGGACTGACCCCTGGGGCACTCTGCTTGATACTGGCTGCCAACTAGACATCGAGCTGTTGATCACTACCCACTGAGCCTGATGATCTAGCCAGCTTTCTATCCACCTTATAGTCCATTCATCTGATCCATATTTCTTTTGCTGGCAAGAATACTGTGGGAGACGGTATCAAAAGCTTTACTAAAGTCAAGATATATCACATCCACCGATTTCCCCATATCCACAGAGACAGTTGTCTCATCATAGAAGGCAATCAGGTTGGTGAGGCATGACTTGCCCTTGGTGAATCCATGTTAACTATTCCTTATCACCTTCCTCTCCTCCAAGTTCTTCAAAATTTATTCCTTGAGGACCTGCTCCATGATTTTGCCAGGGACTGAAGTGAGGCTGACTGGTCTGTAGTTCCTCAGGTTCTCTTTCTTTCTTTTTTTAAATATGGGCACTATATTTGCCTTTTTCCAATCATCCGGGCCCACCACCCCAATTGCCACAAATTTTCAAAGATAATGGTCAGTGGCTCTGCAATCACATCAGCCGACTCCCTCAGCACCCGTTAGATCTGGACCCATAGACTTGTGCATTTCTCTCCATTTCTCTCCCTTTCTGAGTCTTCCTGCCCAGATAGATGCATATTTGATCAGCCAATGGGTAAAGATTGTAACACTGCAGTATTGACAGTTCCTTGCTATTCCCTCTCCCTTTTCAATAATTGCACACGGTTTGATCCCACCAGACAAAGTATGACTATGAGTATATACATATAGCAGTCATGTGACAAAGTGCAAAACTAATTATGGGGATCAGGTAACCATTATGCTTTTCAAACAATATTTCATTCTTGCCATTTTCTCCTTGAAATGACTGCCTTTAAAGAAAGGTTCATATCCTTGAACAACCACTGAAATGGTAG
Organism: Chelonoidis abingdonii; assembly: GCF_003597395.2. Taxonomy (NCBI): domain Eukaryota; kingdom Metazoa; phylum Chordata; order Testudines; family Testudinidae; genus Chelonoidis; species Chelonoidis abingdonii. Next base: position 133,133,902 of record NC_133770.1, read on the forward strand.
ATTTATGACACTACTTCATAGAAGGGAAAGTCTTTTTTCTCTTTTGCCTGATTTTCTCTCCAGCTCTCTTTTGGGCTATGTCACTTTATTCGGCCCCTCTGCATTAGGGAGAGAGTGCTCAGCCTCCTGCTCTGTCTGTGTGCTTCAGTCAGAGCCAAGATTTCTGACCAGAGTCAGAGAAGCAGAGCTGCAATGTGTGTGTTGGAAGGGGAAAGTGCTCCCACACTGTTGAAAAAATGCTGTAGAAGGGATGTTTGTATAGTATTGAAAGAGTGGAAAGGTGGGTTTGTGCATCAGCCACTGGAATGGCTGATCTGGTAAGGTTCCATCTCTTTAAAAACGTAGACTCCCAATCTGGTCCCAGCGCACTTCTAAGACGGTCATATATAGTGGCCTGTGAAAATTGTGTTTTGTTTTGTTTAAAAAATTCATAATAATGTAAAGGGCAAAATACTGAATTTCATGGAGTATGCATGGAGTTAATTTTTACAGTTAAAATTAGCAGTAAACAAACATATATACAGTCCACTAAATATTCAATTATTTCTATTTCTTTTTTGAATTAAAATGAAGTGTCATTAGTTTGTTGAGTGATTCCTTTTTGATGGATTGCCTCTGCGCAGTAGGAATTGCCCATATGCTGAAATACTTTGCTTGACATCCACAGAGCTAGGGACTCCAAATAAATATTGCTTGGCAAATTTTGAAATGCTGGGAGGACATGGTTTTCCAGACTTCCAAAAGGTAGTCATTGCTACATTCCTTCGCATAAAATCATTAGCCTTTTAATTGAGGTTTGCAACTCCTGTTGAAATCAGTTAAGAAATCTAGTGGGATGGCATCCATTTTTAAAACATATTCTTGCAAGGGATCAAAGACCCTTACTGCTTTAAGGAAATGGCATGCTGGCTGGGTGAAATGGGTTTTTTTTTCCATGCGCTTCAGGAGGTTGTAGTTTGTAATCTTATCTGCAACTTCAGTAAAAGTTTTACTATATTGGCTTTGAATCCCCACATCACCACCGCCTTGCTCACTTTTAAGTGCTCAGTAAGTTGTTAATTAAGTCAACAACTTTATTGTACATTTGATTCATGCACATCTCACAGCTTTCAAACCATTTCATCAAATCAGCAAGCTCTTTGCTATACCTTAATGTAAGGGAACTGTTATCCCCTTACTAAAACTCAGTGGGTTTTATGTTTTTGGTTGGCTAGCTCCCAGTACCAAGAGTAAGGGGAAGGGCCAATGGGAAATCAGGACTGCGAGACTGACAGTCCCCAGGAACAATAGGGAGGGGCCAATACTCCAAGTCAACCTGATTGACAGGGCAGGCAGTCTAATAAGGGAGTCAGGAGGCCTGGGGGGTCCTGTTTGTCCTGTGAGCTGGAATTGCCTGGCTCAGACAGAGTGGGGCCGAGCTAAGGAGAAAGCTGGGGCCCAGGCTGAGCTGGGAGCAGAGCTATGCCAGATCCAGAGGGACCAGAAAAGCAGCCCACAGAGCAGACCTGTGCTAGGAGCAGAGTTACAGAAGCAGCCCACAGAGAGCAGACTTCTGCTAGGAGGAGAGTTGCAGCAACCAGAGCCAGAGGGGCCAGAGAAGCGGGCCAGGGAGCTAGAGGCAGAGCAGCAGCTGTGCTGAGGCAGAGTGGAGCTGGGGCTGGAGCAGTCCAGAGCTGGGTGCAGTAAGCAGCTGGGGAGAGCAAGGGGGACCCTGGGCAGCAGGCCCAGTGCAGGGAAACGCCCCCACCCAAGACACCTGGCCAGTCAGACTTGGATGGGGATCGTAACCCCGATGGGGCGGGGGCAACACTGGAAAGAAGGGTCCTGCCACCTAGAGCCTCTGTGTGTGTGGTCACTGTCAGAGCAAGTGTCTGACCCGCAGCATCCCTGCAGCACAGCCAGGTCCTGAGAAGGAGGCCTGGGACTTGTGAGGAACAGACTGAACTTCCCTTACATTCTAGAGAAGCTGGTCGTGATGTCCCTGTGCCACAGAGCGGGGTTATGTGTTTTCCTTTAACCTTTCCCATTTTTTCCTTATTTTTTTAAATTGATTGCTGTTTAATCAATTGTATTTGCTTTGAACTGTATGGAATGATCAGTGAGTCAGGGAAACATCCAGGGCAGAGAGCACATCCCAGAGTGGGGACACTGTAGCCCGTGCCCTAAGTGACCACAACAAGGTTGGAGGTCGAGCCCCCAAGGAATCCTGGGCCTGGCCTTGTTTGGGTTACGAGGACTGCCACACAGGAGAGTGGAAGGGGAGCCCTTGAGGTCAGACAGGCCTCTGGGCAAAGGAAGTGGGAGTGAGGACTCAGATCTTTTTGCTAGCCCACTTTACTGGGGTAGTGTATAAGCCGGGAAAGTTTCCCACAATAACGGGACCATTCCCTCGCTTACGTTAAGATGAAATTGAGTTGTAGCTGTAAAATTTCTGAATCATGCAACAGATGTTCTTCTTCGAGTGGTTGCTCATATGCATTCCATTTAGGTGTGTGCGCGCCGCGTGCACAGCCGTCGGAGAAACTTTTTACCCTAGCAACACTCGGCGGGTCGGCCGGGCGCCCCCTGGAGTGGCGCCACGATAGCGCGTATAAATACCCCGGCCGACCCGGCCACCCCTCAGTTCCTTCTTACCGCCCGT
>NC_133770.1:133144112-133203426 GCF_003597395.2 Chelonoidis abingdonii
CTGCCGCGTCTCACTCCGACCCCTCCGCCTAGGTAAGGCTTGGGATTCACCTAAATGGAATGCATACGAGCAACCACTCGAAGAAGAAAACAGGGTTACTCACCTTTGTAACTTGTTCTTCGAGATGTGTTGCTCATATCCATTCCACACCCACCCTCCTTCCCCACTGTCGGAGTAGCCGGCAAGAAGGAACTGAGGCGTGGCCGGGTCGGCCGGGGTATTTATACGCGCTATAGTGGCGCCACTCCAGGGGGCGCCCGGCCGACCCGTCGAGTGTTGCTAGGGTAAAAATTTTCTCCGACGGCTGTGCACGCGGCGCGCACACACCTAAATGGAATGGATATGAGCAACACATCTCGAAGAACAACAGTTACAAAGGTGAGTAACCCTGTTTTTCAGCTCCTTCACACTGTGTTTGTAACTTTCATCTCCTCTTCCACCAAACTCAAGTAAAAAGTAATGTACTGTGCATGGTGTTCAGTAGCAGCATACAAACTTCCTATCTTGTCTTAACTGGTTTAGGGGCCAGTTTCACAGGAAGAATTAAACCCACCGCCTAGATTGCCCTTTGCAGATTTTCTTTAAAATGCAATCTTCTGCTCAGTTGATGTTTACAAACTTTTTTGACTCTTTCTGTTAGCTTGTCAGCCTTTGGGATCTCAATAGCAAGGGCTACTATGTGAGCACTGCAGGTATGTTGAACTGAGTTAAGCAGTAATCTCAAAGCATTTGATTGTAAGCTTTTGATGTAGGGTTGTCAGAGATAGATGCACTTATATAATCAAAATCCACCCCAAAGGTATTCAGCACTTTGCAGTAGCATGTGCAATTGTGTTGTAAATAACAGGCTATAGATAAATTGTATCAGCAAGGAAAAAACAAAATATGTAACAGATACTCATCTTGGACATCAGTTAGTTTGTCAGTGACCAGGGACAGCATCCAGACTTTACAAATTCCATAATCTCCTTCTTCTGACACTTGTCAATTTTAGATAAATATTCATATCTCAGCTGGGTTGGTGAAGGAATCACTCCACCATTTACTACATTCTTTCTGAAAAATTCCAATAGCTTTTGGTTGTCCAGTTTTATTAAGAGAGATATTTATGCAAACAAATGTGTGTGTCTGGTCAATATTTAGGGAATTACTTGCTTTACAGTTTTCAGTGGAATTTGAAAACAAGGAAGTCACTGTTCTTCTTTGAGTGCTTGTTCATATCCATTCTACATTAGGTATGTGTGCCCGCATGCATGAGCGTCGGAAACTTTTTCCCTTAACAGCTCCCGGAGGGTCAGCGGGGCCCCCACCAGAGTGGCGCCACTGCGCCATGCATATATACCCCCGCTGGCCCGACCCCCTCCAGTTCCTTCTTACCATCCGTGGTGGCGTTGGAACAACCTCTTGCTCTTGTAAGAGAACCAATCCCTTAGCCTTAGAGTTGCATAGCTGTTATCAGTTAGCATTTCATTGTTTTTGGACACTTAATAGATTAGGTGCTTGGATGATTCAAGCATCCTCCCCGGGCCACGGGGCATGCCTCAGGCCCAAGGGTTTAAGGCTTGCGCCACGTGCCGCAAGTGACCCCCACGACTCCTGTTTACGTTGCCTGGGGTAAACTCACCAAGCAGAGAAGTGTAAAATTTGCAAGGCTTTTAAGCTGAGAACAAAGAAAGAGGGAGACTTTTGCTTAAAGCAGTTGTTTATGGAGGCCACGCTGTAACCATCGGGCCTGGAACGCCCAGTGCTGGCCTCAGCCTCCTCCGTGCAAGGCCGTGGCAAAAATCTCCCTCCAAGTGTCCTTGGATTCAGCAGAGATGGCAGCCAGGACAATCACTTTAGGCGTGGTCATGCGGCCTTCGGCGTGTCTTGAGGAGTCAGGTCTACTGCCTGAGGTCCAGAATTCGCTCCAGGACCTTTCCTTTGAAGGGTCCGGACCCTTCTCGAGCCAGATGGATGCAAAGCTGCATAGCTTCAAGGACTCTAGAGCTACACTCAAGTCGCTGGGTATGCACATCCCGGCGACTCAGAGGAAGCCCTTCAAGCCGCATCCTCCTCCCCAGTGCCAGAACCAGCTTTGTCCTCTACAGGAGCCTTACCGCAGATGAGACAGAGACAGCAGGAGATGGCGCAATAATAATAACAACTCCAATAGGCTGGGCCAAAGCCAAGGCCAACATAAATCTGAGCCAGGCCCTAAGCTAGGCTTTTGAAAGTGCGCTCGAGGACAGCATACCAGATCAACTACCGGATCCATTCCCTTGTTTCCACAGTCGCCTGTCCCGCTTCTGCCGTGCGTCGTCCAGCATGACGTCGGACTGTTGGGTGTTACGCACAGTGCAAAGTGGGTACATGGTACAGTTTTCCTCCCTGCCTACCCCTCACCCCCTTTCCCCGTCCCTCTTCAGGGACCCTTCTCACGAGCACCCCCTAGAAAAGGAGGTTCACTCGCTCCTTGAGGCGGGGGCGGTACAGCTAGTGCCCTTAGACCTAAGAGGGAAAGGGTTCTACTCCTGCTACTTCCTCATCCCCAAGGCCAAAGAGGGCCTTCATCCCATTCTAGACCTGCATGGGCTAAACAAGTTCCTGGTGAAGGCCCAGTTCTGCATAGTCTCTCTGGCCACCATCATCCCTTCCCTGGATCTGGGGGACTGGTACACTGCCCTCGACATGAAGGATGCGTACTTTCATATCGCCATCCACCCTGCGCATCACCGATTCCTGTGCTTCACCGTGAACCATGGACATTACCAGGTCACCGTTTGGCCTAGCTGCGACCCCACAGGTATTCACAAAATGCATGGCAGTAGTGGTGGTATTCTTATGGAGGCAGAGGATTCGAGTTTACCTGTACCTCGACGACTGACTCCTGGTGTGTTGGTCTGAAGAGGAGGTTCAGGCCCACGTTCGGTTGGCCTTAAGTCTGTTCCGCAAGCTGGGGTTCCTGGTCAACATCCCCAAGTCCACTCTCGTTCCAATGCAGAGAGTGGAATTCATCGGAGCAGTCCTAGACGCGGTACAGGCAAGGGCAAGCCTGCCAGAATCATGATTCCTGGCCATCCAGCAGCAGTGAACTCCCTGTGCCAGTTCCCCCCTACAATGGCCAGATGTTACCTGCAGCTGCTAGGCCACATGGCAGCATGCACACGTGGTCAAGCATGCCAGACTGAGACTCAGGACTCTGCAGACTTGGCTCACCCGTGTATACTGCCCAGGCAGGGACCCCCTGGACTTGATAGTGACAGCCCCAGGAGACATGCTGGTCTCCTTGATATGATGGCGGTCCCAGTCTGTGGTTTGCGAGGACATCCCCTTTGCCGCACAGCAGCCGGACTTGACGCTGGTAACAGACACGTCAGACCTCGAATGGGGGCTCACCTAGGGGACCTCAGGACTCAGGGCTTGTGGTCAGGGACGGAGCAATCGCTCCATATCAATGTGACGGAGCTCAGGGCGGTTCGTTCAACCTGCCAGACCTTTCATGCTACTCTGAGTGGTCACAGCATGACAGTTCTGACAGACAGCACAACCGCCATGTTTTACATAAACAAGCAGGGCGGAGCCCATTCCTCCCCACTCTGCCATGAGTCTCTCCTCCTCTGGAACTTTTGCATAGCCCATGCCATTTGCCTCAAGGCAGTATATCTTCCGGGGGAGCAGAACAAACTGGCAGACCACCTGAGCAGGTCTTACTGCATGCACAAATGGATGCTCAGAGCAGACCTCATGCTTTCGGTCTTCTGAAAGTGGAGGTTTCCTGGGTAGACCTGTTCACTACCGAGGGCAACGCCCAATGCCTGCAGTTCTGCGCATTCCAGGATCACAGCCTGGGCTCAATAGCCGACGCATTCGCAATCCCGTGAGGAAGGGAATTGAAGTACACCTTTCCCCGATCCCCCTGGTGCACAAGGTACTGCTCAAGGTACGCAGGGACAGGGCGTCTATCATTCTCATCGTCCCAGCCTGGACCCGCCAGCACTGGTTCACCAAGCTTCTGGAGCTGTCGGTTGAGGCCCGGATAACCCTGCCCCCTACACTAGGACTTCATTACGCAGAACAGAGGATGGCTTCTCCACCCTGACCTGCATCTGACAGCATGGAAGCTGTGTGGTTAAATACTTTGGAGAGCCAGTGCTCCTTTCCTGTGCAGCAGGTTCTACTTGGTAGCAGGAAGTCCTCTACCAGGGCAACTTACTTGGCCAAATGGAAGAGGTTCTCATGCTGGTGTGGGCCACAACAGGTACAGCCATTCCAGGCCCCAGAGCCAACCATTCTAGAATACCTACTGGACCTCAAGCAGAAGGGGCTGGCCCCGTCCTCAATTAAGATGCACCTGGAAACTATCTCCACCTTCCACTCAGGGTTTTCAGATAGCTCAATTTTCTCCCACTCAAAGATGGGGCGATTCGTCAAAGAATTGGAAAGGGCGTTCCCTTACTCACGCCCCCCAGTCCCACCATGGAATCTTAACTTAGTCCTTTCTAAGCTCATGGATGCCCAGTTCGAGCCCCTGGCTACCTGCTTCCTTCTCCACCTTTCCTGCAAGGTAGCATTCCTGGTGGCTATCACCTCGGCCAGAAGGGTATCTAGCTGAGGGCTCTCACCTCGGAGCCACTATAAACTGTGTTTCACAAAGACAAGGTGCAACTCTGCCCACATCCTAAGTTCCTCCCAAAGGTGGTCTCACAATTCCATTTGGGCCAGGACATTTGTCTGCTGGTGTTTTTTTCCAAACCCCATGTGGAGCGAGTCACCGCAGCCTGCACACCAGGAGCTGTTAAGGGAAAAAGTTTCCGACGCTCATGAACGCGGCGCGCACACCTAATGTGGAATGGACGTGAACAACATCTCGAAGAACAACAGTTACAAAAAGATAAGTAACCGGGTTTTTTTTGTTTCTTCACAAGTAAGAGTTGCTATACTGCTCTGGGTTTTCAGCTTTCTCTCTTGATAAGCACCTAAATCCAGCTGATTGTTTTGACTTGTTTTGGTAGTGATGTACGGTAACTTTTCAGGAGGTATGGAAAAGCTTATCTCCATCACTGGGTAAAACTCATGGTGGATACTTCTGCATGTGATCTGCTGCAGACACCTTTTTAACTTTTTTTTTTTTTACAAGACATCAATTTTCTTGTTTGCAGTGTACAGTGTTTCCTATCTAGATTGTATTGAGTCACATTGATGATGTGATTACTTTGCCGCACTTTTTTTTGTGCATGTGGGAGAATAGTACTCATGGAGATGTAACATCTTAACTGTGCAGTTTGCTAAGGTGATTTTTGTATGAAATAATTTGTACAAATTTTCATTTTGTTTAAGAATATTGAAAAAAATGTGGTGTTGGGCTAACTCCACCTGTGTTAGAGTGCTATTGGGGGCTGTAAGTGTTGCCCAGGAGATGCTCTTTTTCTCTCAGTGGTGAACCTCATGATTTTTCCATCTCTTGTGAGGTCTTGTAACAGACCAGGTTACTGAAAGTTACTATATTGGAAAAGTTTCTGGAACAACCATAGAAGATTGAGAGATTTCTGGTGTGTATTTAAGGTCAGGGAACTGTTGGAAGATGATACCTTTTTACAGCACCTTACATGTATATTATTTATTGCCTCATGAGAAGGGATTTATAGTGTATTTTTTTGTCAGAGAATTGCTTGCCATCATTTATATTTATCATGCTCTCAGGCTCATTAGAAATAAGTGAAATACCAGATACGTGGCAGGGTATTGTATAATCAGCATGCCAAAAAGGAAGAACAACTGACACCAAAAAGTTTAGGTCACCATCTATTTGATTAAAAGACGGAATCCCATTGCAAGATATCCAGCGGTATATTTGTCAAATATTTGTCAGCGGTAATTTGTCAAATTTACTAGAGCAAGACCCGTCTTACAAATTATCTTAATTTTTTAAAAATTATTTTCAAGGGAAATTGACTAAGTGTGCATATGTAGTTCATCCCAGCTTTCAGGAACAGCTTTGATTTAATATATATTATCACTTTTTAATCTACTACTGGGATATAGGAAAGGGGCCTAAACATATGGTGGGTGTGGGGAGCGGGGCGGGGAGAGAAGAATGAAAGGTTAATTACTACTGTGGGCTGAACAAAATTCTAAGATGTTTTTATCTGCTGTGTAAACTAAAATTCAACATAGATAAATGTGCAGAAGTACACATTGACTGCAAAATATATAGAATACCAATAGAAAATGAATAAGGCTGATGTTGAGTAGAAATATACTAGATTAATTACAAACCCTTTTAAAAATAGATGTGTATATATACCATTTGCAGAAGCAATATTAAAAAAATGAAACCCACGCACAGTCTTGGAATACATAATGGCAAAAGTAAACCACTAACTGAAGTATGATAGAATGTACTATGGTTATGTAAATACAAACATCAGCTTCCCCTGCAGGAATTGCACTAATTTCTTATTGTTAAATATCAAAAAGAAACATAGGGCTGTAATATTTTTAGAGATAGGATAAAAGAGAGCTGCTCACAGGGGATTAAACAATAAGAATTGAACACAGAGTTATTGTTATTTAAAAAAAAACTTGTTTTACATGGTAGAGCAGAATTTCTTAAATTTTGTTTTTACATTTCTCTTCTCAAAACTTTATAAATAAATAATGTGGGGCCTCACTTAACTAAGGGCCTAATGTTGCATCACTGAATTAATTCACAAAAAAAAATTTCCCGTTTTCCATTGACTTCAGTAGAGTAGGTTGAGTCCCCCATTATTATTATTTATATAGCGGTATAGGCTAAAGGCTACAATTTGGGATTAGGCCCACACTCCACTAGTCACCATACATGAACAGCAAAAAGATAGTCACTGCCTAGAAGAATTGATAATTTGAAGTATAAGACAGGAGACAACAAATGGATGCAACAAGAGGATTGGGCGAGCACAACGTAGCAGTGAGATCATAGAATCATAGAACTGGAAGGGACCTCAAGAGGTCATCTAGTCCAGTCCCTTGCACTCAAGGCACGACTAAGTATTATCTAGACCATCCCTGACAGGTGTTCGTCAAACCTGCTCTTAAAAATCCCCCATGATGGACATTCTACAACCTCCCTAGGCAATTTATTCCAGTGCTTAACCACTCTGACAATTAGGAATTTTTTCCTAATGTCCAACGTAAACTGTCCTTGCTGCAATTGCTTCTTGTCCTATCCTCAGAGGTTAAGAAGAACAGTTTTTCTCTCTCCTTCTTGTAACAACGTTTTATGTACTTGAAAACTGTTATCATGTCCCCTCCCAGTCTTTTCTTCTCTAGACTAAACAAACCCAGTTTTTTCAATCTTCTCTCATAGGTCATGTTTTCTAGACCTTTAATCATTTTTGTTGCTCTTCTCTGGACTTTTTCCAATTTGTCCACATCTTTCCTGGAAAGTGGCACCCAAAACTGGAGACAATACTTCAGTTGAGGCCTAATCAGCGGAAAGTAGAGCGGAAGAATTACTTCTTGTGTCTTGCTTACAATACTCCTAGTAATACATCCCAGAATGATGTTTGCTTTTTTTGGCAACAGCGTTAGATGGTTGACTCATATTTAGCTTGTGATCCACTATGACCCCCAGATACCTTTCCACAGTACTCCTTCTTAGGCAATTTCCCATTTTCTGTGTGCAACTGATTATTCCTTCCTAAGTGGAGTATTTTGCATTTGTCCTTATTGAATTTCATCCTATTTACTTCAGACCATTCTCCAGTTTGTCCAGATCATTTTGAATTTTAATCCTATCCTCCAAAGCACTTGCAACCCCTCCCATCTTGGTATCATCCACAAACTTTATAAGTATACTCTCTATGCCATTATGTAAATCATTGATGAAGATATTGAACAGAACCAGACCCAGAACCAATCTCTGTGGGACCCCACTCATTATGCCCTTTTAGCATGACTATAAGCCACTAATAACTACTTTCTGGGAACGATTTTCCAACCAATTGTGCACCCACCTTATAGTAGCTCCATCTAGGTTATATTTTCCTTGTTTGTTTATGAGAAGGTCATAGGAGACAGTATCAAAAGTCAAGATATACCACATCTGCCACTTCTCTCCTATCTACAAGACTTGTTACCCTGTCAAAGAAAGCTGTCAGGTTGGTTTGACACGATTTGTTGTTGACAAATCCATGCTGACTGTTATTTATCACCTTATCATCTTCTAGGCAGGGCCGGGTCCAGGCACCAGCATTCCAAGCTGGTGCTTGGGACGGCAATATGCAAAGGGCGGCAGTCCCTGTTGTTTTACCCCCAAGCAGCGCGCAGAATTGCCGGCACAGAGGACGGAGGCAGTCCGTGCGCCTTTAGGCGGCAGGTGCGTTTCCGCGGTGACGGCAGTTCGGTGGCAGCTTCTATGTTTAGTTGTACACGGTGGCTTCAGCTAATCATAGAAGCTGCCGCTGAACTGCCGCCGCCGCGGAAACACGCCTGCTGCCCTAAGGGCGCATGGACTGCCGCCCGCGGCGGCAATTTGGCGCGCTGCTTGGGGCGGCAAAAACTGTAGAGCCAGCCCTGCTTCTAGATGTTTGAAAATTGATTGCTTAATTATTTGCTCCTTTACCTTTCCAGGTACAGAAGTTAAGCTGACTGGTCTGTAATTTCCTGGGTTGTCCTTATTTTCTTTTTAAAAGATGGGCATTATATTTGCCCTTTTCCGGTCTTCTGGAATATCTCCCTCTTCCAAACGGATATCTTCTTTCAAAGATAGTTGCTAATGGCTTAGATATCTTCTCAGTCAGCTCCTTGAGTGTTTTAGGATGCATTTCATCAGGCCCTGGTGATCTGAAGACATCTAACTTGTCTAAGTAATTTTTTACTTGTTTTTTCCCTATTTTAGATCTGATCCTACCTCATTTTCACTGGCATTCACTATGTTAGACGTCCAATTGCCACCAACCTTCTTAGTGAAATTTGAAACAAAGATGATTACAGTATTACAAACAGCAGTCGCAATTCACCAGCTGCCTAGCACATTGTCATGTGTTTTGTGGGCATCACAGTTAGGTGGAGTTGAAGGAGTTATTTGAAGAAGGATAATGTAGTGGCTTTGTGATGATTTTATGCACATGTGATGGGGTATATAAATCCCAGCCAGTCCTACCCTGCCATACTTGCAGGAGATGCACACACTATAGATCAGGGATCTCAAACTCAAATCACCACACAAGGACTAGTACATTGACTGGAGGGCTGCATCACTGACACCTTTTCATATAAAGATACAAAAACTCCTCCCATCCCACCCCCGGCCCCACCCCACCCCCACTCTAATCCTTCCATGAGGCCGCCGCTCCTCCTCCTCCTCCCACCTTTTCCCCGCCCCCTTTTCAACCTCTTCCCCAAATCCCCACTCCTGCCCCTCTTCTTCTCCACTTCCTCCTCTGAGGTTACTGCTCCCCACTCCTCCCCCCTCCCTCCTGAAAAGCGCTGTTTAGTGGCGGAAAGCACCAGGAGGTAGGCAGAGGAGCGGGAATGCAGTGCGCTGGGGGGGAAGCGGGGGCGGCAGGTGAGGGGAGCTTGGCGACCGCAGGAAATAACTCCGAGGGGGGGAGCTTTGTGAGCTGCAGCAAATAACTCTGTGGGCTGCATGTTTGACACCCCACTATAGATGGTGTTAAAAGGGAATAGAACAGCTCATTTGTGGGCAAACCAGGGAGGAGAGTAGACCTGCAACTTGCAGCTCCTGAGGAAAGGGCTGAGGGAAGGCAGGATCTCTCTCAGCAACAGCTACCGGAAGGTTCCTTCCTGAGGGAAGAGAGGACCTGCTTCAGATGCACCCTGAAAGGGAAGTGTTTCCTTCTCTCTCTCTCTCTCTCTCTCTCATATGAATTGTTTGTTTGTGTTAATTCCCCTTGGCTTGTTTGTGGACTACCAGGACAGGGGAGAGACTGGGAATTGACCTGGCCACAGGGCCAAGTCACAGGAGGAGGCAGCTGCTGCCCTGAGAGAGAGAGAGAGAGAGAGATGCCACAACAAGCATGGCCACAAGGAGTGGTAGGAAGTGGTCCAGGAAGGGCAGTCTCAAGGCACTCTTGGGTTGTCAGACCTTTGATAGCCCTCACAGGGCCCTAGGCTGGAACCCAGTGGAGTGGGAGGTCCCTGGCTCCCCTACCAACCTGCCCTCCACCCCACATGTTGGAGGGTCTAAGCCCTGACAAGGCAATGCTCCCCATAAAAGCAAACCATTACAGTGTAGCTACTCTTATGCAAAAGGGGTGGCATTTAAGAAATCACAGAGGTGCCTGAGGAAAAACTGCACCGATGGACAATGAATGTTGACATCACTGGCAGAGCAGAGGTGGGGGTTGACATGATTGGCTTTAAAAGAAAAAGACAAGCAGTTTGTGTTTGATGCAGAGAAACAGGGGGAACTAATAGAGGAATGCTGGGGAGCGTAATGTGGTTAGAAGGATGATCCAAAAAGATACTTGTAGTGACATTTTCAGTGGATTTAAGGAGGCAAGATTGCATTTGTCAAAATCAGAGAGGAAGGTGTTGCAATATGTGAGATGTTGGAGGGCCTGGATAAGTTTTGTCTGTGTGGACAGAGGGAAGTCTGAATCTCAGAAGTGTTTTGCAGGAAGAAGCAGCAAGATTTAGTCATGGCCTAGATGTGAAGGTCTACAGAGAAAGCTGAGTCAAAAATAGTGCCCAGACTATTGACCTGAGTTGCAAGGTCTCTTCCCTGGTGGTGCTGTCCACAGTGATGGAGAAAAGAGCCTCTTCTAAGGCAGATGTCTTATTTTATCTTTTATTTTTTAGCTGAACTAGTTCAATTGGGCGAGCATTGGAGTGAAGATCTAAAGGTCCCATTTCAAATCTGGCTTCTTGTGGTAGATTCTCTATCACTGACAATTTTTCATCCAGCATTGGATGTTTTTCTAAAAGCTATGCTCTAGGAATTTTTTCAGGGAAGCTCTATGGGCTGTGGTATACAGGAGATCAGATTAGATAACCACAGCAATCCCTTCTGGCCTTATATCTGTGAATCTCTTCTCCCAACCATCCCTTTGAAAACCGTCTCTCTTAAATTGGGGGTAGGGAAATTTTATAATATTGTAAACCTCTAGACAGGGGAACCCTGTTAACCTTATTTCTATCTGGGTAATTATTATTTTCAATTAAGATGGCACAAACAGACCAATATAGAGAATATTTAATGTTCAACAGATGGTACAATTTTTTTTGAGAGAAAAATGTGTATGTGTGTCTCTCTCTTCCCACTCCTCACACAGAGAGTCGGTCTTGCAGTTCCAGAGACACTCACATTTGACTCTCTTTTCCATAATAATAAGAGATGATGGGAGGCAGGGGTCACAAGTGGAAGGAAAGAAACAGTTTAAGATTAGCACCAAGAAACCTTGTTTGCTCAGAGTACTACAGATCAAAATTTCAAGAATCTCTAAAAATACCTCACCTAAATTTGTGATTGTATCAGGGTACGTCTACACTGCACGATTATTTCGAATTAGCTTAAACCGATATTACAAAACAGATCTAATAAAATCGGTTTAGTGCGTCCACAGTGGGATCACGAAATCGATTGTTTGCGTCCATGGTCCAAAGCTACCATCGATTTCAGGAGCGGTGCACTGTGGGTAGCTGTTCCTCAGCTATCCAATATTCCACGTCCGGTGAGAAAGCACAGTGCCTGATGGGCAGAAAATTGCCCCGGGTGGTGCTGGGTCAGCCTCACCCTCCCTTTGTGAGCAGCAGACAACCTTTGGCGCCTTTTTTCCGGAGTGCATTGAGCAATCGCCATAGCACACAATCATGGACCCTGAGATCACAAACGGTATCCTACCGGTTGTCAACACCTCGCATACTCCTCTGCAACAGCTATTCAGTACACGAGGGTGACATTTACAGTACTCAAGGAATTATTTTATTTACTTCTCTTTCACGTGTGGGGGGGGGGGAAGAAGACTGACGAGCTGTTCCGTGAACACGCAAGACACCGTGTATTAAGCACAGACATTGGGCGCTCAGGCAAGATGCAAATAGTTTTCAGAGACCTGCGTGGAGACTGGTAGCTGTAGTCCTCATTACCCCCTCCTCCCTCCCCATGAGCATCCGTTGAGTCTCTGGCTTCCCGTTACGGTTATCACGCACCGCTGTGTATCCTGGAGTTATTTTTCAAAGGCTTTGGCATTTCCTGTTCTTAACGAGCTCTGATAAAACAGATTTTATCTCACCATACAGCGATCAGATCTAGTATCTCCCGTAAGGTTCAATGCAGGAGCTACTTTTGCATTTGAACTGCATCGCCACAAGTGCTGATCAGAGCTGGACACGTGAAGCAGGAATGTCATTCTAAAGGTCTCGGCTTTTTCTTTACCGGCACTCCGCATCCGAGTTCGGATTGCGGACACAGGCGTCAGTGGTGCACTGTGGGATACCTTAGGAGGCCAATAATGTCGATTTCCGTCCACACGAACCCTAATCCGAGTTATCACTATCGAATTTAGCGCTACTCCTCTCGTCTGGGAGGAGTTCCAAAATCGGTTTAAGGAGCCGTTTAACTCGATATTAATGACGATGTCGTGTGAACGGGTACAGCGTTAAATCAGTATATCGGCCATTAAACCGATTTAAAGTCACAGTGTAGACCTGGCCTCAGTTTTCATAGTCCGAAACCCATGTGTCTGTGTGCATTTGCCCACTTTTGGATATGTGGATAGATAGACTGCAAATTTGGCATCTATATTTTCAGAGACCTAAGCTGGGAAGTTTAAGCAGACTACTGTCATTCAAATGTAATTCATTAATTTGCTCTATGTGCCTGTGTACTTGTGTGCATGTGTGTGGGAACATATATATATGAAAAAAGGTAGACATACACAACTTTCAAAGCTCCAAAGACCACATGATCATTTGACTGCCTACAGAATTTCTTCAGTTATATTGTAACAGTATTTAATTTCATTCTAGGTCTCCATTTTTGCTCGTCCAATCAACACTTTTCATTTACCTTCAGATCCATCTGTCCCTTTTATGATGGTGGGTCCAGGAACTGGAGTTTCACCTTTTATTGGTTTTCTGCAACATAGGTATGTGCTGCATTATTACATGAAAAGCTACCAGTTTGTTATGTTAAGGAATATGTTTCATAACATCTGGAGCCGGGTAGACGTAATGGGTAACTTTTTTCAGTTGTTTCTGGTTGGACATATTCTCATGCCACTTACTACAACATCACTAGGGTTTTTGTTGGAAACAATTTTATTTTAATTTTCATAGTGTCTAAATTCATGAAACATATGTTTTCACATAAATGTGCCTGATATAGGGGGAATTGGAGGGTTCAAGGGACTGATAAGAAGAAACAAAATCTTTCATTTCTGGGTCTCTAGTAGGAGACCAGAAGAGGTCAATAGTTATTGAAAGTTGTTACTATGCTGTTGTTTGACCTAAGAGAAATGAATTTGTATTCTCAGTTCATTTCCTTCAGAACTGGAGTCCACATCACAAAACTTACCATGGCAAATGGAATTTCTTGACAGTCTTTCTGGCAGTCTTTTTTAAGAGGCCATGTATTGAATGGGCATGGATATTGGAGTTCCTGCTGACTCTAGGGGTATGTTTAAATGGCAAAACAAATACCTGTGGCAGCAAGTCTCAGAGCCTAGATCTACAGGCTTGGACTTATGCTGTAACGCTGAAAATAGCTGTGTAAGCATTCAGACGCAGGCTCTGAATCCAAGAGTGGTTTTAGAACTCAAGGTCCAGCCCAAACCCAAATATTTAAACAGCTATTTTTAGCACCATAGCATGAGGCTCAGTCTGTAAACCTGGCCTTTGAGACTCAATGCTGTGGGTTTTTTAAGCTTTGTAGACATACCCCAAGAGATCCCACCAGGTGATGGCTGAAGAACACGAGCAAAATTTTGGGAGATACATGCCAATGCTACTGCTGTTCCTGTTCTGCAGATGAATAAAGGGCATTGTACCCCAAAACAGATGTCGGGTACCCCCAGAATAGCTCACCTATTACCCCTCCTGTGTTTACTACAGATTTCCTAAAAACAACCCACTTATTAACTATTCTGTTTTCTTAAGGTATGGGTCTCCAGGGCAGCTAAGGAAATACCTGGAGAACATGAATACAGCCTTTCAATAAATAACTGACAGAAACAGTATTTTTTTCCAAAACAAGGCATCTTTGGATTAGTATAAGCAATAATCTCTAATACAGTAGTAATCTAAAAACACAAATCCCTTCAACAAGTTAAAGAGCACCCCAGCCGCAATAACATACAGTTGAAATGGTTCTTAGTGGTTGTACCCTGTCACAGATGGCCAATGTCACAGCTGCGGACAGAAATTTCTATATGCTTTAAATCTTATACATTTCTTTCACTATCAACACCCATGCATATGTCTTTATTAACCCACACATGCATACTAACACTATACTATGCTTTTCTATACTGTACTATAATTATAACTGGCAAGCTTACTCTGTTGACTTCTGCTGCCATTACTGCTTCTTCAGGTCTGCTGCTGTTCTTCTCTGCTTTGTTCTCTTCAGTTCCTACTCCTTCAGCTGCTCCGCTGACACACTGCCTTTTATAGCGTCCTGTCAGAACTTTCTAGACGCATAACATCATCAGATCTTTCCTGCACATGCTCAGTACCAAACATTATCTCACATTCTTTAATGCATGCCAACATTCCACACGTGCTTACTGCCATTGGTTACCCAAGAGTTATGATTACATCATCTGACCTTTCCCTTACTTTTGACCTTTCCCCTACCTTTGTTCTGCACATGCTCAGAAATATCATGTGACCTGCAGCTTCCAATAGTGACTCCTGCTTATTCAAAACGAAGGTCAGAAATGCAAGATGGACTCTGGAGAATTTCTCCAGTATCAGATTCACTCTCCAAAGCAGTCAGTCCAGCATCTTTTATTAAATGTACTACTGAAAAAAATCTGTTTAGCAAAATACAGAACAATTACAATCCTGTAATTGATGTACATGATGATGTACATGATTTCTAATTTATCTGACTAGTAAAATAACCTGATATATAATCTCAGTTTGTTTATTTTATTATTCTGGTGTTACTTTATAATCACACTCATACACTCTCCCGTATTAATAGAAACAAAAGAGGCATTGTATCCGCTTTAACATGCAGTAAAAATGATACTTAGCTGGTGTACGGTTATGCCAGAAACAGCAAAAATAAATATCAGTAATAAATCATATTATTCACATTGTGACATTAACAAGAGATAGGACTTAATATCTGAAAACAAAATTGTGTGTTGTTAGTCAAGAAGTAGTAATTTCACTAGCCTCCATGTTTGTGTGGGAATAAACAGCTTCTGTGTACTAATGGATTTTATAGACCATATTTTTGGGGTTATTTTATTATAAGGAGACAAGAAAGACAGCATACTTTTTTTAAAATACTAAATGTGCAATAGTTCCATACGTTCAGATAGGAATTTATTACATTACGCTGGCTGTCTTCTCTCCTTCCTTCCTCCTTCCATCAGAAAATAAGGAAGTCAGTATAAACTTGTCTATTGGTATAATATACAGTATTTTTTGGCAAAGCAAACCTTCCTAACTGTAAAATATACAGTAGTTAGTGGTTAAATGGCTTTAGGATAGGGGACATTGACATATCTTTCTGGTTATCTACCGATGATACACTTATACCACAGTCAAGTACAGAGGAGACCTTTTCCCTTCTGTTCTTCTTATAACTTCCATTTATGAGTGGAGCAGAGGTAGATTTTATCGCACGTTGCTGAATGGCTGAAGTTAGTTGGTCCTGTGAATGCCTTGGCGATGCGTGGATATGTACTGATTGTCTCTTTTTAATGGTGTACTTAAATTCTGGCTTCAGGTTTTTTTAAGCTTTTCACTTACTGAAATCAAATAGCATGTTCTCTGAAGCTCAAAAGGTAAAATGAAATTTTAAATAGTATATACACTATGCACAGATGCCCTGGTCCTTCAAACACTAGTGTTTGCAGGAGCAGAACCATAATCAACAAAAGAAATCCCACACCAAGACAGATTTTACTTTCTCTTTGTGTTTTGTCTTTTCAGCATTCTGTTCATTACCAATAATTCCAGATTTGCTCATTCTAGTTTACTGGCATTTCAACTAATCAGGTTCCTTTCCTTGAGCACCACAATACTTAAGCTCAAACCAATCAGTTTTCTAATTAATATGTATTCTGTAATCAATTAGTCACCAATATATTTTTCTCCTTCTGTAAGAAAAGGAGCTAGGAAATATTTCCTGGAGTCAATTTTAGAAGTGCTTTCAATAACTTGTTCGTAACTCATCTCTTTCCCTTCTTCACTTGTCATCTCACTTTTTTTTTTTTTTTTTTTTAATTTAAACACCATTCAAAGACTTATCTAAGCTAAAAGAGAAACAAGAGAGCATTTGTTTCTACGGTGGTTTATTGTTCACCTGGTCATATTGTGTGGGAGTAGTTACTATATGAGCCATTATAAAGAATAAATAATCCTACCTAGAGTTAACACGCCACTACTTAGAGATGTATGATTACACAGAGGAGAATGCAGAACAAAGTTTATTATTACCTTCAGAAATAGAGGACACAAGTAAATATTTAATGGTAAACATTTTCATGGGAAATCATTGTTATTTTACATGTGGTATTTAAGTGCAGTACTATCAACTCAGAGCTTGAATATTTTTGGAGCAGGTTTGTTTCATATACTACAAGTACTGTGATAAAATATTCTTTGACATGTTGTTTTTGGACAATAGCCCAACCTTTTTCTTATGCACTGATGTGGGCTAATTCCCATTCATTTCTAAAGAGTTTCAAACATACATAAAGACAATTCTTCCGTTATTGTAGGAAAACAGTAGATTTGCGGAGCTTTTGTGTGTGTGATGGAAAAAACTGTGGTTTTTTGACTCAAATCTCTGCAGATCTGTTTTCTAGCCTGCTTCTGACTTAACATATAGGTTTAAAGCAAGAACTCAGTGCTTTTGTTTGTAATTTATACTGTGAGATTTGGAAGAGTAGGTGATGATGTGTCAGTAATGGGGGAAAAAAACTAGGGAAGTATGTGTATGTGAAGCATGAAATTGAATCGTTGCAATGTCAAATGATTTTCTGTTGGGTAATAAATTCTTAGGAAAATATTAATTGAGACAGGCAGAAACTGCATTTGCTGATGTAGAGGTGTTTAAGAGGATTTGTTGTCTAAATTTACTCTTGTTATTACTACTAAAGAAAATCATAGTGTGCATGGTTTAACAAGCTAATATATTTGCTGCTGCGACTAATTTCCTACATATTATAATGATGGCAATACCCTATTGTTGTTAAGGGGCTGTTTGAGACAGCCAGGAATTTTTAGATTTAATCAAATTTTTATGTAGTTACAAACCAAGGCATTTTAAGTTTCTAATGCTAGTCCATAGCCCCTGAGGGTATAATGACCTGCTAAAATGTTTTGTGAATTTAAAGCTTGTTTAAACATCGCAACGTCAGTATATTCAACCTAAAGATTTAAATAAGTTTACAGCTGTGGTTGCATGAGTCAGGGCCAGTGGTCATTTTCAGTAGCTCTTAAACATGTCATCTCAATTATCCTTCAATCCACTCTTGAACCAGGGAGGAGAAGCAAGACAGGTTCCATAAATTTCTCTTCAGTTCCATTTTCTTCAGATGTTGCAGCAAAAGCTTGTCTAGAGTGACTTCTGATCAGGAGAAAAATCATTTGAAAGAGCATATCTAGCAGCTAGAAAAATCACAGCAAAAAGGAAGAAACGTTATCAGAACCTAAGATGCACACACACAATATGCTCAAACAATTCCACCTTAATTTCTATTTATTGATTGATTCATTTGGAAAGGTCTTATTAAATTTATTCAGCATGGTGGTGGTAGTAATACTTTTGCTGTTATAAAGCACTTTTCGTTTGTAGATCTCAAAGCATATTGCAAAGGTGGATGAGAATTAGGGCCCATACTCAGCAAAACACTTGCATGGGCTTAAGTGCTTTATTGAACTGGAATGTTAGTGAGCAGCAAATTTATCAGATTTAGTCTTTTAACAAAAATGGCAACAAAATTTCCAAAATGAAACTGTGATTATTACAATGTGTCTGACACACGCACATTTCAGAGGACACAAAGTACACAATGATTGAGGGAAAGTGAAAGAGCATCATGCTGCTTTATGTGCTCCCATTCCTTCTGAGCTGAATTTAAATATTGTTGATTTCCTTTCAAACATAGTACATGCCTTGTTTGTAGGAATAACATTTGATAGAGCGTGATAAATTCTTTACAAGAGGAAGGATGTGTGCATTGGTTAGAACAAAAGACTGGGAGCCAGAACTCCTGGCCTCTGTTTCTAGTTCTATTTTGTATTGTGTGACCTTGGACAAGTCTCTTAACCAGTCTGTACCTCAGGTTACCTATTTGCTATAATGGTATGTTTAATTAGCTTCCACAAATAGTGAGATTTAATTATTGTTTGTAAAATACCAGGAGATCCTTAGATTAAAAATGTTATGTAAGAGCAAAGTGTTATATGTGGCTTGTATAGACACCAGATGTACTCTTTCAACTTGTGCATGAGCATATAAAAGGCAGAATTTGGCTTTCTATATTTCGTCTGACTTCCTCGAAATTTCTGGAGGACTCACGCTGATGCTCAACTGGTATAAATTGGCAGAGCTTCATTAAATCAATGGAGCAACACTAATATATGCCATTTGAGGATGCAGTCCTGGATGCATAACTGTGAAAGCTGCTACCTCCACACATGACTTCACACACCATCTGTATTTCCAAGGAATCTCAGACTCACCTTTTAAGCTGTATTTGAATTGGTAGATTTTCTTTTGTGAGTCCCCTGATGCCTCCTGTGACTCTTTATAAAATGTGACACACTGACAGATTTCCTTCCAAATACTGTGAGGAGCTGACCATAACAGAATTGTAACAGAATACTAATTATTTAAATTTTTCTATATTGTTAATTTAAAAAATGTTGCCATCAAAGTTGGCAGAAATACATTTTAAATGCCTGTTAAGACACTATGACAGTGTTATCAGACATCCTTTTCACATGACAAATAGTATAAGTTTAACTGTTAATTTTCATATTTAACACCCAATCCTGACCATGGCCTGCATCATCTTTTGGCACATGTAGATCATCTGAAGTGGCTGTGCATTGGGAGACATTAGTTTGGTGTGTAAGAGACTGAGGAAGGGAAAGAAAATGGATGCATTCAACAGCATGAAGCAGCAAAGAAGATATAAATGAAGTGTAGTAACCTCCTTGCACAGATCTACCAATGGGTGAGGAAGAAACCAAAACAACCAACAACACTGCAGTATACTTTGTAGAGTGAGATGGTGCTCTCCCTGCTTCTTCCCCTCCTCTCCTCATTGCCATTGCAGAGGCAGGGATAAAAGGTTCCTCTCATCCCCAGTGTCTTCTAGCTAGCTCTGTTTCTGAACTGAAAGCCAAGAAGATGTCTTCAGGCAACACATCTCCTCTTTCAATCCTTCATGTGGGAAGCAATCTAACCCTTACCTCCGATCTATTTCCCCACGCTGGGATTTTCAGATGGAATTAAGCAAGCTGTAAGCCTCCCCAGCATCATTTTTCAAAGCTTGAATGCATTTTATTGCAATTGAACTGGACAGATTCTGGGAATGGGAAAGAAGTAGGCAGCCACCTAAGTTAAATATGACTGCCCTTTGGAGGTGAGCCTAGGGGAATCCTCTCTCAGGACACAGAGTAGCCTCTGTTGCTGAGAAGACCTGAGGGGCATGGAGTTTCTGTGATTGTGAACAGAATCAGGCCCTTAGTGAGCATGAAAGATTCTCTGGGTGTTGACTGTGTATGTTTTGATTGCCCTGAACATTTTGGAACCATATGGTAGAACATAGTGAAGAACACATCCCTATTAATAATAATAAAACTTCTTATATATTGCTTTTAGTCTTCAAAGTGCTGTACATACACTGAATGATCCTCATAATACTTCTGGTAAGTAGGTAGGTATTAGTATCCCCATTTTTTAAAGATGAGGGAAAACTCAAAAGGAAAAAGAGGGCAAGTGAATGACCCAAGGCACAGAGGCAATTATTGTCAGATCTGAGACTAGTACTTGAGAATTTGGCACTAAGATCATGGGACTAATGTGTGTACTCCATGCTTTTTACAAGTTTCAGTCAGTGTTTCCAACCAAGCTGCTTAAAGTATATAGTAAAAACAAACAAAAATTAGTGCTTTGAATTTGTGCTTAATCATCTGATAAGATCCTAACTTTAAAATATACCACAGTTCTGTAAATCTGCAGTATTTTGAGGAATGCATAAACACCCAGTGTCCAAACAAGAACATCTTGAAACCACATAAAAAAATCTTAGATCTTAACTCAAAAATATTATTTGAATTTCACAGACTTCCATCCAACATTGTTTCCACCTGATCTGTTTTGTTTTTAATCTTATTTTTGACAGTCAACAGATTTTGCTTAATAAATTCTTCAAGTGCTTGCTCATGTCCATTCCACATTAGGCATATGCGAGCTGCATGCACCATTGCTGAAAATTTTTCCCTCAGTGAATCTATCAGGCAGTCTCTAGCGCCCTCTGGTGCCATGCACCAGATTAAGGGGTAATGCTAGACGCACACCCTTTCAGTTCTTTCTTAGTGTCCATGACGGTTTCTGGAACAACTCCTCTTGCTTTGGCAAGGCTTCTTCTCGATAGTTTTGTACTCTGTTTCATAGTTTGTTAGTTTTAAATATAGTTAGCATAGTTTGCCCAGGGTGGATAAAAATCAATTATTCTTTTAAAAAACAAATTTAAAAAGTTGGATTTTTTTATTTAAATTGCATTTTTTTTTGAGAAAATGCTTTTTGAGGAAAAAACCTATCTAAAGATAGTTTTAATTAAGATACATTATAGCTCAAAGATATCTCATCATGGAATAGGGATTATAAATTCTTGTTCTATAGTATGAGACAATATATTCATGTAATATTTAAGAAGAGTTTTTTAAATGAGTTCCAATAGTTCATGGATTAGGGACCCAATCTTATGGTGTTCCTGGGGCTTTTGTACAGATTATTTAGGTTAATCTTTCTATCTACCCAATGGGCCTCTGTGGTCAGTCTAGAAGATACTATCAGAGATGCTTAGTTTTGTAGTTCTCAAACTGTGAATTTGTGTCTCCAGAGATAACATGCTTGTTAACAGCAAAAATGTTTTAAAATAAATAAATAAATAATTTAGAGGTAGAAATAAGACCTCAACCCTATTGTCCCTCTGCAAATTTGTATACACAGTGTCAATCCCTTACCACTCTCTAAAAGTGCAAAGTTTCAAAAAGTTCAATAAATAGAAGATTGTTGGGGGTGGAATAGATCTGACAAGGAAGAGTCTGGAGATAAATGTGAGAAGGGAGGGACAGGCAGTAGAAACAAAAGTGAAAGTGTTTGAGCAGCATATTCTGGAAGTCTTGAGCTCTTTCTGAGTGTAGACTTCATTGATCTGAGATCTACCATACCATTCTCTCACTAGAAAGGAAAGCCTATAATGGCAGCAGGCCGTGAAAGACCCAGTTTGGGAATATTTTAATGAAGTTCCTCTACCTGTGAGTAAGACAGGCATGCATGCAAAATGCAAAGAGTGCAACAAAGAAATGCAAGGCCTGGTTGCCTGAATGAAACAACATCATGAGAAGTGTTCCTTCTCAGGAGGAAGCTATGTTGAAGATGATGAAAGGAACATGTCTGAACATGCAGGATCTTCAGATTGGTAAACTTTTTTATTTCACACTTCTTTCTTAAGGACTGCCTGTCTTCCTTCTGGACTATTCTTGGATTCTCATATTTGAGCAAAAAAGATAGTTATTACTCTATGGTACTATCATTTTAGATGCAGTTGTGATAAAAAATAAATAGCTGAAATAGGCAGATCTTCCTTTTACAATTTCACTTTTAAAGTAGTACCAGGGGTGGCTCTCGACATTTCGCTGCCCCAAGCAGGGCGGCATGCCGCAGGAGGCGCTCTGCCGGTCACCGAAGCCGCGCGGGACCAGCAGATCCTCCGCAGGCACGCCTGCGGGAGGTCCACTGGAGCTGCCTGCTGTCCTCCCGGCGACCGGCAGAGCACCCCCTGCGGCATGCCGCCCCAGGCTTAAGCTTGGCATGCTGGGTTCTGGAGCCACCCTTGAGTAGTACTGAGTGTCAGTGAATGCAATGAGTAATACTAAATGAGCAGTATACTAATAATAATTAAATAACTGCATTGATTTATTTTGTTTAGGAGAATCCATCCGTAACATACAGGATTCTGAAGGCTATCCACCTTCAAGATCACCATCATTTTCTATAGTTTCAGAGTATCTTCTAATGATAGTGTTTCAGTCACATCATGTATGTCACATAGCCACAGTATATCATCTGTAGCAAAAAGAAAAAAAACCTCCATCATCCAGAAAGAACCATAGATAAGTTTGTGATAAGAACCAGCAGATTACCGAAAAGAGCTAATTGATGAAAAAATTGCCCGGTTTGCTTATGCAACAAACCCCTTTCCATATGATTGAGAACCCACACTTCATTAACATGATTCAGTCATTAAGACCAGGATACAGTGCACCCAACAGAGCAGATGTTGCAGGGAAATTGTGGATAAAGTGTATGAAAGAAATTGAGTAGTATTCAAAAAGTTTAAAGGGTGAAATTGTTAACCTGAGTCTTGATGGGTGGAGCAATGTCCAAAAGAAGGGAATCTCTTCCTTACAGAAACAATTAATACATCAGGAAATGCACATACAGCAGAATACTTACAGAATAGCAGTAAAAGCTATAACAAACTGTGAAAAAAAAATTCAAATGTCTAGTACAGCTTGGTCACAGACAAAGCTGCAAATGTATCCAAGATGAGAAGAAATTATTTAGAAGAGAGTCTCAAGCTAATAACATACTGTTGCAGTGCTCATTTGATGCACCTCCTAGCCAAAGATTTCAGTGTTCCAGAAATTGAGCCCAGGATGTTGTTGCTCAATGTTGTTGAAATTGCAAAATATTTCCATAATAACCACTTTGCAGTAGCTGCTGTTAAAAAAGTGAGAGGAACCAAGCAAACTCTCCCACAAGACATGCGATGGAACTCAGTGGTGGACTCTTTTGAGCACTTTATCAAGAACTGGCCTATCTGATGGTAGTTTGCAAACAAAATCGTGAAAAAATAGATGGCACTGTCACAGCTAGAGTTCTCAGCATTGGGCTTAAGAGAAATGTTGAACACATGCTGAGTACCCTGAAGCCTATTTCTGTAGCCTTGAACATAATGCAGGGAAATAGCTGTTTTATTGCTGGTGCTGTTGAAATTTGGAAGGAACTGAGTGAGAGAAATATGCAATGGCAGAGTTAAATTACAAGCATTAAAAAAATGAATGGAACAAGAACTACCTCCAGCTCATTTTCTTGCAAATATTCTCAATATCCGGTACCAGGATAAAACCTTAACTCCTGAAGAAGAAGAGTTGGCTATGATATGGATATCCAGCAATCATCCCTCCATAATGCCAACTATAGGAAACTTCAGAGCTAAGAATGAACCTTTTCAAGAAATATATGTTTGCTGATGATGTTTTAAAGAAAGTCACACCAGTGAACTGCTGGATGTCACTTAGAGACTTCAGTAACTGTTGAAGTGATAATCTCACTTCTTCTGCTGGTGTAGAAAGAATATTTTCTTCCTTTGGACTAATTCATTCCCAACTGAGAAATCATTTGGGACCTCAAAAAGGAGGAAAGCTTGTTTTTCTTTTCCAGATTATGAACAAACAGGAAAATGAAGGAAAAGATGACTGAGTAAGCTGCAGAAGCCAATATTTTAAGTTTTTTATGTTGACCTGGCTAACATAGTTGATTTAATTTTTTTTGTTTAAATTTCATTTAACTATTTTAGTTAAAACAATGTTAACAAAAACAAACCAGATTGTAGAAAACTCTCAAGTTTAAATTCAAAAATTCATATGCTTGTTTTGTTAAAATATTATATGTTTGCTGTTGCAGAAAAAAATCTAGAATACATAATGTTGTTGTTTTAGTTAAATAAAACAATTTAAATGTCTGTCTGGTGATGTTCTCCTCCTAATACAGCATGGCAAGAAAATCTTCCAAATGTTAATGATTAACGTGTTGAACTGGAGATAGTTCACCTCACAGTGACTTGATAAGTATCTGCTTCAGTTACCTTTGGTAAATGAAATAACCAATCATTGGTCAACTGCAAAAATAATCTGAAACGTTTTCAAAATAAGTCACTTTAAAAATGTATGGTAGTGTGTACCTTCTAAAAATGAAACCTAAATCTATCTCTGAGTTATGAAGAATATGTATTAAGGTTCTTTTTCTAGTGCTTGTTCACGTCCTTTCTACATTTGGTGTGCATGCGCTGTGTGCACGAGCCTCGGAAATTTTTCCTTAGTGGCTCCCGTAGGGCCGGTGGGGGGCCTCCCCTTAGTGGCACCGCTGCCCTGTGCATATATACCCCTGCTGGCTGAACCCCCCTACAGTTCTTTCTTACCATCCGTGGTGGCGTTGGAACAACCTCTTGCTCTCGTACGAGAAACAATCCCTTAGCATTAGAGTTACATAGCTGTTATCAGTTAGTTAGCATTCCCTTGTTGTGGATATTTAATAGATTAGGTGTTTGGAGGCTTCCAGCCCGTCCCGGGCGGCAGGGCATGCCGCAGGCCCACGGGTTTAAGGCTTGCACCACATGCCGCATGCCTATGCCAGTTAGTGACCCTCACAACTCCTGTCTATGTTGCCTGGGGGATGCACACCAAACAGAGCAGTGTAAGATTTGCAAGGTGTTTAAGCCTGGAAGAAAGAAAGAGAGAGACTTTTGTTTGAAGCAATGGAGGCTGCGCTGTAGCCATTGGGCCCAGAGCACCCAATGCCGGCTCTAGCCTCCTTGGTGCGGAGTGCTTCAGAGTCACCAAGAGACCTGGTGCGGAAGCACCGCAAGCCGTTGGCCTTGGAGCACCAAAGTAGGTCCTTGCACTGCTCACCTGGTGCAGCCCAAGGCTAAATGAAAGGAAGGGCGCGGACATTCCCCACAAGGAGACTGGCACCATTTAAGGACCTGGGCATCGGGAAGAGCTTGTTGAATGCTGTACCAGCACTGTCATCGACGGTACCGGCGCCAGAAGTCCCACCAAGTCCAGCTGTGAGTGAACTCAGTGCAGACGACAGGCTCGAGGGAGTAATAGATCAGCCCTCCACGCCTGACACCTTTGAGGCAGCGAAGGACCTCATCGGGTTATTGGCGGCAAGCCCCCTCCTGGCCAAGGAGAAGCCCCCTGCATCCATGCC
Source organism: Chelonoidis abingdonii (assembly GCF_003597395.2). Lineage (NCBI taxonomy): Eukaryota > Metazoa > Chordata > Testudines > Testudinidae > Chelonoidis > Chelonoidis abingdonii. The sequence goes on from NC_133770.1 coordinate 133,169,521, forward strand.
CAGGGTGCCATTGAGGGGAAAGCCGGCAGTGGTGCGCCGTTCAAGGATACCGTCCTGACATTGCTTCTGGCGTTGGTCCAGGTCGAGCTCCGAGTCCAGGGACTCCCAATTACCCCTGACTCAGAGGGAATTCCTGGTACTGGAGGTGACTCAACGCATAGAATTGGTGAAAGGGTCCGGCACCAGGAGACAAGCCAGTTGTCGCCGAAGGCTCCCAGAAGACACTGGTCCCGGTCTCAGGAGCACTAGTACCGATCTCAGTCCCGTTCCCGAGAGCAGCAGTACTGGTCCCGTTCCCGATCAGCAAGAAGCTGCTCACTGACCTCCCACTGGCACAGATTGACGGCACCGCCATGGCCTTCGCATTCGGAGTCGTCAGAGTCCGGCACCAACTCAGGCCGGTACAGTTACCGGACAATAGGGAACACCAGGCTGGTTGGCACTCCCAAAGGGGGCCACCAGGACACTGGCCCTTCTGGACCCTTTGGGCCTACCACCAGCAGCAAGGGGATCCCTCTATGGCCAGCTGCTCGGTGCAGCGGTCCCAGTCCTCACACCAACATTTGTCCATGCGAGAAGCTACAGTGTCCAGACCACCTACATCTTTGTCGAATGAGAGACCAGCACCAAGTCCAGTGCTGCCCCAAGGTCATCTGCCCCAGCCCGATGTGGAAGCACCTCCCTAGACGGAGGGGGACCAGGAAGACCAGCAGGAGGAAGCTGAGCAGCTGCTAACCTCCTCATCATCCCTGGATGAAGCAGTGGCAGGCACGGTGGTATCAGGGCCCCTGCCAATAGACCACAGAACCAAGAGCTGCTGCATAAAGTTGCCCATAACTTGGGGTTGCAGGCTCAGGAGGCGGTTGAGCAGGAGGACCCCATAGTGGACATTCTGAGCCCAGAAGGTCCATCCAGAATAGCGCTCCTGCTCATTAAGACCATCCAGTCGAACTGTAAGACTATATGGCAGACCTCGGCCTCCAGCATGCCAACAGCCAAAGGTGTGGAGCAAAGTACTTTGTCCCGTCAAAGGGATATGAGTTCTTGTTCCGCCACCCAAACCCATGTTCCCTGGTAGTCTCAGCAGTGAACGAGAAAGAGCGCAATGGGCAGCAGGCCCCTACCTAAGACCAAGGAAGCGAAATGCCTGGACCTGTTCGGCACGAAGGTGTATTTGTCAGGGGGCCTCCAGTTTGCTAAGCAGCAGGCCATCCTCAACAGGCATAACTTCAACTCCTGGGCGGCAGTAGGGAAGTTTAAGGACAACCTCCCGCAGGGTTCCCAACAGGAGTTCACGGCCCTGGTGGACAAAGGCAAGGCCGTAGCGAAGACCTCTCTTCAGGTGTCCTTGGATTCAGCTGATGCGGCAGCCAGGACAACCGTGTCTGGCGTGGTCATGCGGCAATCGATGTGGCTTCAGGAATCAGACCTGCCACCTGAGGTCCAGAATTCGCTTCAGGACCTCCCCTTTGAAGGGTTCAGACTCTTTTCAGACCAGACAGATGCAAAGCTACGTAGCCTCAAAGACTCAAGGGCTACTCTCAAGTTGCTGGGTATGCACACCCTGGCAACTCAGAGGAAGTCCTTGAAGCCACAGCCTCCCCCTCAGTGCTACTACCAGCCTCGGCCTAGGTATGAGCCTTACTGCAGGCGAGGTGGAGATAACAGAAGGTGGTGCAATAACAACTCTCTATTAGGCCGGACCAGAGCCAAGGCCAACACAAATCACAACCAGGCCCTAAGCCAGGCTTTTGAAGGTGCGCTCGAGGACAGCGTACCAGTTCAATCACTAGATCTGTCTGCTTGTTTCCTGAACCGCCTGTCCCGTTTCTCCTGTGCGTGGTCCAGCATTATGTCGGACCGTTGGGTGTTGCACACAGTGCAAAGCAGATACATGCTGCAGTTTTCCTCCCTCCCTACCCCTCACCCCCCTTCCCTGTCCCTCTTCAGGGACCCTTCTCATGAGCACCACCTAGAAAAGGAGGTTCGCTTGCTCCTAGAGGCGGGGGTGGTACAGCTAGTGCCCTTACACCTAAGGGGGAAAGGGCTCTACTACTGCTACTTTTTCATTCCCAAGACCATAGGGGGCCTTCGTCCCATTCTAGACCTGTGCAGGCTCAACAAGTTCCTGGTCAAGGTCCGGTTCCATATGGTCTCTCTGGGCACCATTATCCCTTCCCTGGATCTGGGGGACTGGTACGCTGCCCTCGACATGAAGGATGCCTACTTTCATATCGCCATCCACCCACCACATCGCCGGTTCCTGCATTTCACCATGGGCCAGGACCATTACCAGTTCACGGTTCTCCTGTTTGGCCTAGCCACAGCACACGTGTGTTCACAAAATGCATGGCAATAGTGGCGGCCTTCTTATGCAGGTAGAGGCTTCAGGTTTACCCGTACATCGATGACTGGCTCCTGGCGAATTGGTCTGAAGAGGAAGTTCGTACCCACGTGCAGGTGGCCCTAAGACTATTCCGCAAGCTGGGGCTCCTGGTCAACATCCCCAAGTCCACTCTCGTTCCAACACAGGGAGTGGAATTCATAGGGGCGGTACAGGCAAGAGCAAGCCTGCTGGAATCACGATTCCTGGCCATCCAGCAAGCAGTGAACTCCCTGTTCCACTTCCCCCCTACAATGGCCAGATGTTGCCTGCAGCTGCTGGGCCACATGGCAGCATGCACGCATGTAGTCAAACTTGCCAGACTAAGACTCAGGGCTCTGCAAGCTTGGCTCTCCCGTGTACACCGGCCAGGCAGGGACACCCTGGACTTGGTAGTGAAAGCCCCAGGGAACGTGCTGGGCTGTTTGCTTTGGTGGCAGTCCCAGTCCATGGTTTGCGAGAGCATCCCCTTTGCCGCACAACAGCAGGACCTGATGCTTGTGACGGACACATCAGATCTCAGATGGGGTGTTCACCTGGGGGACCTGAGGACTCAGGGCTTGTGGTCGGGAGTATAGCGGTCACTCCATATCAATGTAAAGGAGCTCAGGGCTGTTCGTTTAACCTGTCAGACCTTTCACGCCACTCTGAGTGGCCACAGCATGACAGTTCTGACAGACAACACTACCGCCATGTTTTATATAAACAAGCAGGGCGAAGCCCGTTCCTCCCCACTCTGCCATGAGTCTCTCCTTCTCTGGGACTTTTGCATACTCCACACCATTCACCTCAAGGCATCGTATCTCCCTGGGGAGCGGAACAAACTGGCGGAGTACCTCAGCAGGTCGTATCACATGCACGAGTGGACACTCAGAGCAGACGTCATGCATTTGCTCTTCCACAAGTTGGGGATTTTCCTGGGTAGACCTGTTCGCTACCCAGGGCAATGCCCAGTGTCCAAAGTTCTGCTTATTCCAAGGTCGCAGCCTGGGCCGACATGTTCATGATCCTGTGGGGAGGGGACTTGAAATACGCTTTTCCCCTGATCCTGCTGGTGCACAAGGTCCTGCTCAAGGTGCGCAGGGACAGGGCGACAGTCATCCTCATCGCTCCGACCTGGCCCCACCAGCACTGGTTCACTACACTCCTGGAGCTGTCAGTGGAAGCCCCATTAACCCTGTCCCTACACCAGGACCTCATCACGCAGGACAGAGGATGGCTTCTCCACCCTGACCTGCAATCTCTCCATCTGACAGCGTGGAAGCTCTGTGGCTAAATGCTTTGGAGAGCCAGTGCTCCCTGCCTGTGCAGCAGGTTCTACTTGGTAGTAGGAAGCCCTCTACCAGGGCGACTTACTTGGCCAAGTGGAAGAGGTTTTGTGCTGGTGTGGGCCACAGCAGGTGCAGCCACGCCAGGCCCCAGTGCCGCCATCCTAAAGTACCTACTTCACCTCAAGCAGCAAGGCCTGGCCCCGTCCTCCATCAGAGTGCACCTGATGGCCATCTCTGCCTTCTATCCGGTGTTTTCAGGGGGCTCAGTGTTCTCCCACCCAACGGTGGGGCGATTCCTTAAAGGTCTGGAGAGGGTGTTCCTGTACTCACACACCCCCCGTCCATCCATGGAATATCAACTTAGTCCTGTCTGAGTTCATGGGGCCCCCGTTCAAGCTCCTTGCTACCTGCTTCCTCCTCCACATTTCCTGGAAGGTGGCATTCCTGGTGGCTATCACCTCGACCAGAAAGATATCTGAGCTGAGGGCACTCACCTCAGAGCCACCATACACAGTGTTTCACAGAGACAAGGTGCAGCTCTGGCCGCACCCCAAGTTCCTCCCATAGGTGGTCTCACAATTCCATCTGGGTCAGGACATTTGTCTACCAGTGTTTTTTTCCAAACCCCATGTGGCCCCAAGTCACCGCAGCCTACATACCCTGGACATCCATCAAGCGTTGGCATTCTATTTGGAACACACCAAGCCATTTCGTAAATCCAGCTGTTTGTGGCCGTAGCTAAGAGGATGAGAGGCCTCCCAGTGTGTCATGACCTCGCAGGTGTTCCAGCCTCTCCAGTCTCGGCCCACTCAACCGGGGCGCAAGCAGCTTCCGCGGCTTTCCTGGCACAGGTTCCGATCCAGGAGATCTGCAGGGCAGCCACCTGGTCATCAGTGCATACCTTTACAACCCACTATGCGGTCAACCAGCAGGCCCGGGAGGATGCAGCAGTTGGCAGGGCGGTCCTCTGACCAGTTGTTCCGTGACTTCTACCCTCCTCCAAAGGTAAGCTTGTGATTCATCTAATGTGGAATGGACGTGAACAAGCACGCGAAGAAGAAAAAACGGTTACCTACTTTCTAGTAACTGTTGTTCTTCGAGATCTGTTGTTCACGTCCATTCCAACATCCACCCTTCTACCCCTCTGTTGGAGTCACTAGCAAGAAGGAACTGGAGGGAGTCGTGCCAGCGGGGGTATGTATGCATGGCACGGTGGTGCCACTAAGGGGGTACCCCCCACCAGCCCAATGGCAGTTGCTAAGGGAAAAGTTTCCAACGCTCATGCACGCGGTGCGTGCACACCTAATGTGCAATAGACGTGAACAACACATCTTGAAGAATAGTTACAAGAAAGTAGGTAACCATTTTTTATAACAACCAACAAGAATGCACTTTTATGTAGAAATCCATGATTAAATCGAGTCTTCCTGACTAGTGATTTAAGTCAAATCCATTCTGCTTTTGCCCCCAGGGCTGGGCATGCCCCAGTCCCTGGGCTTCAAACCTTTTGCCTCCTGTGGCAAACCTATGCCTATTAGTGACCCACACTCCAGTTGTCTGGAGTGTTTGGGAAAAATTCATATGCCAGACCAGTGCCATATTTGTCAGGACTTTAGACCCCTTATCAAAATGGAAACGAGAGATAAGACTGAAGGCTATCCTAATGGAAGAATCCAAGCCATTCCAGTTCTGCACTGAGCACTTCAACCTCAGTACGAATCACTCCTCCAGCACTGCACACTTCCTGGTACCATTCCCCATCTCTGGTGCTGAGGAAGAAACACAAAAAGCAGCACACTGACAAAGGGCACTCACCAGTGCAGAAGAAAGACAAACATGACGAAGGCAATGGAGTGTGACCTGGGTCAGGCCACTTCTCCATCCATGGTCCCACAACACCATGATCAACTCTGCACAGAGTTTCAGGTCCGGTGAGGAACCCTCTCCTGACACCCAGAAGCCACTGTGGCACCAGCAGATTGACAGTACTATCAACCACTGATGCCTTTGCAGTGGCCAGGGACTTATTTGACACTCCCCGTTCCACCAACTCTGATGGGACAGCTGCCATCTCTGATGACACTGAGCAGGAGGGAGCATGGGGCGCAAACCATGCCTGATACCCTCTTTGTGACTATCTCTGTTCTGCCAGTGGTCTCCAGATCCTTGGCACCAAATGGAGATGAAGACGGGGGTACCGCTCCTCTGTGGTCACCTTGGGGGGACTTTGAGTCTGAGGTGGTACCCAGTGTCCAGCCAAAGGGCCACCACCAGTACCCATTCTGTGCACCTTGTGACATTTCTGTTACCAATCTGCCTGAGGTATCAAGTGATCATGCTGAGGCCACAGGATTGTTTGAGGAGGAGATGACGAAACGCACCAAGGGTTAAATTTTAAAGCTTTATTAATAAGATAATAAAATAACAGGGAGAGTGATAGGTGCTCCCCATGTCACTCAGAGGAAGGAAGAAAGCGTTAGTGCCCCAAGCCCTAACCCATTTTCATGCTCTCACACGCTCTACCTATGGCTGGCCAAGCCTGGCTGTAACATTAGAAGAAGAGGGGGAACGGTGAACGAGAGTTCTGTCCTGAGTCCAGGCTTCCTTTGGGGGTGTTTCGTTCTATGACCTTTGTTTCTGGTGCTCTGTACTAGTCCAAAATGGCCTTCTGTGGTCTCCAACTATTCCAAAACACATTGGCTCCAGACACACCAGCGGGACTTTGTTTTTCCCCATGTTGGCCTTCGCTGTCTCATTCATTTTGGGCTTCCTCCACAGGTCTGTCTGTTTAGCTGAATTCTCCTTTCTCACGGCTGGTCGGCAGGGGGCGGGAATCCAGGCCCCCCTTTTTCTTGGCAGGCAGCTGAGCATCGTTTTTGAGCTGCATCTTTGGGCCAGAGTTGGTGCTTTACCTTTTGACTGAGCAAGCTGGAGTGTCAAATTAACCCGTTCTCTGCTCTTTTCCTCCTTCCCCCTTTTGTCCTCTTGCTCCCTGCAAGGGAATCATAGACTCATAGAATATCAGAGTTGGAAGGGACCTCTGGAGGTCATCTAGTCCAACCCCCTGCTCAAACCAGGACCAATCCCCAACTAAATCATCCCAGCCAGGGCTTTGTCAAGCCTGACCTTAAAAACCTCTAAGAAAAGAGATTCCACCACCTCCCTAGGTAACCCATTTCAGTGCTTCACTACTCTCTGAGTGAAAAAGTTTTTCCTAATATCCAACCTAAACCTCCCCACTGCAACATGAGACCATTACTCCTTGTTCTGTCATTGGGTACCACTGAGAACAGTCTAGATCCAAGCTCTTTGGAACCCCCTTTCAGGTAGTTGAAAGCAGCTATCAAATCCCCCCTCATTCTTCTCTTCTGCAGACTAAACAATCCCAGTTCCCTCAGCCCTCTCATAAGTCACATGCTCCAGCCCTCGCCATTTTTGTTGCTCTCCCGCTGGACTCTCTCAATTTTTCTACATCCTTCTTGTAATGCTGAAACAATACTCCAGATGAGCATCACCAATGTCGAAGAGAGAGGAAATGCTACGTCCCTCGATCTGCTGGCAGTGCCCCTACTTATACAGCCCAAATGCCATTAGCCGCCTTGGCAACAAGGCACACTGTTGACCATATCCAGCTTCTCGCCACTGTAACCCCTAGGTCCTTTTCTGCAGAACTGCTTTCAGCCATTCGGTCCCTAGTCTGTAACAGGAATGGGATTCTTCTCGTCCAAGTGCAGGACTCTGCACTTCTCCTTGTTGAACCTCATCAGGTTTTCTTGGGCCAATCCTCAATTTGTCTAGGTCTCTCTGTACCTATCTCTACCCTCCAGTGTATCTACCACTCCTCCAAGTTTAGTGTCATCTGCAAACTTTGCTGAGGGTGCAGTCCACGCCATCCTCAGATCATAATGAGATATTGAACAAAACAGGCCCCAGGACCGACCCCTGGGGCACTCCACTTAAAGCCGTCTGCCAACTAGACATGGATCTTGATCACTACGGTTGAGCCCAACGATCTAGCCAGCTTTCTGTCCACCTTATAGTCCAATCATCCAGCCCATACTTCTTTAAAATTGCTGGAAGAATACTGTGGGAGACGGTGTCAAAAGCTTTGCAAGTCAAGGAATAACACATCATCGCTTTCCCCTCATCCACAGAGCAGTTATCTCCTCAATAGAAGGCAATTAGGTAATCAGGCATGACTGCCATGGTAAATCCATGCTGACTGTTCCTGATCATCATTTCCTCTCTCTAAGTGCTTCAGAATGATTCCTTGGGACCTGCCTCATGAGTTTTCCAAGGACTGAGTGAGCTGACTGGCCTATAGTTCCCCGATCCTCCTCCTTCTCTCTTTTTTAAAGATGGGCACTACAGTAGCCTTTTCCAGTCATCTGGGCCTCCCCCGTTTGCCATGAGTTTTCAAAGATAATGGCCAGTGGCTCTGCAATCACATCCGCAACTCCTTTAGCACCTCCGATGCAGTGCATCTGGCCCCTGGACTTGTGCTCTCCAGTTTTTCTAAATAGTCCTGAACCACTCTTTCTCCACAGAGGGCTGGTCACTCTTCTCCCATACCTGTGCTGCTCAGTGCAGCAGTCTGGGAGCTGACTTGTTTGTGAAGACAGAGGCAAAAAAAAGCATTGATACTAACTTTTTCCATATCCTCTGTCACTAGATTGCCTCCCTCATTCAGTAAGGGGCCCACACTTTCCTTGATCTTCTTCTTGTTGCTAACATACCTGAAGAAACCACTTCTTGTTACCCTTAACATCTCTTGCTAACTGCAACTCCAAGTGTGATTTGCATTCCTGATTTCAGTCCTACATGCCGAGCAGTATTTTAATACTCTCCTGGTCATTGTCACAAGTTCAACTTCTTGTAAGCTTCTTTTTTATGTTTAAGATCAGCAAGGATTACACCTTTAAGCCAAGCTGGTCGCCTGCCATATTTACTATTTCTTCCTACACATCAGGATGGTTTTTTCTGAACCTCAATCAAGGATTCTTTAAAATACAGCCAGCTCTCTGGACTCCTTTCCCCTCATGTTATTTTCCCAGGGGATCCTGCCCATCAGCTCCCTGTGGGAGTCAAAGTCTGCTTTTCTGAAATCCGGGTCTGTATTCTGCTGCTTTCCTTTCTTCCTTGTGTCAGGATCATGAACTCGACCATCTCATGGTCACTGCCTCCCCTGTTCCCATCCACTTTTTCTCCCCTACTAACTCTTCTCTGTTTGTGAGCAGCAGGTCAAGAAGAGCTCTGGTCCTAGTGGTTCTCCAGCACTTGGACCAGGAAATTGTCCCCTACACTTTCCAAAAACTTCCTGGATTGTCTGTGCATGCTGTATTGCTCTCGCCAGCAATATCAGGGTGATTAAAGTCTCCCATGAGAACCAGGGCTGCGATCTAGTAATTCTGCTAGTTGCCGAAAGAAAGCCTCATCCCCCTGGTCTGGTGGTCTGTAGCAGACTCCCACCACGACATCACCCTTGTTGCTCACACTTCTAAACTTAATCCAGAGACTCTCAGGTTTTTCTGCAGTTTCATACTGGAGCTCTGAGCAGTCATACTGCTCTCTTACATACAGTGCAATGCCCCCATTCCCCCAATGCAAATCTTCCATTCCACATTCACTCACACCTTTGACCCTTCCCAAAATGCCCTGCAATGCTTGCATTAGCAATATACAGTGCTGATCTGCCCTCCCCAGGGGACCCCTTGAGGGAGGAGGCCTTTGGGGTGTGACAACCTCCAGATGTTGGTCAGTACTGGTCAGTCCCACAGTGCCTGGCCAAGTGAACAGTGGTCTATGTAGTGGCCTTACTGGAAGGCATCGGGTCACCCCTCCCACTGAGCTTATTCGGTGGCTTCCAAGAGGCTGGCTACTGCTCTTCCCTGCTCTGCACTGGACCCCAACTCCTGTACCAACCCTGGTACCAATGTTCAGGATGTGGCTCCCATCAACATTATTGGGGCTGAGGAAAAGGAAGAAGACCCTCCAACCCAGATGTCCATCTCAGGGCCGAGTAGGTCACTTCTGCAGGACAACTTCAGGACCCATTAGGACCTTCTGAAACTGATAGCAGCTAACCTGGGGATAGAGATTGAGGAGCTTAAGGAATCATCCCATAGCCTTATTGACATCCTGGCTGCAGCAACTCCTAACTTGCCCATTAATGAGGCAGTAATGGGTCCAGTCAAGGCGCTATGGCAAACTACTTCTTCTCTGCTCCCCACCTCAAAGAGTGCTGAAAAGAAATTTTATGTGCCAGCCGACAGATACGAGTACCCATACTCCCACCCTCTTCCAGGGTCCCTCATTGAGTCAGTGGCCAACAGGAGGGCCAGACAAGTGCTACCACCAAACAAAAGGATGCAAGAAAGCTGGACCTGTTTGGAAGGAAAGTTTATTCAACAGGTAGCCCTCCACCCTGTGTCAAATGGCCATCTGTTTATGAAACCTGCATGAAGCACTCCATCCACTTCAAGCCTTCACATCTTCCGAGAGCCTGGAATACACTTGTGGAGGACCTCAGCAGATCCTTTTCCTCTCACCACAAGTAGTCCCTTCATCCGGAGGTCACGAGCTTCATCCTCCAAAAGTAGGGGTCTCCCCAGATAGATCTGTTCGTGACCAAGCAGAACAGGAAATGCCATTAGTTTTGCTCACTGTGGGAGCACAGCACAGGCTCCGTCTCTGAAGCCTTCCTAGTTCCATGGACAGAACTCCTGTCCTATGCATTTCCCCCCGTTCCTCTAGTTCACAAGATCCTCCTGAAAATCAAATGGGACAAGGCGAGAGTTATTTCTTAACACCCTAGCGTGGCCACACCAACCATGGTTTGGCACACTACTAGATCCATCAATAGCAACCCTGCTTCTGCTCCATCCAGACCTGATCTCACAAGACCACGGCCAGTTACTCCACTCAAACGTCATCTCCCTTCACCTAAGTGAATGGATGTTACATGGCTGAACCTGGAGAAGCAGGTCTGTTTTGAAGAAATTCACCAGGTCCTGCTAAGTAGTAGGAAGCCATCCACTAGAGCAGGGTTCTCACAACATTTTTTTTGGTAGCCTCAGAGTGCAGCCATCAGCTTTTGTTGGTGGCCACTTTGACAGTTTTTCCTAAAATATTTACTTAACTTTAGGAGAAACACATAAATATACATGTCCAAATTATCATAATTTATTTATGTAGAGTTTATTTTCGCAGACTCAATAATAAAACTAATGTGCGGTTGCCTCTTTTTTTTTTACTGGATCTAAACAGAACAGAAACGCAAATACGGTGCTTTGCACATTCTTGTCTTTTTTTGTTGTTTCTTTTGCTTTTTTGGTTGCTTTCTTTTTTTAAAGACTTGCTAGCTAGTAAGTCTGCTGCTATGAAAAGTAATATTTGTTAATAACACTTTTCACAACAGACTTACTAGCTAGTTGGGAGGCTGTGAAAAATGATATTAACAAACATACAAGTATCAATTTTCACAACAGAGTTCCTCAACCCTGTTAGACCAGAGGACAAATTAAGCCCTGGATGGGGAGGTGGGTAGGGAGGCAGTAGGGGCCAGGGGCGATGCAGGCGTGGTGGTGAGCCAAGGCCCAGCACCTGCTGCCATGTGGCTCGAGTTCAGGGCTGGAGCTCAAAGCCCGTTGACTGAAGCCTGCCACCCGCCACCCCAAGGTGAAGCCCCAAGCTGGAGCCTCAGTGCCCTTGGGAAGGTGGGAACTCACTGATTGACTGCTCCTCACTGATTGACTGTGGCTCCGCAAGGGGTCAGGGTCCAACCCCTGCTGGTGGCCCTGGGGAAGGTACACTGCTCTCCTCTTCTCCACCCACCCCTCACCCCCAAAAAAAGTCATTGCCCAGGAGACTCTAGCTGCAAGAAAACGTCCTGGTGGCAGCATTTGAGAAATGCTGCACTAGGGCTACCTGCCTGGCCAAGTAGAAACGCTTCTTGATATGCACATCCCAAACTTTCTCTGATTCATTCTCCAGTCTGTCTTGCACTATTTGCTTCATCTAAAACAACAAGGCTTGCCCCTTTCATCTATCGAGGTGCGTTTAGCAGCAATTTTGGCTTTCCACCCACAGTGTTCTCTCATGAGATGACAGTCCATTTTCTTAAGGAACTGGAGAGATTTTCTCCTCAGGTCCACAAGCCAGTTCCCCCATGGGACTTAGAACTGGTTTCATCGAGGCTCATGTGTCCTCCCTTCAAACTGCTGCCATTGGGCCCTCTACTGCTTCTCTCTTGGAAGGTTGCCTTCCTGGTGCTGATAATCAGAGAAAGAGCAGGGAGGGAATGAATTAGGAGGGGAACAGAATTAGGCAAAGGGGAGTACAGTTTGGGAGAGCTAAGTTCAGGGAAAGGAGCAAAACTATCATTTTTCCCACAAGTAAGCATCCTACTGTGCAGGTCTCCTGGCAGAAACTAGCTTATGTCTCTTGTTCCATGGCAGATGTCTCTTGAAGAATTCATTTTAACTTGGTAGCTATGGCAAAGCCTTGCCCCAGAGCAGGTGGGACTTTGGCTAAAGTGGAACTGGGGCTCTTGAGAGATGGTGCCAGATGCGGTGGGTCCCACAATGCCATTTGAAAGGTGTAAAGGGGAGAGAAAAGTGGTCATTGTGTGGGAGTATAACAAATGAAGGCTTTTAGATATGGTAGGAACAAGTATGGACTGTCTTGGGAGCCCCCTGATTCCTTCACTTCACTAGGAGAAGTCAGATGATGAGGGAGAGGGGGTTCTGGTATCCTCATTTTAAAATAGGTTATGTTTAAGGGATGAATAAAACTTTGGATCTGTGCTTATGTTATTAACTGAATCCATTTGTACAAACTTGCTGTTTAATTCTCATCCCTAAAGCATTTCTTTAGATCTTTAAATACTTTCCATATCTCACCTTAAACAGTTAAAAGAATTTCAGCGCCAAATTGTGCAGTGATTATATGAAATATTTCTAACAAAAAGTTAAACAAAAAGTCACAGATAGAGAACCAAGAGTTCTCTATTTTTGGTATTATTTCTAGCAGCAAAACTAACTCCCGTGATTTAGTATTGCCAAGATTACTCCTATAAAGTCGGAAATGATAGATATACAGTATGCTGAAAATGGCTTGAGCTGATTTTTCTCCCCAAATATTTGTGTAATGCTTCTAATGAAAGATACTAAGGATGATAGCCTTCACATTCATTATTCAGGATTGTTGGGAAGGATTTTCAAAAGGGCTCAGTGTTGGCCTCACTGCTCTCCCTTTGAAGTCAATGGCAAAGCTCCCATAGATTTCAGTGATAGCAGAGTTAAGTCAGTGCTGAGTGCTTTACAGTGAAGTCCCCTTTATGCTGTTTTGCCAACATAAAGGAGCGTTAGAGTTTAGATGATCCGTGAGTGTAATAGTTGCAATACTGACTGAATAAAAGACTGGGTTTACACATTTATGTGTATATGTATCTTTTTTCCCTTGTGCATTTAGACAGAAACTCCAAGAAGAGCATATGGACTGGAAGTTTGGAGAGACATGGCTGTTTTTTGGCTGCCAACATCAGGACAGAGACTACTTATTCAGGCAGGTTCTGTAGGTAGTATTGGAGCTCTGTGTTGCGCCTTGTATTTATGCTTGGGATACTGATTTCTAATGTTTTGCATTGTCTTTCAGAGATGAGCTCAGAAGTTTTGTTGAAAATGGCACATTAACTCATCTTAAGGTTTGTTTCTCAAGAGATCCTCCAGCTGCAGCAGAAAAAAAGCCAACGAAATATGTGCAAGACAGCATTCGACTTTATGCTAAAGAGGTTGCCAGAGTCCTGCTGAAGGAGAGAGGTTGTTTCTATGTATGTGGGTGAGTAGACTAGAGTTTGAATGCCTAATAGAGGGAGCATTTAATTGAAATTGTTGAAACATTTTAAAGACTTGCAGCAGCATCAAGTAAATGACTGGCATTTACAATACAGTAGACCCTCAGAGTTACCAACAGCTTGGGAGTGGAGGTTGTTCATAATTCTGAACAAAACTTTATGGTTGTTCTTTCAAAAGTTTATAACTGAACATTGCCTTAATGCACCTTTGAAACTTTACTATGAAAAAGAAAAATGCTGCTTTCCCTTACTTTTTTTAGTAGTTTATGTTTAACACAGTACTGTACTTTTTTAGCTTTGTGTCTCTCTGCTGCTGCCTGATTGTGTACTTCCGATTCCAAATGAGGTCTGTGGTTGACTGGTCAGTCCATAACTCTAGTGTTTGTAACTCTGAGGTTATACTGTACTGAAATATTCCTGTTTTTTAGCGTGTTAACTTTATGGTATAATGTTAATCATCCATCTGTACAGCTTAATCTTTTTCTTAGGTTATGGCCAGGCATTCCACTACTCCATTGCTTGTTCTCACCATATAATTTTTCAGAAATGTTTCTTGTTCATATAGTGTTATCTACTTAAAGTAGAACAGGCTACAAGCAAATGGTCTCACTCTTGTGAAAGTGGAAGATATACCTCCATAGTTCATTGCATATACATATGTGTATGTGATGATAGCCCTTCAGCTGGCATTCTGTAGGTTTGGAGGTAAGGTGAAGCAGACAGCTCCCCAGAATATCTTCCCTTGGAGAATTCCATTAGCCCTCTTTTCCTGCCCTTGTGGAACTTTATGGAATGTTTTGTGTAGCAATAGCATCCTTATGGTCTGAGTTTTTGTGTATGGAGATCTAACACACTTGCAGGTGCAGGATTTTTAGGAGCATCTAGGTTTGTAATGCATCCCTGATTACTTACAGACAGACAGTTATTTGAACACGTGGCATTAGGCCCAGAACTCAGTAGCTTCTCCTCCAAAAACAGACGTCTGCTTCTTGTGCTGCTGCTGCTACTACTACTACTAAGGGGTGAGTAGCATTAGGGCTTTTATTCTTTCTGTATCTGTGCGTCGAGAGGGCAGCATAATCACAAACACTTGATCAAGTCTAATTCCATCCAGCAGAATGCAATTATTTTCTTCCAATTTAAATGTGGATCAGAGTCTCTGCTCCACATACATTTGAGTGTACTGAAAGCTTCAGGTCTTAGCTGTCTGAGGTATTACTGTTGCCACCACTCTCAAGTACATAAACAATCAGTGTCTATGGTACAAGCCAACATAAATTCTGCATTTCTTTATTTTAAAAATTATTGCTTGTTTCCAAAAACATCCTATATCTGTGGCTGTTGGTGAAAGGAGAAATCTGTTAATAAGTACTTTTTTTTTTCCCCTCTGTCTTTTCTAGAGATGCAAAGCACATGGCTAAAGATGTGAATGATACTTTAGTGGACATTTTAAGCACTGATGCTGGAGTTGACAAATTGGAAGCAATGAAAATTCTGGCTACATTACGACAAGAAAAACGCTATCTCCAGGATGTCTGGACCTAAATGTGTGGCCTCTGTGCCTTTGCAACACAAAGACTGTTAGACAATTTTTACCATATATACTGTATGAAGACTGCTGATTCTTTGGATTACTGTTATTTCAACTGAACTTAAGTAAATTCTCTCTTAAAAGCAGCCAATTGATAATTATTTTTTTTAAATTGCTAATCTCTAGTCATTTAATTCTTGATAATTCCTACTGATCTTTTGAATGGCATTTAAAGCCTTTACAGCAACAACAACAACAACAAAATGGAACCTATGAATCATCACTTTGTAGCAGTATTACCAAGTAGATTCTCATGGAGTTCCATTCCTCCAATTTAATAACGGTATACTTTGAAAATAAACTTCTGCATTTGTATAGTATACAATATTATATATATTATCATATACAGTACACATAATGTTACTTATTTAGTTCTGCTGTTTATCACGTACATCTTATTGCCAAGATTTAGTTGAACGCATTACGTGGAAGTTTTTTAAGGGAATTTTTCTTAGTTGCCTTATAACATATGATACAAGTTGCAAACAGGAATAAATATTAAAAATATTGTCAAGGATTTCTGGGCACAATAATTCCCTTTACCTCCAAGCTTTTCTATAAATATTGATATTTAAGTGATGCAGTGATGGGCTAACAATACTTTGCAGATACTCGTATAACACTGGCTGATATTGAGTAGGTTTTCCCAACTAACTCATGCGAAGTATCTTTAATCCATGCCGTTAAACCCTGTTGGTTTAATTCTAGGCCTTTCCTGAAAAAATCTGCCTTTTGTGCTAAATTTTTTTGGGTATAATTATTACAAGCTGAGATAGGAATACCAAATTATTATTATTATTATTTTCTGAAAACGGGGTTGGCTTATAAATGGGTCTACACCAAAATTTGATGATTTTAAACTCTGTGGAATCATTGATTTGAATATGTAATACATTGTCATTTTGTTTACCTGGAGCATCTGCAGGCATGGATCCATGCCTGCAGACACTCCAAGTAAACTAAACATCTCACCAGCAGTTTACCCTGACAGGTGGGAGCCAAAAGTTTGCTGACCCATTTACTGATGTCAGTACTGCAGCCTTCTGATGTTGCAAAGGCTTTGTTTAGTGGACTAGATTTTCTTGAAAGGAATACTAAAAGAGCAGTGATTCAGATCTGCATGACATTTGATCCATACATTTCACAAAATGCTATGCCTTACAAGCCAATGAGAAAAATACAATGAACGATAGTACTATAGCACTGGTGTCAGTCCGCTACTGTGTAATTTGATCTCTTCATGCATTTCTACCAATGGACCTCATAAGTCTCGAGTCAATATGAAAATATTATGTGCAGAATTGATGGAATTGCTAATAAAATTGAAATAGCCTGTTATCCCCACAGACATGCCAATCTACAGGGCTGCTTTTTAAATAAACAAAGAACAATAATAATTTGACAGTGATAAAGCAGGTGACATTCCTATGTAAAGTCCTACAAAATCTATAACAATAATAATAATCTATTTTCATACTAGTATTTAAAATGAACAACAGTGAAATCAAGAGAAAAAGGACTGCTTATCACACAGCATTCAAACTTGAAGTTGTTGAATGTGCAGAAGCAAACAATAATTGTGCCGCTGCTCGTGAATTCTGTATCAATGAGAAGCAAGTAAGAGAATGGCGAAAAAATAAAACACTAAAAGACATGCCAAGAAGCAAGAAAAAATGTCCAACAACGTGCACTTCATTTCCTGCGCTAGAGAAAGATCTCAATAATTGGGGTGTTGAATGTCAACAGAATGGGCACATTGTCACTAGAACTGAAATTTGTCTGCATGCTCTGCAAATGTAAAAGACGACAAGTACAAGTCAGTAAAGCTGTCAATGTTTGTTGCATCAGCGGATTGGTGTTCTCACTTCATGAACCGTCATGGTCTCTGTCTTCATCAGCGAACAAAGATAGCGCAAAAGCTGCCGAGAGATCTGGAAGAAAAAATCAAATCTTTCCAAAGGTTTGTTCTAAAATATTCAAGGAATAGGCATTTGAACTGTCACAAATAGGAAATATGGATGAATCGCCAGTGACGTTCAGTCCCCCGAGCAATAGAACGGAAACCGGTGTTGGTGAAAAAACAGTTTTTATTAAAACCACTGGCCATGAAAAAATCCATTTTATTGTTGTTTTATCGTGTTTGGCAAATGGATCAAAGCTCTCTCCTGTTATTTTTAAAAGAAAAACCTTGCCTAAAAACATGAAATTTCCTGCTGGGGGAGGGATAGCTCAGTGGTTTGAGCATTAGCCTGCTAAACCAAGGATTATGAGTTCAATTCTTGAGGGGGCCATTTGGGGATTGGTCCTGCTTTGAGCAGGGAGTTGGACTAGATGATCTTTTAAGGTCCCTTCCAACCCTAATATTAAAAAAAAAAAAAAAAAAACGAGCTAAGGGTTAATGTTTCTTTCACCTGTAAAGGGTTAACAAAGGAACCAAACACCTGACCAGAGGACCAATCAGGAAACAGGATTTTTAAAAGCTCAGGGAGGGAAGTTTGGGTGTGTGTCCCTTTGGGTCTGTGTCTTTTGTCTGTCTCTCGGCT
Source organism: Chelonoidis abingdonii (assembly GCF_003597395.2). Lineage (NCBI taxonomy): Eukaryota > Metazoa > Chordata > Testudines > Testudinidae > Chelonoidis > Chelonoidis abingdonii. The sequence continues at coordinate 133,187,162 of NC_133770.1, forward strand.
ATGAGAGGGATCTTTCTATCTTCAAGCTTCTAATCTTCAGTTTCCAAGTTGTGAGTACAAAGGTAGAAAACAATAGGCTTTTATTGTTTTTTTTGTATTTACATGTGTGTAGTTGCTGGAATGTTTAAATTGTATTTCTTTTTGAATAAGGCTGTTTATTCATATTTTTCTTTTAAGCAATTGACCTGTATATTGTTATCTTGATACAGAGACCATTTTTATGTCTTTTCTTTCTTTTTATATAAAGCTTTTCTTTTAAAAACCTGTTGGATTTTCTTTTCTAAGTGAGGCTCTAGGGGATAGAAATCCCTGTGCCAGGATTACGGTCTCTCTCAGGGAAAGACTGGGAGGGGAAAAAGAAGGAGGGGGAAGGTAAATTGCCCTCTCTGTTTTGTAATTCAAGGAGTTTAAGTACAGTAATCTTCCAGGATAACCCACGGAGGGGAAGCCTGGGGAGGAAGTAAAGAGAAGACAAGGGGAGGGGGGTTATTTCCCTTTGTGGTAAACTCAGGGCATCTGAGTCTTGGGGTCCCCCCGGGAAGGTTTTGGGGAGACCAGAGTGAGCCAAACACTGGAAATTTTTGGCTGGTGGCAGCGCTATCAGATCTAAGCTGATAATTAAGCTTGGAGGTTTCATGCAAGCACCCACATTTTGGACTCTAAGGTTCAGAATTAGGAATTATGCTTATGATACCTGCTATGTTCGTTTGGGACATGTTCAGGGCACACAAGACGGTTGAGGTGAAAAATGTGGACAAAAATATGAAAACTACTTTGGCTATAATACGTGGAGGCTTAACTTCAGTTCTACAACAACTTGATGTCTGCCTGAACAAACCCTTTAAAGACAGGCTACACAAGATGTGGTCTCAGTGGATGTGCTCAGGCATGGCGAAGTTGACAAAAGGTGGGAATCTTATGAAGCCTGAAATCAATCTGGTCGCCCAGTGGATCAAGGATGTGTGGGTGTCCATTCCCTCAGAAATGATAGAAAAATCATATAGGAAATGCTGTATCAGCAATGCACTCGACGGGTCAGAAGATGATGCCATATTTGATGATGACACAACAGAGGCTGATGATGAGAAGGAATCTGAGCCTGAAGACAACACTGCCGACATCTACGATGACAATGCAGGTGCAGCTGTGACTGAAGCAGAATTTAATGAACTGTTTGGTGAATCAGAGACTGATTCAGACTTTGAAGAATTTTAAGACTTTTTAAAGTCTCATATTGTTCTAAGTTACTTGTTTTAAATATCCATGTACTCATTTTAAATATCGACTGTAATTTTGAAGGTGAATACATATTTGTTCAGTTATTATAACAATAACAGTTTTTTCATTAGATTACATTAAAATAATTCTGGCAAAACTTTTGAGTGTTTCTTGTGATGCCAGCTTATAAAATATAGCAGGGGTCAGAAAACTGTGGCTCCCAGCCCATTAGGGTAAGCCGCTGGTGGGTTACGTCGTTTTCTTTACTTGGAGTGTCTGCAGGCACAGAGCCCCTCAGCTCCCAGTGTCTACAGTTTGCTGTTCCCAGCTGCACCACTTCCTGCAGCTCCCATTGGCTGGGAACGGCACACTGCAGACACTGGGAGCTGAGGGGCTTCCTGCCGGTGAACGCTCCAGATAAACAAAATGTCCAAGCCCACTAGCTGCTTACCCTAACAGGCCAGGAGCCAAAGTTTGCCAACCCCTGAAATACAGGGTCAGCTTACGAAAGGGTCATACAGTTTTTGCTATTTTTACCTAACCATCTTGGGGAGTCAGCTTATAAATGAATAGGCTAATGAACAAGTATATATGGTAATTTGAAACTCATTTTACAGCCTTAAAGCTTTTGCTTCCTCATACAGAAATCTGGATTACTACCACCAAAATAAAATTTTTCAAATTCAGGTAGAAAAATCCATTCTCTGCCTAACAGGGCTGCTCAAAGGACAAAAAGCTCTTTTCTGCCTCACTTCAACTGTCATTATTTTTACCTTTCTTCAACTTACCACTCCCTTTGCTCCCTCTTATCTTAACTCATGACTCCTAAATCCCCATTTCTTTTGGTTCCTTCCCATCTTTCTCCCTAAGCTTAGACCCTTAGAGGAGGAGACAAAGAGGAAGAAATATTTCTCAGTTGTAGCATTGCTCAGGTATTCTTGTTTGCGAAAATTCCATTTTTACTCTGTCCCACACGTAAAGCAGCATTTTGTATTCTGGTTCTTGTTTTATAATGTTTGTCATTATGAATTCAGTATAGGCAGGGGGATTAGTTGTGGGAAAATGTGATAACCACAATAAAATCCCAGTTTTTTAAAAAGAAACTGAAATTAACTCTAATTACAATTAAATTTTATTAAAGTTTTGACATACTTGCAAAGTAGCAATTATATAAAACATCAATAGGAAAGCTCAATTAAAATTTCACAGAACAAGCCTTATAGAAAAAGGTTATAATGTTCCACAAAGAGGACATGATGGAGATTAATAGTTTTTTGTTTGTTTGTTTTTTATATGTAGAGAGAGAGAGAGAGGGAGAGATGTAATAAAAACTATTAAACTATAAATACAATGTAATTTGGGATTCAACATGTAAAATGAAACACAGACACAAAAGTAAAATAAAGAAAGAGACGTATAATTTATTATTGCTGTACTCAGAAAGAACAGGAATACTTGTGGCACCTTAAATAAAATTTATTTCAGCATGAGCTTTCGTGAGCTACAGCTCACTTCTTCAGATGCATAGAATGGAACACACGGACAGGAGATATTTATACATACAGAGAACATGAAAAGGTGGAAGTATGCATACCAACAGGAAGAGTATAATAGAGATGAGCTATCATCAGCAGGAGAAAAAAAACTTTTGAAGTGATAATTAAAATGACCCATAGAAGGTGTGAGGAGAACTTAACATAGGGAAATAGATTCAATTAGTGCAATGACCCAACCATTCCCATTCTCTGTTTAGGCCTGAGTTAATTGTATCTAATTTGCATATTAATTCAAGTTCAGTGGTTTCTCTTTGGAGTCTGTTTTTGGAGTTTTTTTGTTGCAGAATTGCCACCTTCAAGTCCGTCACTGAGTGGTTAGAGAGGTTGAAGTGTTCTCCCACTGGACAGTCTCTCCGCAAAAGAATAAATGGACACAAATCTGACATCAGGAATCATAACATTCAAAAACCAGTGAGAGAACACTTCAACCTCTCTAACTACTTGAAGGTGATGTTGATTTTCTACTCTGTTATATATGATTGGTCTTTTGTGGGGGTCACTGGTTGCAGGGGGAAAGGCATGCATGGAAGAACAAAACTGAAAATAATCAACAGGCAGAACATACATCAAATAGTACGAAAGTTTTAAAATAGAAGAAACACAAGGATTGTGGATGAAGTTTTTGAAAATTAATATATGGAATAAGATGTGTGTATGGGCTGCATTGTGTCAGTATGGTTGAAATACGCAAAACACTGTGGCCAAGTCCTAAACTGTTATAAATGTGAGAAGTTGGAGATGATTTCACTTTAGAATGGATACATATTTCACAACCTCTTTAGAATGTGTAAATGTAGTTATAACACTAACTCTCCTAGCTAATTGCTTCAGTATTTCTGCCTTCTTTTGGGTTTTTTTGGTCTCTGTGTTCCTCGTATCAGACATCCCTGTGACCCACATACAAGGCATCATTGCCTTAAAACAAACTGAAGAACTTCTGTTTTTTACACATTTTCCCTGCCTCCTGATACAAGTAACATACCTGAAAAGCTAATTTCTATTTTGTTCATGTGTGTTGGAGCATTGATGTTGAGTGAAAGCTAATTGCACAGTAATGCTGAAATGTATGAACCTAACTCAGGCCTTGTTCACACTGGCTATCTCATCTATGTTTAGTCAGCTTGAATTGATTGTAAGCCATGTTAAGAGCTGAAATTATTTGGTGGGGTTTTTTTGGGAGGAGCGGGCGGGGTGTTGGTTCTGGTTTGTTTTGTTTTTTCCCTCTCTGTGGGCTGCTGAAAGAGGATGTATGTATGGGAGAGATAAAATGGATGTTGAAGGGGGAAGCAGCAAGGAAAAGAGAATGGCGATCATGTAAAGGGGGAAGGGAAAGAGAACAGGGTGGGTAGAATGGTGGCAGAAGTGAATATAAGCACAGTATGAATGAAACCAAGCTGCTGAGAGGTGAATAGGTCAAATGGGATGGCAGGATCACAGTCCAGAGGAAAAAATGCAGGTCTCAAAACAAAGCTGATGTCACAGTCCAGTAAATCTGAAGGCTGAGCCCAGGAGCAAGAGGCTGAGTGCCATGTACTCTCCCCTCGCTCTTGTAGTTAAGGGCTGGTGGTAAATACTTACACTCACTTTAAGATCAGAGATAAGGAAGCTTAGTAAAAGGTAACTGATTAAATGAATCTGTGTCCTTAGAGGATAAGATGGTTTTAGTTTCCGGTGGTTCTGAACATTTCAGCATGGGGACAGAGTGAAGATAAACCAAACACCCTTAACTCTGTATTTCCACTGTTTGTTAAAGTGAAACTTTAGGTTTAGCTCTTTTTTTCTTTTGTTTAGGTTTTATGTTCATCTTTTTCACAGAAGTTTAGTGATAGCTCTCCCTTAACACCAGCTTATTAGAAAACATGGAAATGAAAAAAGTACTAACTGACTTTTTTGTTTGTTTTCACTAAAAAGTTTAGCGATTAGACATCTAACATAGTGAATGCCAGTGAAAATGAAGTAGCATCAAAGGCGAAAATAGGGAAAGAACAAGTTAAGAATTACTTTGACAAGTTAGAATCATAGATTATTAGCGTTGGAAGGGACCTCAAGAGATCATGTAATTGAACCCCCTGCTCAAACCAGGACCAATCCCCAAATGGCCCCCTCAAGGATTGAGCTCACAACGCTGGGTTTAGTAGTCTAGGGCTTAAGCCACTGAGCTATCCATGTCTTCAGGTCACCAGGGTTTGATGAAATACATCCTAGAATATTCAAGGAGTTGACTGAGGCACTATCTGAGCCATTAGCAGTTATCTTTGAAAATTCATGGAAGACGCAAGAGATTCCAAAAACTGGAAATGACAAATATAGTGCACATCTATAAAAGGGGAAATAAGGACAACCACACCAGTCAACTTAACTTCAGTACCCAGAAAAATAATGGAGCAAATAATTAAGCAATCAATTTGCAAACACTTAGAAGGTGATAAGTAACAGTCAACATGGATTTGTCAAGAACAAATCATGTCAAACCAACCTAATAGCTTTCTTTGGTTTGGAAAACTTCCCAGAGAAAACCATCAGTGGGTCACAGTCAACTTGGAAGGACATAATGAGTGCTTGTCTGGTTTTACTTTTAGCCTTTTCTAGAGTTTATCTCAATTGTTTTCAACCTGAAATTGTAGGTGAAAATAATTGAAGTAAACTCTGACATCCTGTACTCCATATTCACCATTTTCATATGGTTATGATATAATTTGTAAAAGCATGAAGTATCATTGGAAAACTCAAAATCTGTTGAATATTATCCTGTTGAAATGTTTGTAGCAACACTTCATGTAAAATTAAAAGATTTTGCTAAATGATTGTTACTAAAATATGTTATAAGTCTGGGTAACACCTACAAAGCAATTTCTAAGAGACAAAGAACACTGGCACGCCAGCAAAGAGCTAAAAGGCCATTACCTACTTAATCAACTGGGGTGAGGTAGAGGTATAAACAAAGAATTTACATTTCCTCCCAAAAACGCTTTGAACCGCAGGTACAAGGGAGATTGTCTATACCTTGGGGGAGGGGGGGTAATCTTCAAAGAAAGAAGGAAAGTGACCTCCACATCTTCCCATCTCTCTGCTTTGACATCAAAAACTCCAAAAGAACTGAACTAAGGGGGAAAACGATTGTACCTGTTGGTAAGAAAAACTTTTTTCCTTTTAGATATGTTAGCCTTGGTAAAGTTTAGGAATTAGTTTGTGTATTTATCCTTTTATTTCTTTTGTAACCAATCCTGATTCATATGTATCTGTACTTGTAATCACTTAAAATCTTTCTTTCTCTAGTTAAACTTGTTTTATTGTTTTAGCTAAATCGATCTCTTTTGGTTGAAGTGCTTGGGACTCTCTACTTAGGTCAACAAGCCTGGTGCATCAACATTACTCATTGCTGAAATGTCACATTAACTATGATGTCCAGGGAGCTACTGAGCAGTACAAGATGCACATTTTTGGGGAGCAAGGCTGGGACTGGGAATATGCCGGTGTCACCCTATATATAATTCAAGAGTGGCTAGGCATAGCATTCATTTATTCAGTTGTGAATGACTTTCCATGCTGGTGACTATGAGTGAGCAAAGCCAGGAAGGGTTTGCTGTTCACTAACAAAGCAGTGTAAAAGGCATCTGAGGCTAAAGCACTAAGGAAACACAGCAGTTCAGATTGCATGCTGGGGAATGTCACATAAACACAGTATATTGCCTTCTTTATAGAGAAGTAAACTGAATTCGTTGTTTTATTAATTTCTGACTGAAGATGCTGACTCTTTAATGAGGAAGCCAAATTCTACTAGCACTCTTTTCCAAAGTATATAACTGTCTTGACACTGGGGCTACATTTCTGCAGTGGCACCAGACATTAATCCTTTGGGCTTGGGCAATGATTTACATCAGACTTGACAAACTTTTAGGAAAATGTACCTACCCTGGCACAAAATTTATATGCTCAATACTTATAATGATTTATGATAATACAAAAATGGTGGTTTTTACTGGCCCATAAAAGCAAAAAAAAAATCCCATGTGAGTAGGAAAGCAGAATTCTGCAAGGCTGTTTTACACACACACCTCCGGGAATGTTCACAGCAGGCACACCTATTTTGTCTTACCACTAAAAATGTGGCTGAGTTATAATTTATATTAGTATTATTTATTTATATTACACTAACATCTAGAGCAGGGGTCGGCAACCTCTGGCATGCGCCTCCCCAGGGTAAGCATCCTGGCGGGCTGGGCCAGTTTGTTTACCTGCCATGTCAGCAGGTTCGGCAGACTGCGGCTCCCACTGGCTGCAGCTCACCGTCCCAGGCCAATGGGGGCAGCGGGAAGCAGCGCAGGCGAGGGATGTGCTGGCCATGGCTTCCCACCACCCCCATTGGCCTGAGACAGCGAACCCCAGCCAGTGGGAGCCGCGATCCGCTAAACCTGCCAACACGGCAGGTAAACAAACTGGCCTGGCCCACCAGGGTGCTTACACTGGCTAGCCACGTGCCAGAGGTTGCCAACCGCTGATCAAGAGGCCCCAACTAAGCTCAGGGTCTCACTATACTTGGCTTTGGAGGGAGGGCTAGCTCAGTGGTTTGACCATTGGTCTCCTAAATCCAGGGTTGTGAGTGCAATCCTTGAGGGGGCCACTTAGGGATCTTGGGCAAAATCAGTATTTAGTCCTGCCCAGTGAAGGCAGAGAGCTAGACTCAACAACCTTCTAGGGTCCTTTCCAGTTCTAGGAGATAGGATATCTCCAATTATTATTACTTTTTTATTTTAAACATAGTAAGAGACAGCTTACAGTCTACATAACAAGACAGAGATTGTGAGAAATAAGTATTATCATTCTCTTTTTCCAGATGGAAAATTGAGACACAATACAATTCACCCAAAGTCAGAAAGACAGCATGTGGCCAACCTAGGAACTAAACACTGATCTTCTGAGTCATAAACCAGGGGTTTAATCAAAAGACCATCTTTACTTTCCTAGATGAGCTCTGCATTCATTAGCACTTGTTTATCATTATTATAGGGGAGACCTGCCTTGCATGTGCAGAAGGAGTGCACAATCTGAGTCATGATCTTTCAAACAATCTCTTATATACTAAAGAGAAAGCTTATATAGGTTAGCAAAAATGCATTAATCAATAAATAAATAAAAATTGGTAACTGAAATAATAGCTGGAAAGAAAGAACTCTGGCATTAAACAGGGCATCCTATCAACAAATCAACCCCATAATACAAATAAAGATTATCTGTGTTCCCAAGTATCAGAGGGGTAGCCATGTTAGTCTGGATCTGTAAAAGCAGCAAAGAGTCCTGTGGCACCTTATAGACTAACAGACGTTTTGGAGCATGAGCTTTTGTGGGTGAATACCCACTTCCTCAGATGCATGTATTCACCCACGGAAGCTCATGCTCCAAAACATCTATTAGTCTAATGTGCCACAGGATTCTTTGCTGTGTTCCTAACATCTCCGTGCTAGTCCGAAGTGTAGAGTATTTTGAAGGATTTGTTTATTGAAGTGATTAGCTTAAATGAGAGGAGGAAGGAAAATGAATATAAAATCAAATGACAAAGACTTATTAAAACAGGCTAAATTCTCAGTGAATGAACATGATTTTTGAAAATAACTGATAAATTAAATTGTCCCTAGTAACCATTGAATCACTCTATCAAAAGTGAAATGTAGCATATGGGAAATTGAAATGTAGCACGTGGGAAATTTTCATTTGTACATTTAATGTAGATTGTCTCAGGAGAGTTTTACAACAGATTCTACTTTTGTGGGCCAGTCTCATCTACTCACTTCCTTTTGGTGGTTTTTCTGTTTGCCACCCACTGTATATATAAAAAGGCAGCACAAAGCAGCCATCTGTTCCTGAGTATGGGGAATCCTCAGATGACATAAAGCTAATGTAGCTGATACATTACCTATTTTCCACTTTCTTTGTAGTGGACATATTGGCTGCACACAATTCTAAGTTTCTTTAGAGATTGCATCAGTCCTTGCTCCCTCCAGGATCAGGAGACTGAACAAGTGGCTCAGCTATGGAGGATGATTCCCAGTGGGTTACATTTTACTTTTGCACATTCCTAGCCTCCAACATTTGCACTGCAGAACAGCAAGCAGAACAAAGGCTATAGTGAATAAGGGTATGTCTATACGGTCCCTGGGAGAGTGCCTCCCAGTGCAGGTAGACAGACACGTACTAGCTCTGCTCGAGCTAGCATGCTAAAAATAGCAATGTGGTCACAGCAGCTCAGTCTAGCCACCTCAGTACATACCTGTGGGGTCAGGTGGGACTGTACTAGGGCAGCTAGCCTGTGCCCTCATGGGCAAACTGCTATTCTTAGCGCACTAGCTTGAGCAGAGCTAGTGCGTGTCTGTCTACCCAGGTTGTTGTCAAGAAATGTATAATGAATGATGTTAGATAAATGTATATTAAGTAATGTTCAGGAAGTAGATTCATATTTAAAAGTATTATAAAAATATGGAAGGTAATTTTTCTGCTTTCTGAATGTGTCTTGTTGACACAGCTTTTAAAGGTGGTAAAATATAAAAGTTGGTTTGTAACATATCTACTGTGTAGCTAATAGGGCAAAGCAAAACCGACAAATGTGTGATTTAATAGCCAGATATAGCCCTCCCTAGTAAAAGAGTTTAGGGAGGATGATCAGTGACTGAACAGAGCTAGCCAATCACTAGTTCCAAGGCCACAAGAAGCAGATAAGTAAGAATATAACAACTGTTGTAAGCAATAATGAAATACATTAAAGCAATGAAAAGAAAGCTGGATTGAAGGTAGAGGAGAGTAATAGCTTCAAAAAAGATAAATAAAGAAATGTCAATTAGAGTTTTAGCAGGATAAGTACAAATGTAAGTTAAAAGGATTTAAGGTTAGTGTACAAAAATATGTTTAGAGTAGAATGTGTATAGATAGAGGTAATTTTAATAAGCTGTGCTTGTGTGACAAGGTATAAAGAATGTTTGTTTAACAAAATGGAGGTGGAGCAATGCAGGACTTACACTAGATTGGACCAACATTGATCTGATGATGAATGAAACAGCCCACCTCTGCTCCGGACTGGGTACTTGATCATTACACTATCTTACACTGTCTGCTTTTGCTTGATTAAAGTGGTAACATGGTGCCCTAAAATGTTCATATTAAAGCTTTAAACTAGTTAAGCTTAGGCATTGGTGTGGGCAATGTTTTTTCAGCCAAAACACAGCAAAATACCCTCCCAGCTGCTGTGTGGACATACCCAAAGATTCATATATCAACTGAAAAGGGCCAATAGAAATCAGAATGGTAGCAAAAATGGCAAAAACAGTCATATTAGGCTGACACCAGGACAGAGACTTTGCTTGTGAGATCAGTCAAAATGCAGCATCCTCGTTTGCCAGAAGCACTTTGGGTAGAGTAGAGTCAACAATGGAGTGTCACAATGCTGATGATCTGTTGTGTTAGAAACAATCTCTGCCTCCTATGATTAGAATGAGGCAGGGAGAGAGACAACTAGCCAGGATCTTTCACAATTAGACCCCAGCCAAAGAATTTGGAACTAGATCTGGATCTCACCCTTTCTTGTCCAAAAAATCGGGGATGCTGGGGTCTGAGATTTTGGTTTATGTCCATCTCTAATAGATAATATGATGAGAACAAAAGCTCAGGATAATGGAGATCAACAGCAAAGCACATAATCTCCCCACAGGTAAGTCCAGTGAGTGTCTTGAATTTATTTGGAAGGGAGTTGTTCTTTGAGTGCTTGCTCATATCCATTCCAAGTAGGTGTGCGTGCGCCGCATGCACGTTCGTCTGAAGAATTTTCCCCTAGCAACACCTGGCGGGTCGGCAGGCGCCCCCTGGCATGGCGCCCTTGCAGCACCGCGTATATACCCCTGCCGACCCGTCCGCGCCTCAGTTCCTTCTTACCGCCCGTGTCGGTCGTTGGAACAGTGGAGTGCGGCTTGCTGACCTCCACTTCCCTAGCGTTTCACCCATTTTTCTCATGTCTAGTTCATAGTTACTTCTGTAGTTAGTGTTAATTCATAGTTGTTAGTTCTAGTAGTTAGATTAGTTTTTGTATATAGTTGAGGGCTGAGGTTTAAACCTCCTCACCCCTCCCGGGATCCGGGCTCATGCCTGGCTCTCCTGGCTTCAAACAGTGCCCGGCCTGCCATCGGCCGATGCCAATGGGAGACCCCCATGATCGCTGCTTAAAGTGCTTGGGGGAATCCCATCTGACTGATAAGTGCCGGATCTGCAAGTCATTTAAGCCCCGGACAAAAAAGGAGTGGGACTAGCGCTTAAAGCAGCTCCTCATGGAAGCGGCGCTGACCCCTGCAGCTCCGGCACCGAGCGCACCATCCGCACCAGGCAGAAGCTCTTCATCGGCACCGGAGACGACCGGTACCGCCAGAACACCGCGTCACCAGTCTCCGGTGCAGAAGCCAGCCCGGCACCGCTCCCTTTTGCCGAAGGTGAAGAAGTTGAAGGCTCCTGCGGCTGCGGCTACAGCACCGCAGTCTGAGCATGGGAAACCGTGCCGGCCGGCACCACCATCTGCCGCGGCACCAGTTATCCCAGCACCGTCGACTCCGGACAGGCAAGAGCCATCGAGTCCGGTGCAGGACAGCTCCCCGGCGGATGCCCTGGTCGAGCTCACCGTTCCCACTATGCCGGAGACCTCTGCGCCAGCGAGGGAACTTATAGCCTTCACTGAGCCTTCCCTGCCTCAACCCCCGGCACCGCCGGTGCGGGTCCTTTCGTCGGCAGGGAAGCCAGCGATGCTTAGGCCACTGTCCCTCGGAGCAGCGGACAAGCACCGATCGCGATCGAGATCACGGCACCGCTCCCGCTCGCACCGCCGATCTCCCTCGCGATGCCGCTCGCAGTCCTGGCACCGATCCTACTCTCGGTGCCGGTCGTACTCGCGGCACCGGTCCAGATCACCGGACCGCTACTCAACCCGACGGTCTACCTCCCAGCACCGCCCTCAACGGAGCCCTTCTTACCATTGCTACTCTAAATCCCGGTCGACCTCCCGGCACCGTGCTGGTCGCAGGTCCCGGTCCCGGTCGACCACCCGGCACCGTGCTGGTCGCAGGTCCTGGTCCCGGTCTCGGCACCAGTACGACTCCCGTCACCGTTCGCCGACACAACCCGACACCCGGTACCGGGTTCATGGACTGTCCGCTCCACCTTGGCCGTCGAGACATCCCTCGGGTTCGTCTCGCCCGGACAGCGCCCTCTATGGGGATGTGGCGGAAAACAAAGGTCTGGAACAGCCGCAGCAGTGGTCCTTCTGGACGCCTTGGGCCTACCATCAAGCCCAAGGTGATCCCATCCCACCGGTCCTGTGTGCATCTGCCACCCGTCGAGTGCAGGAGGCCACTGTCAGTCGCCCACCGCAAGATGACGACAGGTCAACTGCAACCCGGGACCCTGAGGCCGCCCCAGAAACAGCCCCCCCCTCTAGAGCAAGAACCTCAGGAGGAACCTGTGGTTCCCGGACTCTCCTCCTCCTCCTCAGCGGACGAGGCGGTGGCAGGCACTTCAACATCGGGCCCGCCCTCCATTGACCTTCGCGCCGACCAGGACCTGCTCCGCCGAGTTGCGTTGAGCATCAACCTCCAGGCGGAGGAGGTTCCAGAAGTTGAGGATCCTGTTGTGAACATTCTCTCGTCCGATGCACCGACGAGAGTAGCCCTGCCCTTCATCCGCTCGATCCAAGCGAAGGCGGATTCTATTTGGCAGTCTCCGGCGTCCATCCCTCCGACGGCCAGAGGCGTGGAGAGGAAGTACATGGTACCCTCTAAAGGGTATGACTACCTGTACACCCATCCTCCTCCATGCTCTCTGGTCGTACAATCCGTCAACTCGAAGACAACAGTTACAAAGGTGATAACTGTCTTTCGTCTTCGAGTGCTTGCTCATATCCATTCAAGTAGGTGAATCCCAAGCCTTACCTAGGCGTGGGGTCGGAGTGGACACTGCCGAAATGCAAAACACAACCCAATCCAGCTTGCAATCTCCCTGGACTCACTGCGCACCCAAGGCGTAATGGGCAGAGAAGGTGGTGACCGAGGACCACGTAGCTGCACGGCATATCGTGGATAGGGACATACAGAGAAAGGCAGTAGAAGAGGCGTAGCTCTCGGGAATGTGCTCACTCGCCCGGCGAGGAGGGGCCAGTCGTAGCAAGACCTGATGCAGGCCGTAACCCAGGAAGAGATTGTTTGAGATGAACAGGGCGACCTCATCCTCTGCCACGGCAACAAAAATTGGGACGTCTTGCGAAAGGGTCTGGTGTGGTCGATGTAGAACGCCAAGCGCTCTACGAACATCCAAGCGAGTGTAGGCTCTGCGCTCAATGTGATGCATGAGGTTAGGAAAGAAAAACCAGGAGGAATATGTCTGGTTAAGGCTAAAAAGGAGACCACCTTGGGAAGGAAGCAGGATGCGGGCGCAGCTGAACTTTGTCCTGTGGAAATCGGGTGTAAGGTGGGTCCACAACAGAGCTCGAAGCTCCGAGACCTCCGTCTGCGATGTAATCGCCACAAGGAACGCCACTTCCACGAGAGGTACAGAGAAGAGCAGTTGCCAACGTCGAAGGGAAGGGCGTTAGCCTGGAGAGAACCAAGAGTCCCAAAGGGGGACGGGGCGGCGGCGGACCTGGGAAGAGGCGCTCCAGGCCTGAGGAACCGGTAGACTAAGGGTGAGAGAAGACATGGAGAAGGCCGTCGCCCTGGAGGGGGAAGGCGAGAGAGGGCAAGCGGCTAAGGCACCAGCGCACAACGGAAGAAGAGCGCGAGGGCCGCTGGTGTTGAGGTGCCATAGAGTAGTACCCAAAAGTCACAATGAATAGGGGGAAAAAGCGCCCCCCGTGGTAGGGTGTACGTGGTGTGCTACACCGAGAGGCAGGAGAACCTCTTCCACTTTGGTCCAGTAAGTAGCGTCCGGTTGCAGGGTCCTCTCCCAGGAGGTGACCGGCTGCATGCGAGTAGGAAGGAGCAAGCGCAGGTCGAGCCACTCCAACCAACCAGAACCCAGCGGTCATAGGAGGAGTGGGATGGGAGAAGCCCGCCGGGTGCCGATATAAGGTCCGATAGTCGGCAAGGGAAGAATGGGGTCGACTATCGAGAGTCCCAGCAGCGTGGGTGTACGCGAGGCTGGGCGAGCCGAGGCCGGGGCGAATAAGAAGGTACGCGAGCCTGATCCCCTGCCACTCACCGAGACGGTGTGGCAGCCAGCGGGAAAGACGTGGAAAGGCGAATAGGAGGAGGGCGACCAGGGGAGCAAGGAAGGCGCCGAGATCGGAGGACCCGGCAGACCTCAAAAGGACAAACCTGTGCATCCGTGCTGCGGAGCGAAGAGTCCCGATCATGGGAAAACCCACCTCACGAAGAGAGGGCAGTCGGCGGAGGGACCCCACTCGTGGCTAGAAAGGGACCTGCGAGAGTGTCCGCTAACTCGTTTGCACTCCTGAAGAAAAGAGGCAAGAAGATCAAACGAGGGGCTATACAAAAACCCCATATGCCGATCAGCCTCTTGACCACAGAGGAAAGAGATCGGGTCCCTCCCTGCTTGTTTATATATCATTCCAGTGGATGTTGTCCATAGCAGCTAAGACAACAAGGCCTGCAGGTGATGAAAGAAAGGCCTGACAAGGCGAGGTTACCGCCTGCTCCCGAAGCTATATGGGACACAGCTCCTGACAGACCGAGAGCCCTGTGTCCAAGGACCCCAGTAGCCGTCCACATCCCAGAGAGGAAATGCCCATTGTTACGGAATATGGACTGTTCCCGGGTGAAACGCACCCCAACACACCAGGGAGGGCTGCCACCAGCAGGAGAATGCAATAACGGCCTGTGAGAGTGAAGTACGAACCACTCCATCTGTTCCAATCCGGGGGGGTAAAAAACGAAACCAACCAAATTTGAAAGGGTTGAAGACGGAGCTTGGCTTCTGGTGACAAAGGTGCAGGCCGCGCCATGTGACCGAGCAGGCTGAGACAGACCTCGCCGAGAGCCGGGAAAGTGAGCAGGCCTTATCAGAGACGAATCGCCCGAAAGACCGCGGGTGGAAAGTGAGGTGCGCGACATGAGTCCAAGACAGCCCCTATGAACTCTAATCCTCTATGTACGAGGAGACTTCGAAATATTAATAAGAACCCAGGGTATCCGAATGTTCCCTGATCACTAGATAGCCGCGGCGACCTTGAGCCCGCAGACCCACGGACGAAAGCCATCGGGCCAGGTAAGGGAAGAACACATATCCTTGTCGACCGAAAAGAAAAGCAGCCACTACTGCCATACATTTGTGAATATCCCGTGGCAGAGGAAATGGCCGAGGGAGACCGTAATTGGAAGTGCGGTCCCGTACCACAAGCCGAGAAAAGCGCTGGGTGTAGAATAGAAAAATGAAGACGCGGTCGCATGTCGAGAGCAGTGAACAGTCTCCCGGATCCAGGACGGGATGATAGACCCCAAAAGACACCATGGCGGAAATCTAACTCTTATAACGAAGGCGGAGTCTGCGAGGTCTATGAGAAGGTGGAAAACCTCCTCGACTGGGATAAAAAATAGAGCGAGTAAGAATCCTCCCTCGAGGTCTTGAAGGTAGCCCCCCCACCCCGCGCCCCCCCCCGCCCCCCCTCCACCCCCACCCCCACGCCCCCCACTCCCCACTCCTCTATAGCTCCGATGGTCGAGAAAGCGGAGGACCTCTCTGTAAAGGAGAATCTCGCTGAGAGACACGGAGAGGGGGTGCAAACTGTAGTGGTAGCCAAACGGCGCAGAACCCAGAATCTGAGTTATTCGGTCACGCCGGGAGAAGGGAGAAGCGGTTGAAAAAAAGAAAAAGAGTCGGGGAAACACTGTGCTCTTCTCCCCGAGCGCCACCTCAAATGTTCGTCCCCCGTGGTTTGCGGAAACCAATTATTTTGCCCCCCTTGGGAACCAGGTTGAAAAACGTCTTCGTCAACCTCGGCCGCGGCCTGCTGTTAAAGTCCTGGCCCGCGTGGGGAATAGGCGGTGGTGGCCGAAAAGACCTCCGCTGGTTTGCGTGTTGTGCAATACTCCAGTGGAGCGCATTAGAGCGAGTTCTTAAGGCTGTAGCATCTCTGAGAAGAGGCCCTGCCCCTCAATACGGAGTCTGGATCGTATGTTTCAGTCCGAGTCAACCGGAGACTTGCAACCAACGAAATCCTGTCTCATGGTGACTCCCGACACGATCGGTCTAGCCCCGAAGTCCGCGGCACTCGAGGCGCTTAGAGAAGGTCGGAAGAAATCTTTTCCCTTCTCCAGAGCTCTTGAACTCAGGCGGAGTCTAACCGGGACCCCACTTCAAAAATTGTCAATGACTGCCAGTAAAAATGTACCTGCGACAGTGCTTTGCGGTCGCCACACGCAACAGTAAACCCCCTGCGGAAGTAATACATTGCGCCAGCAGGTCCATACATTAGCCCCCGCAATTCAGGGCGGGCTGCTGGCCAGACGTCCCTTT